>NC_086100.1:30795726-31130726 GCF_963921235.1 Mobula hypostoma
TCTGCTTTCTGAGAAGGCTGAAGAGAGCTGGACTATGCACATCTGTACTCACACCATCCTATAGATGTACAGTAGAGAGAATCTTAACAAGCTGAGTCTCTGCATGTTACAGAAACTGCACTGCAGCAGACAGGAAGGCTCAAAACTGCCCAATGCAAATCATCGGCACCAAGGACATAGACACAGAACGGTGCCAGAAAAGGGCCAGTGACATCATGAAGGAACCCACCTACCATGCTCATGGATGGTGTGTCCAACTCCCATCAGGGAGGAGGCTACGTAGCATCCATGACTGGACCACCAGGCTCAAAAACAGTTACTTTCCCCAAGCAATAAGGCTGATTAACACCTCCAGTCCCCCGACCACCAGTACGTTATTATTTCCTGTCAGTCGCCTGATTACAGACGCTCTTGTGCCTAGTGTCACTTTATGGAATCACAAATCAGCTTATGTATATAAGCTGCAGTATCTTATGTATTTATATTTATTGTGTTTTTTTATAACTGTGTTCTTTAGATTTTTGTGTTTTCTTTTCTCTGCTGCATCAGCTCTGGAGTAACAATTAATTTGTTCTCCTTTACACTGTGTATTGGAAATAACATTAAACCATCTTGAATCTTGAAGCAGTTCCTCAACCATTCATTCACCCTTACTATTATCTTGTTCCTGTCATGACCAGCATGTGGCACCAGGAGTAATCCAGAGGTTATTACCTTGGAGGTCCTGTTCTTCAGCCTCTTTCCTAACTCACTATACTCACTGCACAGGACCTCTCCCCTCTTTCTACCTATGTCATTAGTGCCAGTGTGCACTACGCCCCCTGGATGCTCACCCTCCTCCTAGAGATTATTCTGCAGCCGCTCCGAGACATCCTGGACTCTACCACCTGAGAGGCAACACTTCATCCTGGTATCTCTTTCTTGGCCTGGTATCTCTTCCTGCTCTTCTGTTCTCATCCTTTCTCCTGATATCATAATAGGGATAGTGTTCCCCTCGTCGTTACCTGCCATCCGTGAGCCTCCAGATCGAGTATATCATTCTCCATAGCTTCTACCAGCTCAAGCAAGATCCTACCACCAAGCACATCTTTCCCTCCGCCCTACCTCCACTTTCCATGGAAATCACTCTACAAGACTTCCTTGTCCACTTGTCCCTTCTTACTAATCTCCATCCTGACACTTCACCCTGCAAGCAGAACTAGTGCTACGCATGCCCCTACACCACCACCATTTACAGTCTCAAACAGACACTTCATATGCAAGTCTTCTGGGGTTATTTACTGTATCTAGTGCAGCTCCTCGACATAGGTGAGACCCAACACAGACTGGGGGACAACTTTGTCATTCTGTTCACTGTAAAAGGCAAGATCTCCCAGTAGCTACCCATTTCAATTCAACTTCCCATTCTAATATGTCTGCCCATGGCCACCTCTGCTGCTAATCTCAGGATGGAGGAGCCATTCCTCATATTCTGTGTGGGTAGCCTCCAATGTAAAGGCACGAAAAACAATTTCTCCAACTTCCGGTAATCACTCCCCACTTCCCCCTTCTCTCCTTTCCCATTCCCCATTAAGGTTACCCTCTCTTCCCTTCTCTTCTTCTCACACAGTCATCTCCTCGTACTGGTCCCCCTCCCCCCTCCCTTTCTCCTATGGTTCACTGTCTTCTCCTATTTGATTCCTCCTTCTTCCGCCATTTACCACTTCCACCTATCACCTCCCAGCTGCTTACTTCATACCACTTCTCCACCCTAAATCCCCCTCGCCTGGAACGACCTGCTGAGTTCCTCCAGCATATTGTGTGTCTGTTCAGCAGCAGGCTATTCAACCCACTGAGATCACACTGAATATTCAGCATCCTTTTATATTAATCCTACATTGATCCCCATTTTATTCTCCCCACTTTCCCATCAATTTCCCCATTTCCACAACTTGCCTAAGTGCTAGAAATAATTTAAGGCAACACATACAAAATGCTGGAAGAAATCAGGTCAAGCCCCACCTATGAAAAGGAATAAACAGTTGATTTTCCAGGCTGAGACTCTTCATCAGAATTAGAAAGGAAGGGTGGGGGTGGGGGGAGCAATTTGCAGTTGTCAATTCACCAACCAATCTACATAACTTTTAACAACATGCCACATTTCTCTCTGCTATTGAAATAAAACATCAGACACCTTTTTTTAAGTAACCTCTGCTAATATAGGGTGAAGAGGAATTGGAAGAACTGTACCAAGTATTCATATAGTATAATATTTGTAATAAATCTTATATTTATTAAATGTAATAGCCTTCAAATTTATTTCATTTTCCTGGGAACAATTACAGGAAAGGAGGCAATAGGCAGGGATGAGGGTGTTTTTCAGTGGCATTCTAGCTGGTGGATTTACAAAGTTTGTTCCCTTGTTTCTGGGGAAGCACCTGGATCTCATTTAACACCTTTGCATAGAGATTTGGTTGAGATTGGCAATTAACCCTTGCTCCAATTAACACTTCATCACGCATTGCCCCCAAATACCAACACATTATGTTGCTACCATAATTCTGAAACTTCAACAGCGATTCTCTAATTCCACTCTGCCCATTCTTCAGATTCGGTCAAAGTATCTGAAGTCAGAACAAAGACTGCAAACTTGAACTTTGCAGTGATTTGATGCAGTGGAGTTAAGTATCGCGTGTTATGTCTAAGGGATCATATTTCACTATGAGCGAGATAACTTGTTGCCTAATTTTTAACAAATTCCAATAAAAAAGCAGTAAATCTGCAGTTTCTTCTTGACACTGAAATCCTTCCCATCTCATGTCAAAGTTGTACCTTCCTCACTCCTTCATCTTACTGTATGCCTTACCAAACAAATCAAGGATCAATTCTATTTGCAGTATACATTTACATGTACTGGGAATTTGCTTGAATGTTGACACAACATGCAACAAAAAAACAGCAACATTCAACAATTATGAAGAATAGAGAATTATACAAAATACAGACTTAAAGATCTAAGTACAGATATGGAATCAAATGTGCATAAATACATAAATGCCAGCATGTACTTACAATGTAAATGCATTATAAAAAGTGGTTTAAAGTGTTTGCAATACAGTGTAGTGATGGTGGGGAATAGATAGAGGGGTGGGGAAGCTAACTAGAGTGGTTGATCAGATTAACTGCCTGGGGGGAAGACTTGCAAGATGACGTGAAGATTTTTTAAAAATCACCCTTTAGTGCTTTCCAGAAGGGAAATTTTGGAAGGGGCAGTTTTCTGGGTGTGCAGTGTCTGTAAAATTTCATAATCATCAGTATAGTCCACAGCCAGAGGTTCCCAACCCAGGGTCCATGGACCCTTTGCTTAATGCTGTTGGTCCATGGCATAAAAAAAGGTTCACAGCAAACAAATGCCTCTAAACTTGCATTTGCCCAGAAACCTTTGGTGTAGCTTTAACACTGGTTCCAGTGTGATATCCACTTTGAGGGCTCATGAATCTTTGTGATCAAGGCACTAGCAACATGGCTTCTCATCCAATTGATTGAAGAAGCCTTGTTGCAGAGTCTAAGCCAGGAAATAAAGATCACCATGGTCAATTCAATATCAATCACATACACAGAGGGTTGACAAATAATTGGGATTAAGAAGGGAGATGAAACATCTCCAAGGACTACAGTTAAGAAGTGTGCAACTCTGCACATGAAAAATTAAAATTCCAGTGTTGCAGTAGCTAATTGGGAATAAGTTGTATGTGTCACATTATTTAAAAAATCATTTACACTTGAATGTTGAAGCTCTAGGACTTCCAATGTGCCCTGTGGTAATGACCTCAACTTTATGCCTTTATTGAGTCACAGAGAGATGCAGCACAGAAACCGGTCCATCAGACCAGTAAGTCAATATCAATCATCTACCATTCAGTTAAACTAATCCTACCTTCACCCTTTTCCTAAATTCTCCCACATTCTCAACAACTAAACCCAACTCCTACCGCTCAGCAATTTACAGTCGTCAATTAATCTAACATTTTCGGTGTGGAAGGATACCAAAGCTCCTGGAGATATTCCACACAATCACGTGAAGAATGTGCAAACTCCACGTGGGAAATACCCAAGATCATAGTGCACGATAATGCAGCTGCTCTACAAGCTGAACCAATGTGTGGTCATTAACCAACCGATTCAGACACATGGATAGTATGACACCACTACAGCTCAGGGTGTCGGAGTTCAGAGTTCATTTCCAGCGCCGTCTATAGGGAGTCACTGTACATCCTCCCCATGGAAAATGTGGGTTTTCCCCAGGTGCTACGGTTTCCCCCCACAGTCCAAAGATGTACAGGGTAGGTTATTGGTATTTGTAAATTGTCCCGTGATTAGTTATGGTTAATTGGGGTTGTCAGGGGTTGCCAGGGCGGCATGGCTCAAAGGGCCCAAAGGGCCTACTCTGCACTATATCACTCACTAAATCATGTGAAACCCACGCTGACCTAGGGAGAATGTGCAAACTCCACGCACACAGCACCCAAGATCAGGACTGAACCTGGGTTTCTGGCCCTGTGAAGCTGTGGCTCCAGTAGCTGGGCCACAGTGTTGCCCTTCGTTTATTTTTCAGGATGTGGGCTTTCCAGGAAAAGCCGTTGTTCCTTGTCCGTCCCAAATTATTCATGAGAAGATGGTGACGAAACAGCTTCTTGGACTGCTGATTGAGTAAGGAGTTTGAGGATTGTACATGATATGGAGGGGCTGGAGATGGCATCCTCATGAACAGGCGTACAGGAGTGAGATACGCCAACTAGTGGAGTGGTGCCGCAGCAACAACCTGGCACTCCACGTCAGTGAGACGAAAGAGCTGATTGTGGACTTCAGGAAGGGTAAGACGAAGGAACACATGCTAATCCTCATAGACGGATCAGAAGTGGAGAGAGTGAGCAGTTTCAAGTTCCTGGGTGTCAAGATCTCTGAGGATCTAACCTGGTCCCAACAAGACCTCTGAGGATCTAACGTGGTCGATACAGTTATAAAGAAGGCATGACAGCGGTTATACCTCGTTAGGAGTTTGAAAAGATTTGATATGGCAATAAAAACACTCGAAAACTTCTATAGATGTACTATGGAGAGCATTCTGACAGGCTGCATCATTGTCTGGTATGGGTGTGGGGTGGTGGTGGGGCTACTGCACAGGACTGAAAGAAGCTGCAGAAGGTTGTAAATCTAGTCAGATCCATCTTGGGTACTAGCCTACAAAGTACCCAGGACATCTTCAAGCAGCGGTGTCTCAGAAAGGCAGCGTCCATTATTAAGGACCTCCAGCACCCAGAGCATGCCCTTTTCTCACTGTTACCATCAGGTAGGAGGTACAGAAGCCTGAAGGCACCCACTCAGTGATTCAGGAACAGCTTCTTCCCCTCTGCCATCCAATTCCTAAATGGAACATTGAACCTTTGGACACTACCTCACTTTTTTAATATATAGTATTTCTGTTTCTGCACAATTTTTAATCTATTCAATATACACATACTGTAATTGATTTACTTTATTATTATTATTATTATTTTATTTTGTTTTTTTCTATATTATGTATTGCATTGAACTGCAGCTGTTACGTTAACAAATTTCATGACACATGCCGGTGATTCTGATGTCCTTGGAGGTTGTGGATTTAGAAGGTGCTGATGGGGGTTGCCTTGGAGAGTAGGTGTAGTGCTTTTTATTGATGGTAAACACCCCAGCCACTGCCTGTGGAGGAATGAACATTTCAGTTGGTGGATAGGTTGCTAATCATACAGGCTACGTTTTTTTTAACTGGCCAATCTTCTCCAGTGTTTCAATTGACTGAATTCCACAAATCTCAGTGAGATACTAGTGTAACAAAATCTGTATACAATAAGTCAATTTGGAAAATGACTTAGTGGTTTCCATGTTTAACTCCGTGTGAGGACATTGAAAGGTGATGTTTAATTTACTCCTTAATATTGCTGAAGGCTAATAGCCTTAACCTCAAACCCTAGGCCACAGAGTCACCATACCACTTCAAAAATGGGGACACAGAGTAACCATTTGGCAGATGTGAAGGCTTATATTTAATCAATATCAGATGTCGATCATGCTTGATCTAATGATTCCTTATGAAAGTGAGTCACTAATTGATGGCTTTATAGCTGGAGCATTTATCAAGAGACATTCCTCTCTCGTTGTTGCAAGGATTGTTTTTGAACTTTGGCTAAGTTAGTAACAGAAATAGAAGAATGCACTAGCATAATGCATTCATTTTGCGAGTTAACCTGAAGCTGAAGTTTGATTGACTCTTCGAATCAGTAAAGCCCGTGTTACATCCTGACTGGAGTTCAGTTGCCCTGGGAGCAAGCTGACATTGGTTAATATGGAGCCCATATGTACGCAACCATGAAAATGGCTTAACTCAGTTACTTTTTTTTAATTCCAATATAATTAATCTCGTCAAAATTAGATTATCTATTTAATCCAAGAGATTTAGGTAGTTGGAAACAGCTTTGGATATATGAAATGTGATGCCAGGTCAAACATATCTTTAGATTTCCCGTGAACTGTTTCTCTTAAGTTACACTGTAATGTGGTCAACGGCTGACATAACACATCTTTTCTTGTGATATCTAATATCTTCTTTATCTGGAAATGGTTCCAAATTTTAAAATAGCTTTTTTTCACAGCCAATATTCTGATCTGTGTCAATGGTGGTTGATTGCTGCAGAAGAGTTTGGCATTTATAGGGTTAAGAGTATTTGTCGCTGGCCTGAAAGCTTATTACACCTTTCCCAGATAACCCTAAGCAGCATCTTAATGAATCCCATATCGCAGGATTTACAGGAAGGATTTGTTAAGATGTCAATGTGCCAGAGTCTCTGAAATGGACCAGCTGTCTCCTAATGGTGAACAGCTTGAAGTGGTCACTTCTATTTCCATCTTACCAGCTCAGCAGTCAACAGTAGTGTTGATTAAGCAGGCCAGAGTCCAAGGCCTGTGTAAAACATAACAAAGAGAGACTTCTACCAGGGAAAAATAACAAACGTCTGCTGTAGAGTGGGCTGATGCCTAAGTGAGCCCTTTTTCACTCTGCTCTCTCTCCACAAAGCGTAATTCTAACAAGGCTATCACATCAAGCGATTCAAGGGCAATGTTGTGAAGTCCCTTTGCCCTCATCCTTCATCAAAAGGAATATTCTTTTTTAAATCTTACTTTTGAGCAGAACTTGTGGTGTGTACTGCTCCACAATCACGGCAAAGCAAAGAGTTCACTGATTTGATTGGCCTCAGGGTAGCAGTTCAACCTCAGGAGAAATGGCCTTTAACTATATTCTGATTGAAATTTGTGTGTCCTTTCAATGATTGTTTTCCTTAAAATGTAAAATTTATTCTTTCAGTAAAAAATATTGTGGCTTTAGTGGGGGTGGGTGGAGGGAGGTGAGGAGAGGGGAAGAGAGAGACATTCAAATGAATAAACAGAGAGAGATTGGGAGAGAAAGAAAGGTGACTTATTTCTGATTTGCTTCTATCAGAAAAATATAAAATGTGAAGACAAATCTGATTTAAGACAATTGGGTGAGCAGGAAGTAAGAAAGCCCACTAAGTTCAGCTTGTTTTTTTCCAAGCGGGGAATCCTAGTTAAATCCAGGGATTTAGTCTCGGCCCATATTGGTTCCAGCAGAGCCTGGTAAAGTTAATTAAGGGTGAGTAATGGAGCATTTTCTCTCCAATGATATCTGTGACAGAACAAAGCTGTCTGAGTCTTGTGAAGCAAAATTTGAGCTGAATGAGTATTTATGTGATCAGCTCTGAAGGGGCAGCTCACGACAGAGCAGAGATTCATCAATCAATCTTACTGCCGATGTAGCACTGGGAAATTGGTCTATCAAGAGGACTATGCCCCCCTCCCCCATTTTCTTTCTATTCAATCATCCCTTAGGCTGAAATGCTTCTCTTTAACTTTGCCTCCAAACACCTTAAGGGTCAGCAAAAAAAAAGTACCATCAAGAGCTTGAAAGCCTTTAAAAACACTGAGACATGATGCCTGTGTAGGATATTACTCTTCAGTGATAACCTCTTAAGTGTATGCATAAACAAAGCATTAATACCTGTCATCAAATTAATATATTCTTAACAGGAGATTATACTATAGACCTGGCTGTCTAGTGAGTCCACCAAGAAACAAATGGAAGTGTGGATTTTTGCTTAGGGTTCTACCTTGATCACACGCAGAGGTCTCTGTGTCTGTGTGAATGGGAGAAAGAAGCCAGTGGGGAAAGGAAAGAAAATCATGAGGCACTGCAACCAACATGGCTATTATGTATCCTACAGCCACATGCTTTGAGAACAGTAGCAAACAAATGTACATGTTTCTGGGTGGTACGTCCACAAAAATAAATAAATGCATTTGTACAAATTGTAGCTCTGCAGATGGAAATGTATTTTAAACATTTAGTCTCAGAATGTTTTTTTTAAATTTATTATTCATTGCTTCTGCATTTTGGACTTTGCACCTATATGGGTCCTCCTCAGGTTATGCAAGCCTGAACACTTTACAGGTAGGAAATGTGGCCACAAACTGAATTCTGGCAAGAAAGATGCCTGAAGCCCTGCAGTAGCCAGCAGATCCCTCTTATCAGTCTTCCAAATGATCGTTCATATGTACAGGCTATCAATAAGTTGGGCAGTCATAAGCTGCAGAGGACATATAAAGTCAACTAAAGCTGTTACACTCAAAAGAAAACTATTTTGAGAGCATAGATCATTTTTCAGAGTGTTTCTTACTCTGCAGAAGGATGGAATGAGTTTGAATGACAATGCATTACTGATGATCTATATGCTGCAATAACCAAAGCTTAATACAGTGTAAAGGCAAAGTTCATACACTTAAGAGTTCATATACATTGTAATGTATACAGTTTAGCAGAACCACATAGCACAAGTGCTGATGAAAGTGGTGTATACACAGGCACAAATTATTCACTTAGGTAAATATATCCAAGATGTTTACCAAACTCTTTGTTCTACTCAGAATGATCTGGTCTGTAATCCTAGAATGAGTAAATCCTGTTTGACATTTCCTACATCCTTTATCAGATATTTGCCACAAAGCTGGGATATTGATTATTATATTATCACTAAAAGTATGTCACTGCTTTTTTCCCATATAATTGAGGATGTGCAGACCAAGATAAGAGTGAATATGTGCCCAGAGATCACAGAAAGTTGATTTGAAGACTTGTCATTGAGTTTCTCTGTAAGATGTGCTCACTCACACCTGGCTGTGCTCAGCCTGTGACAGGCCTGTTACTTTTCTGTATACTTAGAAGCCAGCAGGACATCTCTTCCAATTTTCATTTCCTCTTCTTTTTAAATTGCCCCTCTCCCTGCACCACACACAGGCACCTCATCACGCTCGCAGTTCTCTGCAACCCATTGTTAGCTTGTTAACCATATCTTGTCAGATGCTGACTCGAATTCCCCCTCACCCCCTGTAGAGGAGGCACCATTCTAGTTTGGTTCAGCATTTCTCTGAACGGCCCCCGGCAAAAGTCAGGGAATAAACGTGTGGACAATCATGGCACCATATCCTGTACTGAAGACCATGTACCTTCATCCAAAATACTAGAACTTTCTATTTGATTTCAATATGAAGGTCTCTGATCAAGAATGTCTGTAACAAGTTATGGATATGGATGGTATCAATAGCTTGAATTTTGTACAGTAACTTTTATTGACATCACACTGTCTACCAGTGAGTTGGAGGAGGGGCACCACAAACAACCTTTCATAAAGCAAACAAAGCCAATAGACTTGGAATCAAAGGGTTTGAAAGCACTGATACTTGCTGCAAAATACACGGTAATGTATTCTTGACTTCCACTGCAGCAAAGAAGGAAGGACTGCACTGAATGGTCTTACCTCCTGTTCTGACCTTCAACTCATTCCTGAGTGGAGGTTGTTCCATAGTTTACTGAGCTATGTGACCAGGTGGACTTCATACCTGATGTCTTAGCATGGTGGCAGCCTTAGCTGACCCATCAAGATCAGCCCCAGTCATTCCAGTCAAGAATGGGTTGCCTAGACTTCGGAGCACCTGCTTCCAAACTGAATTAGTGTAGATGGGTATGACACGGACAAGGTGACTTCTATGATTCTGAGTGGCCACTGCAAGGAGTGGGCCAGAATCTATCTATTCCAATTCAGTGTCTATTAAAAGAATTGGAGGAAATAGTAACTAAAACACGTTCTCCCAATAAATGCAAGTTATTTTTTCAAAGATAGTAAGTTAAATGCAAAGAAATCTCTCTCAGTCACATACAGCAGTGTGGATTCTAAGCTTGATTTTCAGGGGAGTTAGCCAATCATCTCCACTCTTTGCAGTCACTGTATGCATATTATTGTAATTTTTTTTCTTCTTATTTAATAAAAATCATTACAATTAATTAATTTATTTATTGAGATACAGTGCAGAATAGGCCCTTCTGGCCCTTCGAGCCACACAGCCCAGCAGTCCTCCCAATTTAAACTCTGCCTAGTCACGAGACAATTTACAATGACCAATTAACCTATCAACCGGCATGTCTTTGGACTGTGAGAGGAAACTGCAGCACCCAGAGGAAATCCGAGCACTCACAGGGAGAACATACAAACTCCTTACAGGCAGCGGTGGGAATTGAACCTGGGTTGCCGGTACCGCAAAGCACTGTGCTAACCGCTCCTTTGCCGTGTCACTACTGAACCACATGGAATATGCAATCACTAAACAGCTCAGCATATAACAAGTAACAGATATTCTAAGGCACATCATCCGAACTTGAAAATATACCACTGTCCTTTCACTGACTCCAAGTCTAAGTTCTAGGATTATACCTTTATTACAGTGACTGACAACGTTTCACCTAACAGTAACATTTTCTAACATCATTTCTTTGGAACATCAGATACAAAAAGAATTTTGCCGTTGCAAATACATAACTGTCAAGTAATTAGTACCAAAAATGGTGCATTCAGTGATGGTGCTCCCTTAAGTGTTACGATCCACATGTTGATGTGACGTACACCTAACAGGGTTAATGAGTACTTCAAAATTAAAAAGTTTGCGTCTTAGAGCATGAAACTGAGCCTAAGATGTATGAGTGTTGCACTCAGAGAATTCCACCACTTAGCTGACAAATTTGTTCTTATTTAACAGAGCACTCTGCGTGTTCTTATCCTTGATTTATTTTATTTCGTACTTACTGTCTCAACTCAAGATTTGTTATGAATAGTAAAGTTACACAAATGCCCAAGTTAGCCAATTCGTTTATATGCATTTTTACCTCAGCTCTTAAGAGCATGGGCAGTAACATCAGCTAGGTCTTAACCTATGCATTAATAAATTGACTGCTTCCTGTATGACTGAAAGAGGCAGAGGATTCCTGTCAAACAATTTGAAATCTAATACAATCTGCTCTATCAGACTGTCCATTTTATGTACACACTCTTGAGGCATGAAGTTTGAGAGGCTTCACTCTCTATAAACAATCTGATGTGAATGGTGAAATTACTTGCAGATTCATCCCTTTAAGGAAAGGCTAAGCTGTGAAGGGAGGGAAAAAAATTGAATTTTCAGGCTTAAACCATCATGCAGGTTTCTTGCCAGTGAGGAATGTTTTAAGTGAGGACATTGTTTGGCCTCAGAGAGCAGCACCAACAACAAACTACATTTATATAATGTCTTCTCATGAACCCAATAATCAGTGGTCCATAAACAGAGTGAACGTTTGGTTGGAGATTTAGTTCCAAGGCTTAACATTATATCCACAAGAAGTCAAAAATATACAGAAGGGAACTTCATCTCAAAGCTGTTGTGTATTTAATATTTCAGCAATATTTAAGTAATTGTCTAAATATATTGTTTGATTACAGCATTCTTTATTGTTTATATAATTCATTATGGTTATATGTAAAAATATGTAAATTGCATATTCATGACACTACTATGTGATACGCGCGCGCCTCGCTTATAGTAAAAACTGAAGCTAGACTCATATTTCGAACTCTCCATCTTTTCCTTTAAATTAGGTTAATGTTTTAGAGTTACAAACCATAATGATAGCCACGCATTGCTAAAAATGGAATGACCAGGCAGAATGGGTGAATGAGTGCTCTTCCCTTCAGCTGAACCAGATATAAAGCAGTTTCAGTAGGAAAATATACTTCCCCCAATTATTATAAGAGGCTGAACTACAAATCCAGGTCTGAGCAGATGGAGTATGTAACTCGTATGCCCAAGTTCTTTGACTTAGGAAATGAACAGGTTATAACAGGCCATCAAGAACACAGGGGGAGGCAGCTTACGCGCAGTCATGGAAATATTTACATTTTATTTTCATTGGCTCAAATGACACGAGAATGATACAGACCTTTAGGCTCTTTTTTGAAGACCCTGTTGATTGCCTGCCTCCTATCCCCCAAACATGCCTGTCATGTCATCGGTGGATGTGAGTGAGCATATTCCTAGTCCCAGCAATGTGCACGAAGCTAGGACTAGGAGTTGCCATTTAGCAACAGTAATCCACCAGAAATCTTTAATAGAGGCCCTACACCAAAAACTAGTTCAATACTACTAATGGTCACTGCTCAGTGTAAAACCTATTTTAGACAGCTATCCCCTTTCTTCATTCACGTTCAATGTCAAATGATGCCTCTTTATCTCACATTCATATCTCTTCTTTCAAGTCCTCACCTCCCTCCTTTTTATCTGTCTCTCCTATTTCAAATTTGGCTTCCCTCCCTCTTCCTTTTCTCTAGCCCTTCAAATACCTTCTTCCTCCTCATGCTCTTCTTTTCCTCTCCTCTGTCTTCCTGCTTTGCTTTGCCTCTTTGAATGTTGCTTTCCCTCTCGCGTTCTCTCTTTTCATGTGCCCACCCCACACATTCTCCTTCACTTGATTTACAGTGCGCCAGCATCCTGAAGTACAATTTGCTATGCCCAATGTGCACTCCGCTAAGTGGACTCCTGTGCAACAGTGTAGACCAAAAGGCTTTCGAAAGGAAGTAAGACAGCCAGCGCGATTCAGAAATTGATTAAAAAATTTTAAAAACATTTTCTGAGGAACAAATTTCAAAACATCGAACTGGGGGGGGGGGTGGAATTTGCATATTTGGTTGTTGTTTGACAACTCCTGAGTGATGTTGTTTAATGTGATTGAAACTTTGGCCCACAAATGCAGATATAGGGCAAGAGATGAATTAGCAGGAGTAAGAAAGTGGCTCAGACTGGTTTCCCATCAGAGTGCTGCGTAACAGTTTAGCTGCCTGTTCAAATAAGCCCCTAATCAGCAGCACCTGCTTTGAAAGAGCCCTCTGCAATACTGTTGTGTTGACTGGATGTCGTTCAGTCTTGCGAGTAAATTGAGCTATCTTGTGTAGAGATGAGCACTCACAATAGCTAGCCTGTAGCCTTTTCTACTTTTCAGCACCATCTGAGAGCCTGATGTTTCTCAGTTTATAGTGCAGATCATTTTAAATTATATAGTGAGAACTGGAAGGTTGCACTAAGTTTAAATGGGAAGGATTGATTTGAAATCTGTTGTCATTCAAGATAGAGAATCAAAATCAGGTATAAAATCATCGGCATATATCATGAAATTTGTTAACTTAGCACTAGCAGTATAATGCAATACATGATAAATAGATAAAAAAAATTAATCAAATTACAGTAAGTATATGTACGTATATCAAATAGTTGAATAAAAATGTGAGGTAGTATTCATGGGTTCAATGCCCATTTAGAAACTGGATGGCAGAGGGGAAGAAACTGTTCCTGAATTGCTAAGAGTGTCCCTACAGGTTTCCTTACCTCCATCCTGATGGTAAAAATGAAAAGAGGTCATGCACTGGATGATGAGGGTCCTTAGTAAATGGACTCTGCCTTTCTGAAGCAACACTCCTTAAAGGTATCTTGGATACTATGAAGGCTAACTTTACAACTTTCTGTAGCTTATTGCAATCACCCCATACCAGACAAAAACATACCTGAGACCACAAACAATAAAATTCAAAAATAATATGAAGTTTTTTGAAAAAAATCACCAGGTATGTGCAAATTATGGTGCAATTTATCCCACAAACCAGCTAGTTAAAATTTAAATTATCTTTGATGAAATTTCTCCTAGTCCAAGAAACTTTCCTGTCCATAGAATTTTACAATCAATTCTCTCCCTGTCCAATAGACCAGTGTGCAGCTGGTTAGCCAGTGCACTGAAATGTTTGTTCTTTACGAGACAAATCGAGAATAATTCACCACCCCAGCAGCAGTGTTTCCTTAAAACAAAACTGACAGGAATGACTGATGAAAAAAGCAAACGAAAGATTTCTTTTGTGTGGATTCTTTTGAACTCTTCATGCCAGAGATGGAACTTGGGGAAGGAAGAGCTTCCATTTTAGAGGCCAGATGACATCCTGATGTTTTCTCAGGAAAATGTAGCATGATTCCAAATAGGATAAAACTGCTGCTGCTCCATTTGCCTGAGGTATTCTCCTTCAGTCTCAGAAGAAAATCTTTTGCTCTATGAGTATCATACCAGTTATTTCCATTCTTATTAAGGTGTTTAGAAAATCAGACAAAAGAGCAAAAAGTGTATTTGCATGCACCTTTTACATCCCAAAGTGAAAGACAGAGAAGAATTCTTCTTGATGTATGTTCGCACAAGGTCACACAAACAGCAAAGAAATAAATGTCCAGTTGACCAGATTTTGCTGTTGGGTAATTTGAAGGATACATATTGTCCAACATAAGGAGATGACCCCTGCTTTATCTGAGCAGTGCAGTAGAATATTTTGACATCACTGGAAGAAAATTTTCTGAAAAAATGTTATTTCTAACAATGTGAGAATCTTTCATTTATTTTGTTTTGAAGTATTAAATTAAGGGAGACTGAATTATGGGTGTAAATTCTGGAGTACATTTTACAAAGTGACATTCTGAATTTAGCATTAAATAGCATAAAATTTATAAAGCTAAATTTTATGTTATTCTGGATGGGTGTGTGTGGAAGGATACCATTCAGATAGTTGTGTTCATTTTAGATTCTTCAAAGAGCATTACTATTTGTCCAATATCCTTCTTTCCCAACAACTCTTCAAAATATTATTTTTGATATAAGTATCCAATTCTCCTCAGAAAATTCAATACTGACTATTTTCATCATCCAACCAGGCAATGCGCCCAGATCATGATAAGCTGCAGTATTAAGGATACTTATCTCCCACCTAGTTCTGCATTGCTCTGTCCAACAACAATACTTATTTACAGACAATGTGTTAGAGGAGTTCAGCTGTTTAGTCAGCTTTTATATTTGCGAATAAACAGTCGACATATTGGGCCTGATGAAGGGTCCCAGCCCGAACTGTCAACTGTTAATTCCCACCTATTGATGCTGCCTGACTAGCTGAGCTCCTCCAGCACATTGTGTGCATTGATCTAGATTTCCAGCATCTGCAGTATCTCTGGTGTCTGTGCTCTCTTACACAGATGATTTCATGTCCCTAGACAAGTCTCAGGAATGTTATCAAACAACCCTTGATGCAAAGATGGAGAAATGGTTGTGACATAAGAGAAAGAAAATAGAGATTCAGTAGATGGCATTTTACAGAAACTCTAGAAAAGAGGAGGCCAATCCAGTGTGTTTTGGAAAAGTTATGCCTAGAGGAAGGAAGGGCAAGGATGAGCTGAGGTGAGACTATGTTACAGCATAGTTAAAGTGGAGGTTGATAGATACTTAATTGGTAAGGGCATCAAATGCTATGGGGAGAAGGCAGGAAAAAGGGATTGAGAGGGAAAATAAATCAGCCATGATTAAATGGCAAGGCAGTCTCAATGTGCAAAATGGTTTAATTCTGTTCCTATATCTTACAGTCTTACATCCTAACATGTAAACAGAAGGGTATGTGGTGCAAAGTACTTCTCAAGGTCAAACTTGACATCAAGCTCATAAAATACACTAAAGGACTAGATGAGTAGACAAATGGACAACTGCTGATTGTCCTAACAGAACTATAATAAGAGAATTTTACTGTAGACAAAGGTAAGGTCATCCACTTTGGAGAAAAAGAACTGAAACCATGGGCTTTCTAAATATTGAAGAATCAGGAAGAACTGTGGCATGGGTGGTTTGGGGATCCATGTACTAATTACGTTTGTACTATTGAAGTGTTGCCCAGAGGTACAGAAGATAATCTGGAAGGCCAGTGGAATGAAAACTGAAATTCAGAGGATGAGAGGATACGGGGTATTGTAATTCTGCAGCATCACATCCCTGAATAGACTGAGCATTTGAAAACATCACACGTTAGGAAAACACAGTGCTCTTTCAGGGCATGCAGGATATATTTTATGGGTTAACAAAGAGACTTCAAGGGTTAAATTATACAATTATACTTCAAGGTTTGTATTTTCCAGAATGTAAAAGCATGAGGATGAATTAATTGCAGTTTCAGAAGTACTAAGACAAATGGATAGGATACACAGAAACACACTATTTCTGCTGATTGGAGTGTCTGGGATCCTGTTCAATCCAAGCCCTTGAGAAGCGAGGCAAAGAAATATTTCTGCAGACAGAGGGCGGTGGAAGCTTAGGACTGGTTTTTGCAATCACCATTTGAAAATGGCTGATTTATTTTATCTGAAATCAATTAGCCTTTTGGTAATTCAAGGTAATAAAGGACACTGAGCTAAATAAAAATATAGGTCATAGATCACTCATGGCTGGCCTAAGTGAGTGGTGGAGCGAGCATGGGCTAAGTGGTTTGTTCCTTTTTCTGTCCTTACTGCCCATTATGCCACTGGCATTTAGGGCAGCAATGAAGGTCCTCCATCCCTGGCAAGTGTTCATGGCTTCCTTCATCGTGTCAGTAGCTTCCTCTTGGATTTCACTGCTGTCAGTCATGTAAGTCTTGGGTAGAGACTCAGTAATACCATCAAATTCAGTTGTAGAGGATTCTTCATTGCTGTTTCCTTAACAATTTTGTTTTCCAAGTCAGGGTTGTTAGCTCTGAGCAAAACCCCTGAACCTGGAGGACCTGTAGACCACTCTGACCTTTATCCTTTGACCTGTTTGGCATTGGTGACCCTAACAAGAGTCAAAGCAAAAAGCCCTGACTCCAACCAGCATAGCTCTCTAGGTCATTGAGGAATGCAAGCCTCCAAACCACGATATGGTTGTTGTCCCCTTTGGGGTTCCTTTCTCTGTAAGGCAGAATAATTTGTCCTGTTGATAATGAGTTACAAAAATCACTTATTTTGGATAATCAATTTGAATCTACGCAAGACATCATTATTTTGGTCAAATATTTTGTTATTACCAGATATCGTACAAATTTTTATAAAAGTAAACTTTAATCCAGTTATATTTATCTCAAACCTATGCAAAGTTTCACTGTTACACTCTTCCTTGGAACATAAGTCTAATCAGAGGACAATAATGATATTATTTGGTTTTCATCCTTGCCCTGCAAAATTGTAATATATTAATAGTAAGCTTCAACAAAATCATACTCGCTTCATATAAAAAAGTCACTTACTGATGATGAACTCCAATATGAACAATTACCAAATACTAACTTGCTAACTTCCCTGCAAAGACAAAGCTCTTTAGAACACTTCTATCAGTTTCAGTGTGATAGCAGAAGGTCCATTTACCAATAGTTGTTTCTGTTAGCATGATGGAACTCAGATTTTAAAAGACTAACCCTGCTTTAAAAACATCCCAAATTAGATTCTTTTTACATTGCATTGATGGTTACCAAAGGTGCCCACATCACATTCAACAGAATGCTTTAAAGGCCTGTGCAATATAATATCTCACTCTGTGCCAGAGAGAACTCAGTGTGAGAGATGGGATTGCCATGTCCTTAGCTTCACACTGGATAGTACAGCTTTTGGAAGTCTCTCAAACCTATGCTGGGCCACAAAAGCTTGAGTTGGTCTCTTTTGTTATAGGAACAATGCACTTTAGGACATTGAATAATTTTTCATTGTCAGCTGAAAATATCAGAATTTTAACTGCAATCCCACCCTTTCCCTGTCCTTATCTGTTTACATTTCATTAGCAATTTACAACATTGAACATTGCTGTTCCACTCCTCTCCTTTACTTTTTTGTTTGCTTGTAGTAACATGGTGGAACTTGTAATCTGTGTGTCCCAACACAATTACCCAAATGGAAGAGAATTACCATCTGCTCTGTAGAAATGCCTATCTGAGACTATGATAAAGGAGATAGTTTGACCAAGGAACTTGATAGGAATTGTCTTTTGTTAGTTTTATTGCATTATTTCTAAAGAGAAATGTTAACACAAGAGCTATCTTTACCATTGATTAGAAAATGTCTTAAAATAACAGTCTTAATTCTAATACATGAAAAAATTGATATTTTGTTTTGATATCACACTTGAGATTAGTAATCATCTATTCTATCACCTTGTGAAACTTTCTAGGGTCTATAAGTCTCCCAGTGGTTCAGTAGGGGACAATAGGACCAGTTAATATTATATCTGAGATTGTAGCAAAGTATCAGCATTAAACTGAAAACTCCTTTTCCTGACATGTCACATTTTGTTATTAAGTTAAGGAACATTGAGGACAAAACTTTTACATAAACAATGGGCTTGGAATGGATTAGATCAAATGCATAACCTTCAACAGCATTTCTTCCTTTTTCGCTTCCCCACTCAGGGAAGCTGAGGCTACTGTTAGCAATCCACAGCCAAGCCCTGGCTCCAGCTGTGGTTAGCTAAGCCAGCACAGGCAAAAGATCGAAGCAGAGACAGTGGTCATTCATTCGGTACTGACCCAAGTTTTGTACCAAAAACATGCGGTTCAGTACTGTCCCAAGTTTTGTATTAGCTTCCTAAATTGTGCAGTATTTTTCTTCTTCAAGTTCAGTTGTTTTCTGCTAATACTAAATATTGTTTCCTGTATCTGTAATTCTCCTGAGTCTGGACCCTGGAAAAAGACTTCTGTTGTGGCATTCTGAGACAGAATTTCCTGAGAAATTAGGAATGGCCAGGAATGGTAAAGAATGTGATGATTCTCCTATGTCAAGGAAGTATCTTATCTCACAATACATTTTATACTCCACAGCCAAATGTTTCAACTTGTGCTTATCCAACTTTGTCATTAACTGAGTCACATAAATAACTCTGATTTACACCAGCTCCCTGTAACTTAGAAGCTCGAACTAGTAATTGAATTTCAACTCATATACAGTGGTACTGTTTTGTTTCTTTTTCCTGTAATTTGACACAGATTGTCAAAAGATTTGTATTAGTGAATTATGAAAAATTGGCAAACTTTTGTCTGTGTCATTATATTAAATACATCATGGATGAAATCGCTGTCTATCAACATGTAAACAATTTACAATTAAACGGTCTCAATATTTACAACCAAATTGTTAGAATTCTGCTGGTGAGGTTTTAAGTTGACAATCAGGTCAGAGGTATTTAGTACAATGTAATAAGGAACTGCTGGAGATATATTATTTAGGATGTATAATGAGGAAGTGGTTAAGATGGGCTGATAAAATATTCCAATTAATATACTGTATATTAGTTTAATAAAGTTTAGAATAACTTTAATAATAATTTATGTGCAGTAACAGAGTAATTATTTGCAGTAACAATCTGCAATTGTTGTAGAATAGTTTAATAACTTGGAAGCAAGTAGGAAACTACTCGTAAGTTTACAGGACAATCACTGAAAATTAATACATGCAATGTTCTGATGCGGAGTAGTTTCATATGGAATTATTTAGTATATCTGGGAATTGTTTCAAGTAGTTTGGAAATGGGAAAATACTGATAGGGAATTTAATACCTTTTATGTATTTGTTTGAATATACTGATACAAGTATTTTAAATATATATATAATTCATTGTATGGTTTCATGGAGAGCTGATTGAGTAATACTTTATTCTGCAGAAAATATGAGATTATTTGATTTGAAATAGTTTTATATGGCTTACTTTGACAGCAAATGTTCTGCTGCTAATTGATTGAATCTTGTTACAGAATAGCTGGATTAAATTATAGTTCAGGTTCAGAATTATTGTTTAATCAGTAGAAAAGTTCACATCAGTAGAAAAGTTTCTTAGAAAATAATTGAAGTATTTGTATAAGATTTATTTGAACTCTTTCATTATTGTTATAAGAAGTACTTGATAGAAACATACACTAAATTATTGGAAAGTCTGGAAAATGTCAGCAGGTATTCTTTTCAATGATTTAGAAATTAAATATGGAATGAATTAATAAGAAATTACTTGATCAGAAACTCTCACAGATGTCCTAAATATATATTTTTGACAATAAATTGTTTTGTAATTAAATTATTCTAAAGTAGGGAGTTGTTTACAAGGAACTATTTTAATAAGAAATGGCAAATTACTTGAAATTTGCTCAGTGGGAATTATATTGTTTTTTTTAAATCTAATTTATCTGAATGCTTCATCATGAAATGTTTGTTGGAGAATTATTTTCTGAAGGGAATTATTCAAACACTGTGTCTGCAGTGGAACAGTTAAAATTGTTGATCTGGAGTTATTGCGCAGAGAATTACATGAGAAGAAATTGCCAAAGAATTCTTTAATAGGGGATTATTTCAGTGTTTGATTGTTAATTATAGAATAGTTTGATGAGGAAATGTTTGAATTGGGAACTGCTGAAATAAGGTTGATGTGAAATTGTTTAATTGGGAATCGTTTGTAAACAATTACAAAAAGCTGTTTAATATGCCAGAATAGATCCATTCAAAACATTTGATGTTGAATAATTTCACATGAAATTATATTTCTAGATAATTGTTTAGATCTTTTACAGATAATTATTCTACAAGCTGATGAGTTGGTTCCTTTGGTGCTTATGTGGAATATTTTGCAAAGATTTGTTTGGAAGATAAATTATCAGATATAGGACTGTGTAATAGGCAGCCGAGAAATAGAATATTGATGGGAGGGTGGTGTTGTTGTTTGCTAAGATCTGAGTTTGTTTAGAGTTGTTCAATGAACAAATTATGTTATGCATTTGCTCAATTTTCTTTGTCAATTTGGTATAATTTAATATGATTAGGTACATTCCTAGGGAATTATATGCTCCACAAATATTTGAACTAGTTTGGAGTGGTTGGGTAATTTAATTAATTGTGTATTTTAGAATTCTTTGATAGGAAATAAGTTAGAATAATTTGATATTCCTTTACTTAGATTAGATGATAATCCAACACATTATAAAGAGTTTTTCATAAGTTTGTTAGTGTTTTCTTAAAGAGGAAACATTCAAAATAATTTTTGAAGAAATAGTCTTAAGAGATTACAAAGGAATTGTTAGACCAGTGCAAAGATTTCAAATGGATTAATGCAGAGTATTTAGGATGATCTAATATATATAATCTAACATGATTTGACTGAAATTGTTTCAAAGGATTAAAAGCAAATGTAATTTGTTTAGAACCGATGTTCAAAATTAGTAAATTAGTTGTATCTATTTGAACATGGAATTATTTGCTATACATGAAAGTAAATCAGAATATATTTTAATTCAATGGATATTTGAATATATCTGTATTAATAATCCTGTTCCAAAATATCTTCCCTTTAGGTTCCAGAAATCTTAGAACCTGTTAATAAATTTACACCAGAATGATTTACTAATAAATTCAACTGAAACTTTATTATTATTTATTTATTATTTCAAAATAAGTTGAAAGGAAAGAGTTGAGAATAATCTAACAGGAGCTTATTCTGTTAGATATGGGATGTGGAATTATTAACAATGAAATATCTTAGAAAGTTGGGAGAGCCTTAAGCACAATTGTTTACCATGTTAAATACAGAAGTAATTAAAAATAAATTGATAAAATTCAATATATTACCTGAATATCAGTTATAGCAATTTAAAGCTGAATTGTCTGACCAATTAGATAAACAGCAATTGTTCTATTTGGAAATGTTAAGCAAGTCAGGTATGAGACACAATTCTTTGTAAATGTTATTAGTTTATTCATTATCTGCCCTGTATTTTAGAATCATTTGGAATTATCAGTAAAATATAACGCACAGACAAATTTCAATGGTTTGATCTGGACGAATAAAAAAAATGGAAATATCAACAAATTGGATGTAATTTAATATTTACCAAAGGCAAGAATAAACAATAAATTTGAAATAATTATTTCCATATTTATCTGAATTAGAATTTGATTTCATTTTTGATTTGAAATCACATGATGTGGAAGTGCATTCATTCACCTGGGATAATAGGTGTTATTTTTGGATGTTGAATTAACTCAGAACTGAATGTGCGTTTTAGAATCTTATGTTGTGCAATTCATCATAACTATGGAATAAGTGGTGTATAATTGAAATGGATTGTTGAGCTTATTGTGCTGATTTACTTATAGTTGAGTATGGAATTAATACACCAGTGTAAATGGTTTTGGCATTTTTTTTATCGAGGATGATGAAATGTGGACTTGTAAATCATTTTTGGAGTGCTTTGAATTGATAGTTCAATTTAGAATTGTTGTCTTATCATTTTAGAATCATAAAGACAGTAACTTCAAACTTTCTGCTAATTTCATATTTCCTTGACAAAATCCATTCTCTTTTCCATGTTAAATGATTACAAACTCTCTGTCAGTTCTGAATTCGCCTCTCAACCCACATAAAAAAAACCCACAAGAACAGGATTTTCATTTTATTGTATGTAGGAACTTGCTGTGTGCAAATATCTGCCTATTAACAGTGACTACTCTTCAAGATTAATTGCCTGTGAAATGTTTTAGAACAAAGATTCTATATCTTTCCACAGTAGTTCTTATTTGGACGTTGTGCTCGGTGGTGTTTAACATGAATTATCACCAAGTCTGAGTGGATATATGCATAATTAATTAATGCTGTCTTTGGATTTCTTTAATGAGAAATAGTTGGTGAATTTATAATAGTGCGATATAAATATGTTAGATGCAAGAGAAGCTGGCGTGTTCAGAAACCTTTAATGTTAAACTGTTGGTGACTTTGGAGTTATTTTGTGTTGAGATGCCTTTCAAAACATGAAGGTGATGTGTTTTGATCTGTTTGGTATGGAATTGCTTAAAATCTGTAAAGTTTGATCATAGAATCACTCCACATATTTTGGTAAGTGGTTATTACTGTGTTTAGATTAATTGATATTGAAGCAAACACCCAAGAAGTTTAATTAGTTTGGCTTAGATATCTGACTGGATCATGTCCAATCTTTAAAGTTATCACCTTGGAAGTGGATTAATAATTGTTCTCCTGCTTGCTATTGCCAGATGCTGTTAAATTTAAATTATATAAGAAAATGTAAAAATGTAGAAAATGCTATAAAGGCACAGCTGGTTCATCAGGATGTAAGTGAATAAAACTTAGCTACAGTTTTGACATTGCACTCATTTGTAAAAAAAATTGTTGAAGTAAAAGCTTTAAGCTCTCTGGTTTAAAATAATTTTCAGTCAAATTCTGCACTTTTTATTTGAAACTCATGGGATTGAAAATAGCGACAAAGAAGTCTTTGTGAATATCTTGTTGATTAGAATCTTCTCCAGTGTTTAACTTCGACATTTAAATTGTTTATTTTTACCAATGATTAAATGAGGTAAGTAATCATTAGAGAAAAATGAGAATTGCTCCTCCTTGATGTGAATGTAATCAGATTGGTGCAACTGTTGACACTAATGGGAGACGACATTTGTGGAATGGTTCCCCCTGAGGCCCATACTGTAGTTGTTAGGCCAATTAGAATAACTGGTTGTGGTTTCAGTTAATAGAAAACGAGATTTCTTTTCATTTGAAATGTTCAAATCAGTGTACCAATCTGCTAGGTATAATAAAACTTGAGGGTAAAGTCAGAGTCAGAAGATTCAGTTGACAATTAAGTGTTATGCGTTTTTAAAAAAATCAGCGTTTTTAAGGGTTAATATCAGAACCTTATTTACATCTTATCCTGTAGATAATGAGCATGTAGCTTCTGTTTTTATTTCTTAGGTTAAGAACGACTTGCATTAGTATATAGCCTTTCCCTACAAAACCTATAAAAATCTGTCTAGGTCAATTAATTACAGAAAAATGCTGCAGTCAATTTGTATGTGTTAACATCTCATAAGTGGCAGTAGATAACAATAAGGTTCTTTTGGAGTTGTTGGCCAGAATATTAAAGGAACTCACTCACTTTTCTTTGTACTAAGCTCTTGTGTATAGGCTCTCTTTCATTCAACTAAGAGGGCAGACAAAAGTGCAAATTAGCTTTTTGATCAAAGTCAAAGTCAAATTTATTGTCATATGCACAAGTGTATGTAAGTACAGGAACAATGAAAAACCTACCTGAAACAGCAACTCAGACACACGGCAACAGAGACATAGCGCTCACATGAAAAATATACATTTACTTAAATTATGAAAAACTTAATTAGAACGGAAAAGTCCATTGTAGTGCAAAAGTGATCAAAGTGTTGCTATTAGGGTTGTGCAAGTTGATTCAAGAAGCGAATGGTTGAAAGGAAGTGGTTGTTCTTAAACCTGGTACTGTGGGACATCAGGCTTCTGTACCTCCTGCCCAATGGTAGTTGCAAGAAGATGGCATGGCTTGGATGGTGGCAATTTTTTATGATAGATATTGCCTTCTTGAGGCAGTGTCTCTTGTGGATACTTTCTATGGTGGGAAGGGATGTGCCCAGGATATACCGGGTTGAGCTCACGACTACTCTCTGTGGCTTTGAATTAATCACCCCAATACCACTCTGATCTCTCTGTCCCCAGTCTCCTAATGAAGCTCTTGAAAACCTAAAGAGCAGCTCTTGCCCAAACAGTGAGCTCAATGGTTTCAGGCCATTACCACTGCCCTCTTTTTTTTTAATTTTCAGACAGTAACTGCTAATAGTGGTTCTGCTATTATATCTCCTTTGACCATTCCATTTTGCCTTGCCATGTCCAATCAATGATTGTAATCTGAATATTAAAGGCTGAAACAGAAGTTTCAATGGAAATAATTAGTTGAATTATTAAAGTACAATGTATATACAGTATTGTACGAGAGATTTTGTTACAATCACTCAGCTAGCTACAGTCCAAAGTGTATAATTCTATTTGGCCCTATTTCTGCTTCTACAGAGAAGGCACATTTCTGCGGGGTAATGGTTACCGATTGACTGATGGGACAGAGATATTCTTTGTTCTGTATCAGTACTGGGGTAAGCAAATTCTCACTGGAGTTTAGAAGAATGTTCAATTCAATTCAATATTGAAAGGCCTAGATGGAGTGGATGTGGAGAGGGTGTTTCCCAAAGTGGGAGAGTCTAGGACTGGAGGGCATAGTCTCAGAATACCAGACTGTCCCTTTAGAATAGAGATGAGGAGAAATATCCTTCACCAGAGGATGGTGACTCTTTGGAACTCATTGCTACAGACAGTTGTGGAGGCTACGTTACTGGGTATATTTAAAGTGGAGGCTGATAGGTTCTTGATTAGTAAGGGCATCAAAGGTTACAGGGAGAAGACAGGAGAATGGGGTTGAGAGGGATAGTGTATCAGCCATGATGAAATGGCAAAGAAAACTCGGTGGGACAAATGGCCTACTTCTGCTCCTATTTCTTTTGGTCTTGTGGTCTACGATAGGGTGCAAAGTTTATAGAATGAGAACTTTCAGGAAAAAAACATATCAGTGAGGCTGCTTGTATGGTCACATGGGAAAAAGAGGGCCAATCAGTGTGATTGTTACCATTTGAAAAGACATCCAGCGGTATGTGCAGGTGATCATTCAGGAAATACAATGGGAGGCCTAGAAATGGGACTGCTCAACAGGTCAGTACACATGCCTGCAATGAAGTTTTTATTATTTTTGTGATGCAACCCAGTCCCTAAACAGGAACAATTTTCTGTTGCCTTCTGTTCCCTGCTTCTTAACCAATGAAATCTCTTGAGCATAAACCTACCAATGGTGATTTTACTGAATAGGCTACTTAACTGGCAGCAGTGAGGCAAGAGGGTCCCAGTGCATCAATGACACTCATGTCTGTGCTTCACCAATTTAACATGTATTTTAAAATCAAGTCCGACCAATGCCTCAGGCAGTAATGGGGGAAAATGTAATAGGTTGGAGTATCAGGGATAAGTCTATCAATTTGATTATAATAAAAAATGCACATTGAATTTTCAGCAGACAAAGGAAGTTTAAATCAGTGTGTACACTTCAGCAATCCAACTAATGTTCATGTGAAATGGAATGACTGAGTTGCAATAAAAAGAGCGAAAGAGATATGAGGACATAATCCTGAGCTAGGGGGAGGTTTTGAACCTTCCTTTCCTCAACTTCAATTTGATCCAGCCTCCAGAATTGGAAAAGCTATTCACTCATAAGGAATTGTGAGGGAAGATTAGTTTACACCTGCTTGTGCCTCTGCTTTCAGTCAGGCTTTTCTCACATTTGATTTTTCTAAAATCCCTTTCATCAACACATACACTCAAAATGCTCAATTCCAACTGGCCCGCATTCCCCCACACTGCTGGACTACCATCCAATCTTCGATGAGCGAAAATGTCTTCCCGTTAAATTCCCAGTGGACAAGAAGCCATTATATTTAGTCCTTATCACAAACTTAGTTTCAGAGCCACTGACTCCATCCCCTGCCTGGCATTTGTCCTAAAAATGAACCAAGCTTGGCATTGATGTCATACTTGCCCCTGAGAAAAACTTTAGGTCTATTTGGAACATCATTTGCAGTTTTGTATTAATGCTCATCTCTAAGACTTTCAATGATATCTCCTGCTCAAACTCTCATTAAAAAACTGTTAATAAACTCGAGATTATCTAGTTCTTCTGCCTGGGCATGAACATGCATTGGTTCTTCCTCATCATCTCCCTTGTATTTACTGACCAATATTGCCTCCCTTTTATTCAACACCTTTATAAGAACATAAGAAACAAGAGCAAGATTAGGCCAATTGGTCCTTCAAGCCTGCTACACCATTCAGTAAGGTCATAGCTGATCTGTTTTAAAATTCTCAGTCGATTTTTCAAATTTTCAATCCAGTTTGTCCATCCAGCTTCTGTGAACTCTTCTTCACTTCCAAGATCTCTGTGCCTCTCCAATGTTGGCTTCCTGTTTATCCCTGCCTAAGGAAGGATAAATGGCAATTGCAAAGGTTTCAGCAGATTGACTTCTGTGAGGACTGGTTAAGGAGACTGGGGCTATACTCAAGTGAGTTTGGAAAATTCAGAAGTGATCTCATTGATATCTATTTGATTCTTCCGGAGATTGATGGAGTACACACAGCTATGGTGTTTCCCCTGGCTGAACTGTTTGCAGTAAGTCGTACCACCCCAAAACAAAGGAATAAGGGATGTAGTTATGCCTTAATGTACAATATATGTGCGCCTAGTCCCATCGCCAGCCGTCTCGTCTCTGTCTTGCCACTGGATCCAGATGGGAATTGGGAAGAGAGAGTGAGGCTGACGCTGCGCAACTCTCCCTCACTTAAATCCAAATCATGCGCTAGTCTTGACACCATCAATGGTGTCAAGGTCTTTATCAACAACGATGATGGACAAACATGGATGTGATAAATGAATGAATGATTCTGAATCTGGTGTTTTAGTAATATGATGAGAAGAAATCTCTTCACCCAGATACAAGGAACCTTTGCAATGCTAGAGGGTTAATTTTACTTCCAAAATTTGATTCCATTTTCTTTAAATTTGAGAAACGGAATTGACATATGGTGATTTCCGCATCACTTTTCTTTAGTGCCTGCAGTCGAGGACTTATTTATCCCCAGGATAATGTTTTCTTGTTAATTTATTATTATAGGAGACCAACCAATACCTTTTGGATGATCATTTAAAGCAGCCTTCCATGGCACAACAGATGACCTGTGCTTTGGGCTCTATTATTCGAATCAAGTAATTTTACCGAATATTCCTAGGCTTCCTGTTCTACCATTGGCACAACGGGTGATACAACTCCAGAGTTCCCCAAAATCCAGTCCCCTGATCTGTGTGTTTCTGGATTTGAATCCTATGCTCAATCTCAGTTGCACTCACCTCTATAATGGCAGTATGCCTGCTTTGCCTCGCTGTCGTCCCTTCACTTTGATGTATTTGTCAAGTGTTTTTAACAAAAGGAAGTATGATGATATGATTATGTTCTTTTGAATTGGGAAACAGATTAAACAACCTTAATTAATCTCATTTTACCTGAATATGATGTCTCTGAAATCACATGCGATCGCATGAACTTGTTCAGATTGCTATAGGTTTGTGTTCAGTGTTAATGAAATTAGTTTTTCGGAGTCATGCATTGACTGTTCTTAGACTTTGTATGCACTTGAACAATGTAAGTATTTACTATACACTTAATTTTAGAAATATTATAACTTGAGACCAAGTTTCCAGCTAATTTTTGAGTATTCTCTTCACCGGATGCACGTGTCAAGTCAGGTATCTGACGGTGTGACTCTAACACAGCGCCTCCCTGTTATTCTGCTCATGTTTATTAACTTGCCTTGGTCCTGCAGAATTCAGATTTACAGTAAAGATATATCACAGGCTGACTCTAGAGGTCACTGCCGATTCTGTTTTGTTCATATGGCTTTTTTAAATGCTCCACTTGATAGGGACTTCTCAGTCTTCAATTGTAGTTCGTGTGTGGGCTGGGAGGTAGACGGTTGTCTGTTGGAGATACTGGGTATTTGTCAATGGGAGCCAAATGGCACACCTGGCCATAACATATCTGAGGTCATAGTGAATTATTGCCCACAAAAGTGAATAATTACAAAATTAGTAAGGACTGTCGCTTCCATTGTCCCCTCACTTTGATGCGCTTGTCAAGTAACAACTTGCATGTTGCTATCTAAAGTTAAATACCTGAAATGCTGCCATTGTCAAATTTACTAAGAGGCAAAGATGTACGATTAGTAGGTTAATTGGTCTTCGTAAATTGTCCCGTGGATAGACGAGTGTTAAATCGGGGTTTGCTGGGTGGTGCGGTTCAAAGGGACAGAAAGACCTATCCCAAGCTATAACTTAATGAAATAAAATGTCAACAAAACTATCAGCCAATTGAATTGGAAACTATATCCATATTGTTGAAATATAGAAAGCAGACTGCAGAATGTGGGCTGTGATAAGTAGAGTGGGATAACAAGAATGCGAGTGGAGAATATGTAATAGAAACTGATTTGGAATTAATACCACCTGGCTAATTAAATTATCATGTTCTGCTTGAAGATTTTTGCTATTTATAGACAAACTTCCAATGGTACATTTTAAGCTACAATGCCAAGTAAGTTCTGAGGATAATAACATGAGTACTATACACACAGTGGCCTCTTTATTCAGTACTTCCTGAACCTAATAAAGTGGCTACTGAGTTTATGTTCATGGTCTTCTGCTGTCCCATATCCGCTTCATGGTTTGAGGTGTTGTGCCTTCAGAGGTCTCTTCTGCATCTGTTGTATTGTGTGGTTATTTGAGTTACTGTTCCTTTCCTGTCAGTTTGAACCAGTCTGTCCATTCTCCTCTGACCTCCTCATTGACAAGGTGTTATCACCCACAGAACTGCTGCTCACTGGAATTTTTTTTTTGTTTCCACACCATTCCCTATAATCTCTAGAGGCTGTAGTGCATCAAAATCCCAGGAAATCAGCAGTTTCTATGATACTTGAATCACCCCATCTAGCACCAGCAATCATTCCAAGGTCAAAGCCACTTTGATCATATTTCTTCCCCATTCTGATGTTTGATCTGAGTAAAAGCTGAACCTCTTGACCGTGTCTGCATGCTTTTATGCATCGAGTTGCTGCCACATGATTGGCTGGTTATATATTGACATTAACAGGTAGGAGTACAGATGTACCCAATAAAGTGGCCTGTGAATGTATGTTATGACTTTTGACACACAGACCAATACTATTTTGTGTGTTCAAACGTACAGTTGAACTTGTTGCTATAAGTGATTTGGAAGTCCATAAAGTAAAGTCAATCTTACCATCAAGGTACGGATTTTGTACTGAACCATTCCTGATGATAATTGTCCTTTTATCACCTGTACTGGGTAGGAGGGTAGGAGGAAGCCAATGGGGAAGAAGCACTTTGTAATCAAGGTCTGTGACTGAAGGCCCTATTTTTTGTAGCCTCTTACCACGTGTTTAGCGATTTCATTTTTAGGTTTAAGTTAGCAATGATATTGGTTTAAAACTATGAATGTATATTTTACAAAATGCACTATGTTACTGCAGTGGGGAATATTATAATTTCTGTAGTTAGATTCTCACATATGGGTCAATTGCTCTTTATCAGCTTTACCTAATGGGTTGTCAAGCTTCTTCCTTGTTAGGTGAAGAACCCCCAATGTGACTTGTTGCAGAACCTGGAATATGCAGTGTGATGTTGTCATCGTTTCCTTGACAATAATATCCATTCTGAGGCATGGGAAAGACCTGAAATGGATGAGTAACTTAAAAAAAATAAGCTTGCGTGGTGCGTGGAGGTGAAAGTGGAAGCTTGAAGGCACACTCTCAGCGATTCAGGACCCTCTTCTTCCCCTCTGCCATCTGATTCCTAAATGGACATTGATCCCATGAACACTACCTCACTTTAAAAAATAATATGATTTCTGTTTTGCACAGTTTTTAATTTATTCATTAAACATATACTGTAATTTATTTATTATTATCAATCTTTTTTATTTTTTTCGTCTATATTATGTATTGCATTGAACTGCTGCTGCTAAATTAATAAATTTCATGACACATGCCAGTGATACTAAACCTGATTCTGATTTTGATAAACTACCCGAGACTTCTGGAATATAGCAATAATCACAACGTAAAATCTATAAAAAGCATCCTTTAATTCTAAATTGCAAATCTATTCTCCTTAGGGTGTGGGTGGGTGGGTGTGTATGTGTGTGTGTGTGTGTGTGTGTGTGTGTGTGTGTGTGTGTCTGTCTGTCTGTCTGTCTGTCTGTGTCTGTCAGGATGGTAAGGTGCTTGTACCTTAATTAATTTTTGGGAATAGGCAAACTTGGACACATGGGAGATAATTTCCAATAAGTGGTCACAGTAATGATTTTTTTAAAAAGCCTGTAACGCCTTCCTGAATTGACAAAGCCTCCTCCTTTATCTATGCCTTCAAGATATTTTGACTTTTGTTGTTTGATTTGGGAAGTCTTCCTGGAGGCAATGAAACCATGTTGTGAGATTGTATGCATGTCACAAGACATAGTAAATGGTCTGGTATTTAAGCAAAACAAAACAAAATCCAGATACAAAGGTGATAGAATATACTAAGGCAGAATATCCATTTACTAAGGCAGTATGAGCAAACAAGTTCAAGTTCAGTTTAGGGTCATTCAACCATACACTCGTATATCACCAAATGAAACAACACTCCTCTAGACCAAGGTGCACAACACAGTACATATAGTTCACACACAGAACACATAAAGTAATATTACCAGAAATAAATTAACAAATAATAAGGTGCCTTTATGACACGTTAAAAAGTAAATTGTATAATGCTACTGGCGCTTCATACATGATGAGACCTGGATGGTGGCAGGAAGTTCAGTAGTCTTTCAACCTGGGTAAGAAGCTGTTTCCCATTCTAACAGTTCTTGTCCTAATGCTACGATACCTCCTGCCCGATGGTAGGGAGTCAAAGAGATTGTTTGACAGATGTGAAGGATCATTGACAATGCTAAGGGCCCTGTGTATGCAAAGCTCCTGACAAATATCACTAATAGGAGGAGGTGAGACCCTGATGTTCTTCTCAGCAGACCTCGCAATCCTTTGTAAGGACTTGTGGTCAGATGCCTTGCAATCGGCGGGAGGAGAGAGTGCAACGCACCGCGCGTGCGCAACCCTCGGGTGAAAAATGATATCGTGTCCATTAAATAGGGGCCGTGGACAATTCTGATTTGATGGAGACAGACGTGAAAGCACAAAGCAACATCTGGAGAAATTTCTGAAACGCCCGTTCGCTGCTGTCGTTACTGCGCGATCGTGAATCTTCCGGAGGGAAGGCCTCAAAATCCCCAGCTTTGCCTGCTGTTGGTGACCGAGATTGAGGTTGAATCGCTCGGACAGAAATTGTGCTTGGTACTCGGTGTTGGAGAGCTGATCGGAGGCTTGAAGTTTTCAGATGACTCAGAGTCGGACTGTGGTCGGGCATGGCAGGGAGAGTTTTTCTTCCTTCTCCTGTCTGCGTGAGATGTGGGACATTTAAGAGACTTTGAACTTTTTACTGTACTCATGGACTGTTCTTCATCAAGTTATGGTATTGTTGCACTGTTGTAACTATACGTTATAATTATGTGGTTTTGTCAGTTTTTTCAGTTGTGGTCTGTCCTGTGTTTTGTGATATCACACCGGAGAAAATATTGTATCATTTCTTAATGTATGCATTACTAAATGACAATAAAAGAGGACTGTGTGTCTTCATAATCTAAAAAAAAATTCTGTCCTAGAGATGCAGCTGCCCAGGATACAATTGATGCTCCTGTAAGAATTGGTTAAAATGAAAGGCAGGGAGCCTCATGCACCTCAATCTTCTCAGGATTGCTGCTGCCTAACCAAATGCTTAGATGTGTGATAGTAAGAGAATTTTAAAAAATAAGTGCTTTTTCTAGTGTGACTTTTTAAGTCAAACTGTTCCTCATTTGCAACAGAAAAAAATAAATACAGAAAATGCAGAAGCTGTCAGTAGGTCAGATTGTATCCATGGAAAGGAAATGGTCGGTCTTTCAGATCAAGAGACCTCCATCAGAACTCAAAGTGAGAAAGCAAATGAACTTTAAGTTGTAGAAAAGGGAAAAATTGTGATAGAATACAGACTAATGTTGTAAAGATAGCTATTAGGTGTATGAAAGAGAAAAGAATGCATTGAAATGAAAAGTATTTAGCAACATATATTGTTTGACCTGTAATCCCGCAATTCCCTGTAATTGTTTAATTCCATATTAAGTCTCAAGACCTCAAAGTTGCTCAGAACAAAGGTGAGGTGCTTTTTCTTGAGCTTGTACTAAGGAAGATCAGAGTAGGAAATCAAAGACATTGATCAAAGTGGAGAGGTAAGGAAAATTAAAGTAATGAGGTATTAGAAATTCTGCATCACCCTTGCAATCTGAATATAGGTGTTCCACAAGGCAACACTGCAATTTACCACCTCAGCTTTGCACATTTACATTGACACCACAGAGTCACTTGAGCTGATGAAATGACATAGGCCAAATTGGCGTAAGGTATCCCTGTTCCATTTTTCCATTTCAAGATTTGTCCATAGAAAATCTGCCTACCTTCCCACAAGGCTTTGGCAGAAGATGGAGGTTCTTTAAATCTGATATCCCATGATTATTTTCAGTAGGAAGATGGAGGAGAGGGGCAGAGAGCTCTGTAATGCTCACTACAACATATTGTGAGCTGTTTGCCTCCATAAATGAACCTTCTCTGACCGTCCAATATGTCTTTTTATAATTGCAAGGGGTTCCAGTGAGTTCTAGTCTGGGTCTAGTCCAGGAACAAGTCTGGGCTTATCTTGTCTTCTGTCTCAGATGAAACTGTCCTGAAGGCAGTGACAGAGTGGCTGCATCTTGTCCAATACTCTCTGATTACATCAAACAGGGGAATGCCGGAGAGGAAGGGACCTCCCATATGATGCTGGCAAGTACTTGGCATGTTTGAAAAAAGTTGGGCCTAACATTCCTAATATAAGACATGCCTGAGTGCTGTGGATATTTTCTTTATTAATTCTATCCAAAAGAAACAAGAATAAATTATAAATTTCCCATTCGTGATTACACAGAAATTGAATCATTCCTACCGTTTCTCAGCTGTTCAGAAATCTCTGGAAATGTAGCAGATCCAAAAACCATCTGAACATAACAGGTTTACGTCAATGATCCAAAGGGACAATAGTTTAATTTGTAAAGTTATACCTTTCTGCAATTAATCCAATTGAAGTTAGATTCAATACATAGAGGTAATTTTTTTCTTGATTACTTGCCAGCCATGTGATAAAGTAACACACAAGCAATTTTCTCTGTTTTAGAAATACAGTTTTGCTTATTAGTTAAAGCAATCCAAAATTCTGATGTAGATTTTAACATATACTCACTGCTTAACATAGTCAATTAAGGATGCATTACTACCCCTCATGCTAAACAAAAAAGAATGCATTTAAATTCATATTTCCTAATCTTATTTTAGATGTGTAAATCTAAATTTTGTTCATATTTTAAACTAAAGTTAATGTTTTTTATTAAAAATTTAATTTGCTCACAAAGGTAAGGGTACTGCTGCTAGAGGGTTTCTTCATTTTGATTCAACTTGGAACCGAGCAGATATATTTTGTTGATTGAATCTATAGAGTAAAACTCTCAGTTAACTGCCCCTAAGCATAGTTAACTCAGGGCTTAAGAAATTCACCTTCAAATATGATGTATTCATTTCAAATGCTTCCTTATTATCTGTGAATAAAATGCAATTCAGGGTCAAGTTAAACTCAGCTTGTGCAATACATTCGCTTAACAGAGGACTAGGAAAGAAATTTTCCAAAATTCCTTCCTCTTTAAGTGCCTGAATGACAAAAGGGAGAAAACTATATTAGCATAGTCTTGCTGGACTTGAAAGTAGATCGGTGAGAAGAAAGCCAAACACAATTCCAGCTCCCTCTGCCTAAGTTTAAAATGGCTGAGTTAACTGGAACGCTGGTTTGTTTTTCCTGCAGTTGTAACATAATAACATTAGATTTATTCACCAGCTTACAGATCTATACTCTTAATTAGATCCTTGTAAAATTTACTTTTTATGTAAAACTTCACAACACCATCCTTCTTGTCTCCTGATAGTTGTCTCCTCAGAAACTAAATCAGAAAATGCTGGAAATACTGTATTGGTCAATAGCGTCTGTGGGGAAGGAAACTCAGTTAGTGTTTCAAATTAATGATCTGTCATTCACAAATTCAGTGTTAATAATTTAAGTTATATGCTCCAGTTTAATATTCCTTTACCATTTGCAAGTGATACAAGCAGGTGTTCCAAGTATAAATTTGTAATAACAAATATGTCACCACATACCTCAACTTGCTGTAGAAAATATTGAATTCTTAACTAAATGTTTAATTAATCTTTTGGTCAGTCATTACAATTGTTCTATTTCATCAGCCATAATCAGTGAATACTCCCTTATTGGTTCTGATTTGCCTCTGTGAAAATATTCCTCCACTCAGTTTTCATAATTTTGATCACAAATTTAGTAAAGGTAAGCTCTACCAAAGGTCTTCAGCAATTACATCACAATGATGGCTTCAACCATGAGTTTGGCTTATTTTATGAAAGCACTATTCTGTTATCTTAGCATTAAAACCATGTTGTTTTCAAATACACACCTTAATAAATGTTACTATAAGCTGCAATAAGATAAATCTTCCTTCATCTTATTCCGTTCTCTCTTGAAGGCCAATGGTGATGTCCAGCTATAGTTTGTATGATTCCACTAATTTTCTTTTAAAAGACTCTTGGACTCTTAGATAGACAAACTCTTAGATAGGTACATGAAGCTTAGAAAAATAGAAAGCCATGCGGTAGAGTAATTCTAAGCAGGTTCTGGAGTAGGTTACATGGTCGGCACAACATTGTGGGCTGAAGGGCCTGTACTGTGCTGTAGATTTCTATGTTCTTTGTGTGAAAATAGATCCAGTTAGTTGCAGTAGGGTATGTCCAAAATCTCTCAGGTGATTAGCTTTATTGTTCACATGCACATCAGAATCAGAATCAGGTTTATTATCACCGGCATGTGACGTGAAATTTGTTAACTTAGCAACAGCAGTTCAATGCAATACATAATCTAGCAGAGAGAGAGAGAGAGAGAGAGAGAGAGAGAGAAAATAATAAATAAAATAAAAAATAGTAAATAAACAAGTAAATCAATTACATATATTGAATTGATTTTTTTTAAATGTGCAAGAACAAAAATACTGTATATTGAAAAAAGTGAGCTAGTGTCCAAAGCTTCAATATCCATTTAGGAATCAGATAGCAGAGGGGAAGAAGCTGTTCCTGAATCGCTGAGTGTGTGCCTTCAAGCTTCTGTATCTCCTACCTGATGGTAACAGTGAGAAAAGGGCATGCCCTGGGTGCTGGAGGTCCTTAATAATGGACGCTGCCTTTCTGAGACACCGCTCCCTAAAGATGTCCTGGGTACTTTGTAAGCTAGTGCCCAAGATGGAGCTGACTAGATTTACAACCTTCTGCAGCTTCTTTCGGTCCTGTCCAGTAGCCTCTCCACACCAGACAATGATGCAGCCTGTCAGAATGCTCTCCACAGTACAACTATAGAAGCTTTTGAGTGTATTTGTTGACATGCCAAACCTCTTCAAACTCCAAATAAAGTATAGCCACTGACTTGCCTTCTTTATAACTACATCAGTATGTTGGGACCAGGTTAGATCCTCATAGATCTTGACACCGAGGATCTTGGAACTGCTCACTCTCTCCACTTCTGATCCCTCTATGAGGATTGGTATGTGTTCCTTCGTCTCACCCTTCCTGAAGTCCACAACCAGCTCTTTCATCTTACTGACATTGGGTGCCAGGTTGTTGCTGTGGCACCATTCCACTAGTTGGCATATCTCACTCCTGTATGCCCTCTCATCACCATCTGAGATACTAACAACAATGGTTGTATTGTCAGCAAATTTGTAGATGGTATTTGAGCTATGTCTAGCCACACAGTCATATGTATACAGAGAGTAGAGTAGTGGGCTAAGCACACACCCCTGAGGTGCGCCAGTGTTGATAAACAGTGAGGAGGATATGTTATCACCAATCCACACAGAATGTGATCTTCTGGTTAGGAAGTTCAGGATCCAATTGCAGAGGGAGGTACAGAGGCCCGGGTTCTGCAACTTCTCAATCAGGATTGTGGGAATGATGGTATTAAATGCTGAGCTATAGTCAATGAACAGCATCCTGATGTAGGTGTTTGCGTTGTCTAGGTTGTCTAAAGCCGTGTGGAGAGCCATTGAGATTACATCTGCCTTTGACCTATTGTGGCGATAGGCAAATTGCAATGGGTCCAGGTCCTTGCTGAGGCAGGAGTTCAGTCTAGTCATAACCAACCTCTCAAAGCATTTCATCACTGTTGATGTGAGTGCTACTGGGCGCTAGTCATTAAGGCAGTTGACATTATTCTTAGGCACTGGTATAATTGCTGCCTTTTTAAAGCAAGTGGGAATCTGCCCATAGCAGTGAGAGGTTGAAAATGTCCTTGAATACTCCCACTAGTTGGTCACCACAGGTTTTCAGAGCCTTACCAGGTACTCCATCGGGACCTTCTGCCTTGCAAGGGTTCACTCTCTTTAAAGACAGTCTAACATCGGCCTCTGAGACAGAGATCACAGGGTCATCAGATACAGCAGGAGCACAGCTGTAGTTGTGTTCTCCCTTTTAAAGCGTGCATAGAAGGCGATGAGTTTATCTAGTAGTGAAGCTGCCATACATGCTATTGGGTCTCACTTTGTACGAAGTAATGTTGCAGACCCTGCCAGAGTTGCCGTGCATCTGATATTACCTCCAAACTCGTTCAAAATTGTCTTTTCACCCTTGAAATAGTCCACCGCAAATCATACCTGTTTTTCTGGTACAGGCCTGGGTTGCCAGATTTGAATACCATAGATCTAGCCTTCAGCAGAAGACGTACAAGAGGATATGGCTTTAAGGTAAGGGGTGGGAAGTTCAAGGGGGATACTAGAGGAAGGTTTTTTACTCAGAGAGTGGTTGGTGCGTGGAATGCACTGCCTGAGTCAGTGGTGGAGGCAGATACATTAGTGAAGTTTAAGAGACTACTAGGCAGGTATATGGAGGAATCTAAGGTGGGGGCTTATATGGGAGGCAGGATTTGAGGGTCGGCACAACATTGTGGGCCGAAGGGCCTCTACTGTGCTATAATATTCTACGTTCTATGTATCTCCTGGTTCATCCACGGCTTTTGGTTTGGGAATGTACAGTAAGGCTTCGTAGGCACACACTCGTCCACACGGGTTTTAATGAAGTTGGTAACAAATGCAGCATACTCATCCAGATTCAAATATGAATCTACGAATACAGTCCTGTCCACTGATTCAAAGCAGTCCTGTAGGCGCTCCTGTACTTTGCTTGTCCAAACCTTCTTGGTCCTCACTGCTGGTGCTACGGTCTTCAGTCTCTGCTTATACTCAGGGAGTAGAAGTACAGCTAGATGATCAGACTTCCCAAAGTGAGGGCGTGGAATAGTATGGTAGGCATTCTTGATGGTGGTGTAGCAATGGTCCAGTGTGTTGTTTCCTCTGGTATTGCGAGTGATCTGTTGATGATAATTGCTTAGTGATTTTTTCAGACTGGCCTTGTTAAAATCTTCCAAAACGATGGTGAAGGCGTTAGGGTGCGCTGTTTCATGCATGTTGATCCCATTGCTTGCATCAATAACCAACACACAGCCTGAGGATTTTGCTGCTACCCTCCTGACAGCAACATTGCACACCCTCAATTCACTAGCTCTAACCCTAACCATACTTCTTTGGAATATGGGAGCAAACCAGAGCACCCAGAGGAAACCCACATGGTCACAGGGTGAACATACAAACTCATTTCAGATAACAGCAGGAATTGAACCCAGATTGGAGATTGTTGATGCATTAAAGCATTGCACTAATCATTATGCTCCTGCACTCTACCTGCATGAGCTTTGGATGCTTTTGTTTTCTCAAACCATTAAAACAAGGCAATACAATAAATAGTAATTTCTTGATTGTGTTTTGATATTGGTCAGCTAATTAGACATAGAGTGGGGAGTTGTAGCCCGGAGTACACTATATTGCAGCATCCCAGTCTGCATCATATTGCAATGGATATAAACTATGCTCACAAAGTCATGAAACTGGTAACACGAAAGGATGCAGAAGCAGTTCGAAGATCTAAAAGTGATTGCTTTGTTTGATGTTCATCCCATAACTAAAGGACAAAGGAGAGCTTTTGGTGAATGACCAGGATAGTTGTACATTCTTTGTACCAACTACTCACTCAGGATCCACCTCAAATATGACAAAGCATCTTCAGTAAATAGAGATGTTTCAAAGTCAGGTGTTACTTTGCACATCTTCCTTTATTTCCATATTTCTAACTTTTATTGAAGGTTTAATGTATCTTTGGTCACTTCTGATATGTTCAATTATTATAAGTCTGTATAGAAAATTCAAATGAACTGATCAATGTATTTATTTATTTGAGGTAAATTATCTCTACTAAAGTCGAGCAAGTAATTTCCATGCCTTTAGAGTGAATAAAACCTTTGATCTATACAGTTCTCTTTGTTGTAAATACAGGATAATAAGTAGGTCAGATAGCTCCTACTCCAGGGTATAACAGCTTTTCTTTCAGTAAACTATTTACTGAGAAATGTTTCCAATAATTCTTTATAAAAGGAAGTTGTATACAATCTGGGAAATGAAATGTCAGCCTTCCACATTGCTGAGTAAAGTGCAATTTCTTGAGAGCCAAGACCTTGTAGTGAGAAACAACTGCTCAACTGAACATGAAATAGTTGGCTGGTGAGACAGCTCCTGGATCTAGCCCTTCATGCATATTCCCAATTTATTAACAGAAAGAAGAATGGTGACTTTTTTTTTCTTTTGAAAAATCTCCAAAAAATTAATTTAACATCTTTGATTTGGCGGTAATATATTTCAGTTCCGTCTCACTGATAAAATTCACAAACATGCTCTGAGGAAGTTGCAGAACATGAAAGGAAGGAAAAAAAAACAGAAAGAAGTGGGAAAGGACAGAAAATGATAATATGTTAAAAATGGAACTTTGATGTAACAACTCAAGCATGTATATTGCTAACCCCTTCAGTAAAGCTGTGAGCTCAAGTTTCACTTGTGTACATGGTGCCGACTGCTTCAGGTGACGCAAGAAATCTCCAAAACAATCAGAAATAACTCCTTATTGGCTGTGAGATTCCTTCATGTGCAAAGGGGTTTTACATGCAAAGTTCAAATGGATTTCTTATCGAAGTATATATATATGTCACCATGTACACCCTAAGATTTGTTTTCTTGCAGGCATACTCAGTAAATCCAAGAATCATAATAAAATTAATGGAGGACCGCACCCAACAGGGTGGACAAACTGTGCAAAATATAAGCAAACTGTGCAAACACAAAATAAAACTAGAAATACTAATAATAAATAAATAAGCAATAAGTATCATGAAGTTGAGATGAACTGTCCTTGAAACTGATCCTGACAGTTGAGGGGTAATAACTGTTCCTGAGCCTGGTGATGTTAGTCCTGAGGCGATGGCGGCAGTAAGGAGAGAGCATGGACCAGATGGTGGGCGTCCTTGATGATGGATGATGCTTTCTTGTGACAGCACTACGTGCAAATGTGCTCAGTGGTGGGGGAGGGCTTTACCGATGATGGACTGGGCCATATCCATTACTTTTTGTAGGATTTTCCATTCAAGGGCATTGGTGTTTCCATGCCAAGCTGTGAAGTAACCAGTCAATATACTCTCCACCACACATCTATAGAAGATTGTCACGCTGAATCTTTGCAAACTCCTAAGGAAGCAGAGGTGCTGCTATGTTTTATGTATAAATGCACTAACTTAACCAGATTTAATGCACACTTCAAGAAAATGTATAATTTATGAAATGCTTTGGGCTACAGTTTATTTCAATGTTTGAATGCAGGACGTATCATCGGTCACATTTTCATAACTTGAAAAACCTCAGTGCGTTACAAACCCTTTAACAGACCTGACCAGTATTGCAAATCACTTGTTATAAACAACACCATGATTTTATGGAAGACCAAGGGCTTCAGTACATTAAAGAATATTTTTTTTCAACCATTTTAAAACTAGTTCACCTCAGCACAACTTTTTGTCTTTAGAAGAAGCGCAACTTACTCAGGGGTTTGACCCAGCAATCAAAACCACGCAGCATCCGATACAGGGTGACAGGACTTGTGTATCTCTGCAACCAATTAGACTGCAGAATCATTAAGGAGCAGCACTGAGTCCAAACCAAGAAGAATTAAATCTATGTCAAATATGGTACAGAGAGGGAAAGAACATTTTGGATAAGAAAGAGATAAATGCAAAAATATTTTTTAAAACTAAATCTTTCTAAATATTCCCAATCTGTAAGAAAATTTTAGCTTTTATTGACATATATCATTTGACAGAAATTTTGATGAGGAACTCTGCTAAGAATGTATTAGACTGGAATTGATAGACACTACCTCTGTGGCAAGTTTACATTATGCTTGCAATGTCATTTTCAGATTTTTGTGTCATTCAGTCAATTGAATTTTGATCCAAATGATAATATGATATTTTTGCAGTCATAGAAAAGTACAGCACAGAAATGAGCCACTCTGTCTATCTAGTTCATTTAAACTACCATCACCCATCTACCTGCTCCTGGTCCATAACCCCCCATACCCCTCCCATTCATGTACCTATCCAAACTTCTCTTAAATGTTGAAATCATTTTAGTATGATTATTTCAATATTTTTGTAAGTGGAGTAGCAAAAAATAACACCTTCCAGATTGTCATACTTAAGATTGAATACACACTAACCTGGTAATTACAGTTAAATTTCTGTTGTTAGCCTCATTCTTACATTCAGGCCCAATATGCCCACTGCTTGCCCCACATTCACAAAGTTCAAATTAAGCAGAAGAAGACCAGATTGATTTGTGCTTTATTTTTATGACTGAACACGCTGATCCATGAAAAATAATTCACTCTACATGTGCCAGAGTTTGGAAACGCACGTTTGACCCACTTCACTCCCAGTCAAGGAAGGGTATCAGTGATGTTCCATTGGTAAAAGCAGAAACTTACATGGTGTCAGAGCATTGCATTTTCAACAACACTTATGTTCAGAATTTGACAAATCTATTTATAATCCAGTGCAGCTATCTATTGTCTCAAACATTCAATTAGAAGTCAGACTTTTATACTTGATACTTAAGAATTGAAAAGTCGTTTTTTGTTATGTTCTAGTCTCCAAAGTATAAAGGCCAGCTCTGATGTTTTACGCTTTTGAAAAATCCTGAGCCTCGTCACACATTGCTGCAGTTTGCCACAAGTTAATTATTAGTCAAATTCAATGAATATAATGATTGTGAACCCTATCCTTACAAACCATAACCGTACGACCTCATTAATTATAGCATGTTCTCTTCAAGGTGATACTTACATCCATCTGTAAAGCAGTTTATCCTCTCCATGGATTTGTATTGTGTGCCCCCCCACCAGAACGAAATGCCCTTTGTTAGCTGACCAAATACATTTTGTCAGTACCGTTGTGAACATGGTCCACAAAATGTTGATAATTACTTTCTGAATGAGTGCTTTAGATCTTTCTCATAGAATGCAGAGGGTGGGGATATCAAGGGCACCTCATTGGTATCTAGAGTTCAGGTTAGCTGTCCCAGCTGTTTTCCCATTGTAATAACTGGAGAACCAAACGTATGTCCTTCACATAAGTATTCAATTTCATGATGCCCCTGATTTGTTTTCATTTGACCTCCCTTGTTCAATGCAGCTCTTGAACCATCATCTCTGTGTGTGATACATTGGGTCCATATTATATATCAGAATCAGGTTTAATATCACCAGCAGATGTTGTGAGATGTATTAACTTTGCGGCAGCAGTGCAATGCAATACATTATAAATATTTTTTTAAACTGAATTACATTAATTATATATACATATATATATATTTTAAATAGTTACGTTGAAATAAGTTGTGCAAAAACAGAAATTTAAAAAAAGTTCCGTGGTAGTGTTCATGGGTTCAATCTCCATTTAGAGAACTAATGGCAGAGGGGAAGAAGCTGTTCCAGAATCCCTGTGTGTGCTTTCAGACTCCAGTACCTCCTTCCTGATTGTAACAAAGAGAAGAGGGTATGTCCTGGGCGATGGGAGTCCGTCTGAGACACCGACTAATTTTACAACCTTCGGCAAATTCGATCCTGTACTGTAGCTCACTCCTCCCCACTAGACAGTGATGCAGCCAGTCAGAATTATATATATATATATGCACATATATGTGAACCCCATAGTGCTACCTAAGCTCTTTGTATGGTGTATAACATCTGCCACTCCCTTGATTACCCTTTGAAAAAATTTCCTTTCACTGGTATGCATTCCTGGTACATTCCTTGTCGTGATTTATATTCAGGGCTCAAAAACAACACTAATTCATCATGGGATATTTCTTTAAAGTTTGGCTGCTGTAAGTATTTTGAATGGTTATTTAAATAAAGAGTTACGAAATGTATCTTTGGCCCACAGCTTTAAACACATTATAATCCATTGCCAATAATAAACCAGAGTATGCTGGAATAAGTCTGCCCACATTTACCTGTTGGTCATAGAGGGTCTGACTCAGAGGCCTGCTGCATTCTGGAGTCCAGAGGTGAAGTGTGGGTGATAGCCAGCAGTGGGTGTAAACTCTCTTCTCAAGCACCCTAAACAAAAGGTAAAGCTAAAGGAAGAGTTTTGGTTCTGTCAAGTCTGTTAACAATTTTTAAAAATATTTCCAATATTCTGTGACAGTTAGAAGCTACTAAAATTGTACACAAAGAAAAATTATTTAAGATTTAAATTTAAAAAATGAAGTTAATTAAAATCACAAAAGACAAAAAATTAAATAATAAGTAACGAGATAATTACAAAACATAATTTAAAAGTCATTGTACTCTTTAATTTCTTCTAACCTGGAAGATTAGAATCCCTACTGAAATCAGTGGAGTTTCTGATCCCAGGCCAGCTCTGATCTGGCAAAGGATCCAAGAGACAATTCCCCAGCAATTTCCCAGCATTCCAAATCTGTCAACAAGATCAAAACTAACAGTGCAAGTGTCTAAGTCTGGGATGTACTTCAGTTTGAATGGCTGAATGCCAGAACTGCTGGCCACAGCCAGCAAGTTTCAGCCTATTCATTTCTATTGATGTTAGTATCTGGAGGGATGTGCAACAGGCATCCTGTGCACCCATTTAGCACTACCCATTAAAGACATATTTCTATCCACTACATTCCTTTTCACTCAGCAATTTTCCCCTCAGCTGCATTAATGCCTGTTTTACTTGTTGCCTGTTGCTATTTAAGGATTTTTAAATAAGTTCTTCTTCCTTCTTTGAAAGTTACCTAAGAAAATAAGAAAAAAAAATCCATTACTATATTCAAACACACCACCACAAAAAATTAAATTAAATGCAGTAAGGCCATTCTACCCCAGTCAAAACTAACCTTGCACACAGGCAAGACCATCTTCTGAGTATAGCAAAAAACAAAATTAAAACAGTTTCAGGAACTCTTTCATAAACTTCTCTCTGGCATCTGGAAGAAGCTAAGCAACGTCTAGTAGCTTACCATCAATTGCGATCTAAGTTTATAACCAGCTGATTCCCCTCAATGCAGAAATGCCATCTTCTCTTCGAAACTTGTCCATTTTTTTCCCACATATCTTGGCAGTGTACAAAAATAATTATTTCTTGTCATCTAGTCTAAGCCTAACTAAAAGTTTGCAGTGCTGCGCATATTCCGCATACTTTGAATCAATCAATGAGTTGGATGTGGGTGGGCTTGTGATTCACAGCAAACAGTCTATAGTTTGCCAATATAGACTGTAGACTGTCTATAGTCTATATTAACAAATATAGGCTATATTGCCAATATTCAACACTGTATTTTTAAAGCAGGGGTGGGGTGAAATGTAATAGAAATTGCAATACATTTTTTCTCATACAAGTAAAGTGACTTACACAGGGAAAGACAATGAAAAGACCGTAACATAAATTATGCTTATTAAATCAATCTCAGTCACTTACAGCAATAATTGACAGGGGAACCATCCAATCATCTCCACTCCAACTGGTTGCAGCAATGTTATCATAAGCAGCTGAAAATTGTACATCTGTTTCCACTAATTTTAGCTTTATTTTACGTTGAAAGTGATTTAACTGTTCTTACCTTTATTTCAAGGGGAATGTGGTATATAAGTAAGGACGTTTGACTGCAAATTTATGTTTCATGAGTCAGACCTCACTTGGAATGTGTTGCAAGGTCTTGGTCCCCTTATTTAAAGAAGGTCATGCTTCCCTTATGGAAAGTGAAGAGAAGATTCACAAAATTGATCTCAGGTAGGAAGGTATTACCTAATGATTCAAGATTAGGCAGACTGGGTTTGTACACTTCAAAGTTTAGAAAGCGATCTTTCTGAAGGATGTTTAAAATCTTGCAGGAACTTGACAGAGTTTGAGGATTAAAAAAATATGTCTTATTGAGATCAATATGAAAAGGAATTTCTTTCATCAGAGATTCGTGAAATATGGGAATCTCTAACTAGGATTCTGTACAGAATGAGTCATTATATTCAAAGATGAAACCATTTCAAGTTTATAGACAGCAAAATGAGAGAGGATGGTTAGAAGTGTGTTGGTATAGTTACGCTCGGAAGTAATTTTGGCAGAGGTGAGATCTTGAACAGGAGATTCACTTAATGGGCGTAGAGTCAAGTATTTTCACAAAACTGCAAAGGTACGGCCTTAATGATGGTGCAAGCACATAGTCCTAAGTTTGTCTTAGAGTTAAGTATGATACCAATGTAGAGTAGGTTCAATCAGACAGAAGCCAGGTAGGGAGGTGGAGGTGGCTCTAGAACCAAGTTTGCTACAGTGACTAAAGACAGTGTCATCAGTATTGAAATTTACTACACATGTGGTTAATTCATGCAAAATTATTGAGAAGTACAAAAAGAAATGAGCCAAGATGGCAGGGCAAATATAAAATATGTGTACAGTCGGTAGGTGAGAAACAAATAGTCAAAGTTCAAAGTAAATTTATCGTCACCATATACAACCCTGAGATTCATTTTCTTGGAGGCATTCTCAGTAAATACAAAGAAACAACATAGAATCTATGAAATGCTGCACCCGCCAGACAAACAACCAGTGACAAAAAGACAATAATGTACAAATACAAAAAGAAAAAAAAAGAAATAATAATAAATAAATAGATAGATAGACAGATAGATAAAAAATAACTATCAAAAACATGAGATGAAGAGTCCTTGAAAGTGAATCCATTGGTTATGGAAGCAATTCAGCATCAAGGTGAGTGAAGCTGAGCCAAGTTATCCCCTCTGGTTCAAGAGCCTCATTGTTGACGGGTAATAACTGATCTTGAACTTGGTGGTATCAGTTCTGAGGCTCCTCTACCTCCTTCATGATGGCAGCGGTGAGAAGAAAGCATGGCCTGGACAGTGGAGGCCCTTGATAATAGATGCTGATTTCCTGCAACTATGTTCAATAGTGGGAGGGCCTTATCTGTCATGGACTGGACTGCATCTACCACTTTTTGTAAGCTTTTCAGTTCAAGGGCATTGGTGTTTCCATACCAGGCCTTGATGCAACCAGTCAGTATGCTATCCACTGTACATCTATAGAAGTTTATCAAAGTTTTACAGTGTTGCTAGAAAGATTATGAACCCTTTAGCATTTTCTCTATTTCTGCATAAATATAACCTAAAATATGATCAGATCTTTATCTGTCCTAAAACTAGATAAAGAGAACCCAATTCAATAAATAACACAAAAAAATTATACTTTTTAATTTATTTATTGAGAAAAATGATCCAATATTACAAGTATTTGTTGGAACCAGTATATGAACCTTTGCTTTCAGTAACTGGTGTAACCCCCTTGTACAGAAATAACTTCAACCAAACAATTCCAGTAACCATTGATCAGTCCTGTATGTTGCTTTGGAGGAATTTTAGCACTCATCTGCGACTGACTTGCTAAATGTCTAGTGTTTTCTAAATTTAAGGTTAAAATCTGACTTACTTAAAGAATAACATAAAATACTTCCTACTAACAATTCAAAGTAATGATTTCCTCAACACAAATATTGTAATAGCTGCTAGAATTATAAATCATTATATATATTTTAGGCAATCAGTGCATGAAATCTTGTAAATGGTTTCAAGTTTGTAAGTTGCATTTGTGTGTTGAAATTTATTGAGCATTTTCTAATACCACAAATAACTATGTGAGAAAGTACAAGTTGTGAATAAGTCTGCACTGAGTAGTGCTTGGAGTTTTTTAATGGCTAAGTACCGCTACTCTACCCACAGAATGAGAAAATACTTGCAGGGTAAGCATGTAAAGATAAGAAAGAACATGAAGATAATACACTTCTTCGTCTGCAGTTACAAATATCATAAAGTTGAAAATCTATTTGGAATCAGTGGAGAGTCAGGTGGTGAGGTAATGGTGAGCACAAGGAAAGGAAATACCTTGTTCTTATCACTTCAATTCCAAAGACAAAAAAAAATCCACTGTATTTTCTAATTTCATAAATGCTGTAAAATTGGTGTTGGAATTGCTTTATTATAAAAGCTTGCTTTGTATGCTGTTCATACAGATCAAATCATTACACTGTGCATTGAGGTAGTAAAAGTTAAAACAATAGCAGAGTGCAGAATAAAGTGTAGCATTTGCAGAGAAGGTGCAGTGCAGGTAAACAATAAAGTGCAAGATCATAAAGGGATAGATTGTGAGGTCAAGAGTTAATCTTATACTAGGAAACCCTTTATAGCTTGATAACAGTGGGGTAGAAGCTGTGCTTGAGTTTGCTGGTAGGTGCTTTCAGGTTTTGTATATTCTGCCCAACGGAAAGGGAAAAGAGAGAATGCCCAGGGTGGATGGTGGGGGGTGGGGGTGGTGTCTTTGATTATATTGGCTGCTAACTGATGTACTGAAAAATATAGATGGAGTACATGGATGGGAGGATGGCTTCTGTGCTGTACTAATCTGTGTCTACAACTCATATTAAAATGCTGTTCAGGAGTATATAACTGAAAAAAAGTAGATGAAACTCAGTATAATATGCTTCACCTCTTCAGTACATGATTGGTTTTGGACAAGCTGGTTGGCCATGTTGCCATTTTATCACAATAAGTCTGGTGTGGCAGAAGTCACCTATTAAATGTCTTGGACAAGAAGCTGAACATGGCAGAAAGGGAAGAGCAGAGATGAGTTAATGCTGGAATAAAACAATTATTTGAACTGAGATGTAAATAAAATTTAATTGGAATAAACAATTACATTAGAAGAATTCCACAAGTAATGAAGATTTCCTCTTCTAGTTGCTTGTATAAAAGTATCACTAAATAATGAATACAGAAATTGTCTAAAATGAGAATGTATACCATTAGCTTCACTGTATCTACAGTATATACTAAAGGAGATGTACGTGCAATGTTTATAGATTAAGATTCTTATTATACGCAATCACATTTCACATTAATTTTAAAGATTTTTTGGTTAAATATCTTATATCCAATTTTTCCATTTCAATTCTGGATATGTAGACATGATTGATAGTAGATATCTGTAAAGTTTCTTATTCGCTTCTTAGAGATTCTTCCAAGAACAGCTCCAGCAAGCAGAATCAAAGAGTAAAATTCAGTAGGTTATTTGCATAGTTGCCTCCAAGTAAAATTCAATCTCCGATGTGTTCCAAAAACATGGGTGAATTTTATGGACATCATTAAAAATCTACTGCAAGCTTAAACACATGCTTAAACATTTATTTCTCTAACTCTACCCTCAAGCTGCGTAGAACCCAATTTAAATAATAATTTCTACACCCAACCCAGTTATTCCCCCACTCCCCTGCTCTATCCCAGAGCCTTTCACCCCCACCCCCTCCCAGAACTTATTCAATTCCCTTATGAAAATAGTTTCACCAGTATTTTCAAGCAATGGATTCCAGGTCATAAAACCTCCCAGTTCATTTCTTTTCATCTCCTGTTTAGTTTAGAATCACCTTATAGATTGACAGGGTAATGAGTAACCAAGGGATACAAATTTAAGGTGATGGCAGAAATGTTCTCCCTATTTACCCTATAAAATTCCTGAATTTTGAATAGCTCCACTAAATATCCCTTACCTGCTGTGTCTTGGAGAAATATCCCAACATCTATACTCTTTCCACATCACTGGAATCCCTCAGTCTTGCTGCCATTCCGGTAAATCTAAAGTATTAACATTGTTTCTAATGTATAAACTGAGTAAAATTCTCCAGTTTACTCACAATTGTAATTTATAAAGGTGTAATGTATTTACAGAATAGTGGATCTTGTGGTCCCCTTTAAAATGTGAATCTCAAATGCTTTTGGATATATAATTTACAAGTAAGATAATTTATTGAAATAGATGAAAATGGATAATTGTGAAGTGGGGGCTGATGTGAGGTAGGGAGTTGGTGCTGGAGATCTATGGTAAAGGGAGGCATTGGTGATCAATAGCAAGACAGTAAGGTTGGTCCACAAGACCGATTATGGGCACAAACACAAATGGCTTCCAATGCCATAAAGGTCTATCACTCATTGTTTTGAATCTTCTCCTTTGAAGTCTTAAGTTGTCTTTGAGTTTACATTACCATTGCTAACTGCTGTAGTCATAACATCTAATCAGAGAGGTAGAGGTACACCTCAGGTTACATTCTTATTATAAAGATCTATCTGTGATTGATTGGCATCCTTAGGTAACAAAGTAATTTGGAGAGAGATCTGGCTGAAGTCTGGCCATTGATCTTCCTCATTGAATTTTACTCAGTATTCAATGAGGATCAGTATCACATCCCCGTATTCTGGACCTCTTGAAATGAATGCTGACGTGGCATTTGCCTTCCTCACCACCGACTCAACCTGCAAGTTAACCTTCAGGATGTTCTGCACAAGGACTCCCAAGTTCCTTTGCGTCTCATATTTTTGGTTTTTATCCCTGTTTAGAAAATAGTCTGCACATTTATTTCTTCTACCAAAGTGCATTTTCGAACATGGTATTTTATTTGCCATTTTCTTGCCCATTCTCCTAATCTGTCTAAGTCCTTCAGCAGCCTTCCTGTTTCCTCAACACGACCTGCCCGAGGTCAGGCTAACTGGTCTATAATTTTGTTTCTGCTGCCTCCCTCCGTTCTTAAAGAGTGGAGTGACATTTGGAATTTTCCAGTCCTCCAGAACCATGCCAGAGTCCAATGATTCTTCAAAGATCATTACTAATGCCTCTGCAATCTCTACCTCTACCTCTTTCAGAACCCTAGAGTGCAGTTCATCTTGTCTGGGTGATTTATGTACCCTTAGGTCTTTCAGCTTTTTGAGCACCTTTTCCCTTGTGATAGTATCTGCACTCACTTCTCTTCCCTCACGCCCTTCAACATCTGACACATTGCTAGTTTCTTTCACAGTGAAGACTGATGCAAAATACTCATTTAGTTCATCTGCCATCTCCTTGTCCCCTATTATTATTTCTCTGGCCTCATTTTCTTGCAGTCCTGTCTTCACTCTCATCTCTCTTTTATCTTCTATATATTATATACTTAAAACTGAAAATTTCTGCTGACACTCATACACTCAGCACTCATAGGAAAAACAGCCACCTGAGTGAAGTTTGGAGGATGAAAGTGGATTTTTAAAAATATGTTTCAATTTGTTTATGGGAAATGGATATCACTGAAAATGACAAAAGTTATTGTGAATCCCCAACTGCCCCTGATCTGACGGATTGACCATCAGTTCAGGGGAAGTTAGACTGAGATTCATTCATCGGGCCAGACTGAATATACTGACTGATTTCCTTCCTTGCATCTATAACTTGCATCAGCAGTTTTAGTAGGGACATATATATATGTGTGTGTACATGAATTTATATAAGAAATATTTGTAATTGTATAACATAATACAAAATTATATATAACTAATAAAATTCGGCAACACACACACATAAACACATGCATACTGTAGATATATGTATATATATAATTTATATAACTCTACAGTGGCTTAGCTTAAGCCCTTCTGCCCTACTGGGGCTTAGGCTCCCAACAGCATCTTGCCAGAGTACCCTGTCCTGAACCAGTCTTTCAAGTTGTCCCCAGGTGTAACCCGTCTTTGAATATCCTTCCTCTTCCAGCGATGAGCTCTTTGGAGCATCTGTTGGCATTTCTGTAGCTCTGGGATTCTTACAGGGTGGGAGAAATAGTTAAAAAGGTATAAAATGGACAAACTACCATTTAACTGAATAACAAATGATGAATTTAAATTAAATGCAGAACAAATTAGAACACAACGTATGTTACTACAGTATTGACAGATGAATTTACCTAGTGTATGCTGCTGTGTATGGGGTGTCCAGGTAGGGGAAGCACCTCTGCTGAAGGGGCTTGTTGAGTCCATTCTGAGCAGCTCACACAACTTTTGTCCCCACTGGACACTCAGCTCTCACCTGCTGCTCCAAGTAGCTGTTTGCCTGCCACAGCAACCACCCCCCATTACACTGCTTTGACAGGCAGGCTAGACCAGGTAGCCGGTGGGCCTCATGCCCCAGTGAGACAGGGACATTTTTTGTCCTAGCATATGAAATCATCTCCAGTGGACTGGGCATATGAGATCAACAGAGAGATTCAACGGTCAAGAAGGCAGTTCTGCAACATTTCGGGGAGAGCAAAGGGCATGACAAGGCACAGAAGAAGTCATGGTCACCCACTGCAACCAAGGAAGACACCAGTTTGCGATGACTACTCATCCCACTGGACCTGGATTTCCAAGGTCAAGAGAGTGGAGCTGTCCCAGTGTGATGGTCATTCCACTTTAACAACAGTCCCACACAAGTATTAATGTCATTGACAGACACAACGGATAACCAACATGCTGCCATGTCCTTTTGATTAACTACTGTAAATGAACAAAATTAGTGCAGACATCTAGTGAAAATAATGGACTGCCTTCATACAATGCTTTCAATAATTGCATTCTCCAAATCTTCATTTTCATTATAACATTCAAGTTAATTGTTAATACCTCAAATTCAACTTGTTGGAGAGTAAAGTCATTTCATTTTCACTCCCGTCTGTTTCTGGCATATCTAAGCTTGAATACTTGAAACCGCAGAGAGCCAGACAATTCTAAATCATCTTACTGCTTACTTCTCACCAACTATCATTGACAAAAATCACTGCTTTTAGAACAAATATATGTAGTTGATGCTATTTTTAAATTGTTCAGCCTAAGCACAGTCACACAAGTGCACATGACTGACACTTGTTCGAAACTGTTCAGCGACAGTCTCCTGTTGCAATTAAGTCGCATGGTGTCCTAGAAAAATGAAGGAGGGAATCCTGGCTATTTTCTCCATTAGCTTTTGTTCTTCAAGAGTTGTCCTAAATTGTCCTAAATGAGTGGCTGCCTTGTTTAACCAATGGACTAATTAACTGGAATATAATGGATAAAATATGTGTGTGTGTGTGTGTGTGTGTGTGTGTGTGTGTGTGTGTGTGTGTGTGTGTATGTGTGTGTACAGGTATAAATTAACCTTTTCTTGGAACAATGATATTCAGCAGTTTCTACAATGCTGCCCTTTTCTTCTCTACATAGAATTTGTTTATGTATTTGGTGTTTTGCTGTATTCATAGGTAGTTCTATTCTATCACTCTAGATTTTCACTTTTACCCATAGTGTATAGGTTCATTTACGTGAATTGTTGTGCTAAAGGATGTCCTGGTGTAATATTATAGAGTTAAAGGGTTTATGTGTACAAAATGTGTGTTTTTTTAATATAGAGAATTCAAATGCACTGTAAAGGAAATAGTGAGCCAATGCTTTTTATCAAGTATTGGTGAAGCCTGTTGGTAATTGTTGTCAATTAATATAACACAGCATTACACCAGGAGCAGATGCACAGCTAAACTGAACTAGTTCTCAGTATGATTTTTATTTGGACAGTTTGTCTCCTTTTGCACATTGATTGATTGTCAGTCTTTGTTTATGTCTAGTCTTTCACAAACTTCCATTGCATTTCTGTTTTCTCTGTAAATGTCAGCAAGAAAATGAATCTCAAGTTAATATATGCTAACATGCATGCCCTTTGATTGTAAACTTTGGACTGGGACCCTCCATCAGGACTGGAAAGGAAGGTGGAAGAAGTCACAAGGAGAAGGTGTGGGGAGGGGAAAGAATACAAACTAGAAGATAATAGGTGAAATCAGTTGAGGGGGAAAGTGGGTGGGTGGGGAGGGGGATGAAGTGAGAAGCTGCGATGCGCTACATGGAAAAGGCTGAGGAAGAAGGAATCTGATAAGAGAGGAGAGTGGACTGTGGGAGAAATGGAAGGAGGAGGGCTATCAGAGTGGGGTAGACACAAAATAATCTGCAGATGCTGGGGTCAAAGCAACACTCACAACATGCTGGAGGAACTCAGCAGGTCGGGCAGCATCTGTGGAAACGATGAGTCGACGTTTCGGGCTGGAACCCAAAGACTCACTTTGTCCTGACAGAGGGTTCCGGCCTGAAATATCGACTCATCGTTTCCACGGATGCTGCCCAACCTGCTGAGTTCCTCCAGTGTGTAGTGAGTGTATCAGGGGGGGGGGGTGATAGGCAGGTGAGAAGATAAGGGGTAAGAGGGGAGCCATAGTGGTAAATGGAAAAAGTGTGGATGGGGAGGGGAAAGAAGTTACCAGAAGTTCAAGAAATGGATGCTACCCAGACAGAATATGAGGTGTTCCTCCTCCAATCTGAAAGTAGCCTCATCATGGCAGTTCAGGGGGCCATGGACCAAACATGTTGGAATGGGAATGGCAGTGGAATTAAAATAGTTCTCCTGAACCACTCCACCACCAATTTCATCAGAATGCTATCCTACTGTCTACTCCTTGCTGTATTCCACATCGAATGGTATGATATTGTGGTGTTTCCAATGTAAGCATAAACCAAACTTAACACAGGAAATTAACTCTTTTTTATTTTCACTTGTGCATCCTTTCAATGGCCTGCAAGGTGTTTATTGTTCCCAAATAGCAATGCCAAAGATTAGTTATTACAACTGGTGCATATTATCCCTTTAGGTTTTACTTGTTTCTGGAGATTTAAAAAAAAGTTAATTTTATTTTTTTGACACTTAAAATCTACTTTTGCCTTTTTTTCTCTCTCTTTCTCTCATTAAATAGTTTTATTGCATTCCCTTTATTTGTCTTTCTGCACCTGATTCAGACATGAAACTGTTCAGTCTACTTTAAATTTCCTTCTCTGTCCTTGCACTGTTAAATTCACAATCCTTCAGGCAAGAGGTTAATGGCAGACACAGTTGCCTGTTCTTCTGGTGAATCTCAGACGCACAGTTTTCCTCATTGTATCATGGTCAGATAGCATTTTCAAAACTTTGCCTCACAAAAACACTTAAACTAAACATGCCCATGGTATGAATAGTTAATGGCAAAATTATTTCCTGGTACTACAAAATCCAGGACAATACTTAACACTCACAGCAAAACCTGCACATTTTCCATGTTAATAATGCAACTGGGACTCACTTTGTTATCCTCATCATCAGTGCCTTATTTGAACTGGAACATTTACATTGTTCTTTCAAGACTGCATTAACAAATACTTCACCTGCAAATCTGCTGAGGTCATCTATTGTATCCGGTGCACCCGATGTGGTCTCCCCTACAACAGTGAGACACGTCATAAATTGAGGGATTGCTTCGTCGAGCACCTCCACTCCACCGGTCTAAAATAGAAATTCCTGATGGCCCAATATTTGAATTCCAATTCCCATTCCCGTTCCGACATGTTAGTTCATGGCCTCCCCTTGTGGCGTGATGTGGTCATCCTCAGCATGGAGGAGCAGCACCGTATATTCCGTCTGGGTAGCCACCAAACTGATGGCGTGAATATTGATTTCTCCTTCCTGTCAAAAAAAGTACTCCCCCTCCCATCTTCTCCTACTGTCCGTTCTCACCTGCCTACCACCTCCCCATGGTGCCTAATTTTCTTTTAGTGCTCCAATGGTCCACTCCCCTCTCCTATCAGATTCCTTCCTCTCCAGCCCTTTACTTTTTCTAGCCACCTATCACCTTCTCGCTATCCTCCATCTCCTCCCCCAACCTTTTTATTCTGGCATCTTTCCCCTTCCTTTCCAGTCCTGATGAAGGGTCTTGGCCCGAAATGTTGGCTGTTTATTAATTTCCATGGTTGCTGCCAGACCTGCTGAGTTCCTCCAGCATTTTGTGTGTGCTGCATGAGCATTTTGTTGTTTGGTTATTAATATATGTCAGGTATTGTTTGCTTGTCTGTGCATACAGTACTAACATAATGAGGATAGTGAAGGGGATCACTTTTCTGATAGGTGCATTTCTGTAGTTGATTTTTAGATGTTCAAAGTTTATAAAATCATATCACCTTTAACAATTTGATATTCAGTTTGCTGTGGAAAATTCCTTAGCAACAAAATTAAAGTCTATTAATCATATACCACAACTGATATTATAAATGAATATTATACTTAGATTTGATGTTTGGAAGGTAAAAATGGAATGCCTTCTCTAAAGAAAGGAACTGTGTATTTTCAGTAGTATTAGCTAATACACAATAGGGTACAAGCAAATAAATTATAATATTACCCAAATTTATTATGTGCAGTACTGACTTGAATTACACTGCCAACTGTGAATTCTAGGAAGGCCACCCACATGGAGGTCTGTGCATGTGTTATGCTCAGCTACATTGGTGGTTCGTCTTGAGATGCTGAAAAAGTAAGCTTAAGAAATGCCCAGCTAATCAAGCCAGAAATATACCGTAGTGAAGGCAAAATAATGGGATCTGGCCACCTAGCAAGAGGGAATGAAGGTATCTCACCTCCCCAATTCTACTTATCAAAGCAAATGCTAATTCCCGACCAAACCTCTCTTTACATTGTCAATAGAATAGTTAAAATTTTCATGTTAACGATGAATGTATAAACTGAATCCCACTATGGAAAATACTTGGTTAAATATTTCAATATTGCTTGCCAACCATAATGTCCTTCTTGATGCCAAATTAATTTGATATATACCAGAATTACTAAGGTAAAGATTGTGTTTTAGAATACATCACTCTCTTACTTGTTCAAGTGCTTATTGCAAAGATCCCAGTTCATCAGGGCCTCTTTAGCCAAAATAATCTTTGCTGAGGAAGACAAGAGATGTTCTTTGACCCGATATAATATGAATTACTGATCAGAATCAATTGATTTGACAAATCTTTTATTGACACGATTCATTATGGAAAAAATGAGCCCCTCAGGGGCTTCGTTATCACATTCTTGTGGTTAACACATTAAACAAGTCAAAGAATAGTTAACAAAGCCATATTGGGAGACTGGTATTATATGGATTTTCAGAGAACCTAATATGATTCTTCATTTTCTATGTTCAGGGACACAGATGGGGGCTTCTGCAGTTATGGTAGGAGGCAGATGCTAAGTGGGATACTGGGATGGATTTTAAAGCTGTATGGCCAACAGTATATGGTAGGGAATTACAATGAATGAGCTCAGTACCAATTTGTGTGGGTCTTCTATTGAAGGAGAGTGAAGGTTGGGATGCTGGTAAAAACTAATAATCTTTCTCAGAATCAATGGGCTGAAAATGGCGGGTGGGAGACAATGGTCTTGTGAAATATGTGACTATGTGGCCATAACTGCTGCACAGACACAGATATTTCACCCTGAATATATGGACATCTGGAGTTCAATAGCAGTGAGTGTGATATAAATTGGGAAGTAAAATAAAGTAGGAAAATTTCAATAGGTATATTTAATGTCAGAGAAATGTATACAATATACATCTTAAAATTCTTTTTCCCATCTCACCCCCACACCTAAACTGGAAGGGACAGTAATTGCATGCAACACACACAAAATGCTGGAGGAACTCAGCTAGCCAGGCAGCATTTAGGAGAAGAGTACAGTCGACCTTTCGGGCCGAACCCCTTCAGCCTGAGCTGTGTGTGTTGCTCGGATTTCCAGCATCTGAAGATTTTCTCTTGACAGTAATTGCATGAATGGCCTCTTTTGAAATGCAGGCGCACACTCAGAATATTCATTTCTGGTTGGTTCATTAGAGGAAGGATGCGGGCACTTTAGAGAGGCTGCTGAGGAGATTCACCTGGATTAAAGAGCATTGAGTTATGAAAAAAGGTTGAGTGAGCTAGGGCTTTCTCTTTGGAACGAAGAAGAATGAGAGATGACTTGATAGGGGGGTACAAGATGATAAGAGGCATAGACTGAGTGGATAGCCAGAGACATTTTCTGAGGGTGGAAATGGAAAGGGTATAATTTTAAAGTAATTGATTAAAAGTTTGGGAAGATGTCTGATGTTAGTTTTTAACACAGAGTGATGGGGGCATGGAACACCTTGCCAGGAGTGGAGGTAGAGGTAGAAACATTAAAGACATTAGAAGCTCTTAGATAGGCACATGGATAATAGAAAAAATGAAAGGCTATGTTGCAGGGAAGGATTAGATGAATCTTAGAATAGTTTATAAATTCGGCAAAACATTGTAGGCCAAAGTACCGTGCTGCTCTGTGGTCTGTGTAATTCTATTCAATCTTTAAAATGGACCTCAACACCTTTGAGCTTCAGACTTAGGGTTTCAGCTTGTTGATGCAACAATGCCGGTATGTGACTACGTTCCAGGAGTAACTCTGAGCGGGGAGACCGGGTTCTCCCAGTCTGGGCTGGGTTGAACCCTATTCTAACCCCGCAGCGGGTTGCAAATATCGAACCAAATTACCCAAGTATAAAGGCACCACCCGCGGGGCTGTGCGGGAGGCAACCTTCTCCAGATTATTTTCTTCACGTGACATAGACCGAAAACAATGCTGGGAGACGTCTCAGGTGGGTTTTTTTTACATAAAAGTGAGGCTTCCAATGAATTAATTTTGGAAAAAAAAGATAAACGAGTGAGTAACAACATGAGTCCAGCCGACCGCGGGAGAATAATATCTCCGAATGATTGGTTTACTTGCAGTATTGTTTTCAGAACGTGTGCTCGTCCCTAGAATTAAAAGTGTATGAATCGCCAACGGCTCATTAAATCACCAAGCTGTAGATGGAGAAAGTAAAATAGAGTATGGTTTGTGTGTTCGGCCCTCAGTCCTTCCATCCCTTGTTCAAGTGCTTGCCTTGAACAATCTAATGACAAATGTAAAATATTCATTAGTTAACGAAACGGGAGGGGAAAGGAAGTTAATGTGCAAACCCACATCAAATATAAATAAGATGACCTGACAATCTAACCGTTGCTAATGACATTAAAAATCTGTCAGGCTCTAGTGTGCTGACACTGGAGGGGTTGTTCTCTGGAGTTTTTAAGTGATCTCTCTCGCTGCACAACACAATATTCTATTAGTGCGTCTCCGGTGTAAAATAATAAAGCTTTCTGCTTCATTAAAGGAGAAGAGAGGGACTACTATGCGTCTGCTAAAGGACAGTCTCCCGTCCTGGTTTCCTGTTTACAGTATACCACAAGAAGGAGGCAGAATAATCGGTGCTAATTCTAAAAAACACACCATTCAGTCCCTCAAAGGCATGGAATTTGTAGTAAATCAGCCCTGCAGCAACATTGGCAAGCAGAGCTGACCCCCAACAAATGAAAATAATCAAAAGTAATTAGAGGCGTGCTGGACTGCTCCTCAGAGATCTGTGCTGGAGAATAAACATGCCTTAGTGTGCAGAAACTCTGCAAAGACCTATGTCTGAGCTGTTAGGTGCCCTGACCTTGTCCATATAAAGATGTGATTTATGAAGTGCAGGGCATTGCGGCAAGGCTTCTGTCTTTTTCAAGAAAACTGTTTTACTGTGGCGGAATGTAGCAGTCTCTCAGTTATGTGCCTGTATCCAGGAAAGAGCTGCGAGCCATTCTATATAACTCTACCTGGCAAGCTGCAATGTAATTTTGGGGCGGGGGGGGGGAGTAAATGGACTACTTCGACAAGGGAAATATTAAAAGCAATTTAAATATCACTCGGAAGTGGACTGACATATCCATATCATCTTCTAACAAAAGGGTTTAAGCCTTCCAAGCACGTGCTCGTGAAATGATATTTCCTACAAAATCAATCTCTTAACTAGCAATATTATTCAATAGTCCTTTCAAACCTAATTCGTTTAGAATGCCTGGCAGACATCTCTAAAACTATTAATTCGTTTCAACTTGCTACCGTAGTGCAGTGGGAGTTTGTCTCTTCCCATCACATTCCGGATTTATTTCATTGGCTCTTGTGACTCCTCGCGTAGAAATTAATATTAAAGGAAATCTAAATGAGAGAAAATGGATTTTGGCAATATTTGACTAATTACCACTTGAAACGGTTTTTTTTAGAGAAATAATTGATTGTGTTTCAACTAGCCGACGATTTGGACCAGAGTTTCGAAACTCCTCCCTGAAGTGTTCTATTATTTTCACGATGAGGCAAATTGGCGGTAATACAAAGCACGTAGGAACCTGTGTAGAGTAACTAAATCAAATAAAACAGGCTGTGAAGTGATAGTCCTACTACAAGAGAAACATGTATATTGTTTATTAGATGAAAGGGCAACTGTCCGTTCAGCACAGTAGTTGTAAGCGGTTGATGAATTCCAGTCAATCGCCCCTTCCAGAGGAACCCCTGGATCACTGCAGAATGTATGCCGCGGTGAATCACGACTGATAATATATACGAAATAAAACAAGTTCTTAATGATGTGTTGGAATGCACCCTGGGCACGGGGAAGCCATTAGCACAGCACATGTGAGAGGATTTTGACCACCACAAGACCTTCTGTTTTACTCCTGGTTAGACTGTGAAAGTAACCCTTAAAAAGGTGTCCATTTACATCCTTGAGGGAATATCTATCTTACCATAATACTAACTCCGTCATACTCGAGTACAAGATTGGCCTTTTTTTTTAAAAAAAAAGAAGATAAACACATCTTTCATTTGGCTGCAGTCAAAAAGTTACGAGCTGAAGAACACGATGTTGAGGAAACACTGCTGACGCTTTCTGTTAAATCGCTGTGTAAGACGCGTCCTTGGATGGACTGTTGTAAAAGTCGGCACACATGCTGATTTGTGTTTCCGTTGTCCAGAACAGTCAGCTATCACATCACATCCAGCTTCCATTACCAATATAACAACTCCTTCTAAATTTATGAATATTTTTATTTCCAGTTTATTTCTTGGGGAGGTGGGTGGTAGCGTGTGTCTGTATTTTAATATATTTTAGCGGGGCTGTTGTAGAACTGTGTTCGAGGCTGGGGAATAGGGAAAGGAGGAGGGATCTTGTGTTTTTCTTAACTGCAACTTAAGTTACAGTTTGAACGAGAAATTATTATTTACCTTAAAAGCCTTTGGGTAAAACCCTGGGATTGAATCTGTCACACGTCCTGAAATGTTGCTATTTCAATATCAAACAAGTAGTGTTCTTGAATACAATGGTTAAAATGCAGCCACTGTTTCCAATTCTGAACGGCCTGCAAGGCTTTTTTTGATGGGGGGAAAATCGTTTTAACTAGTTCGTCTAATGTGCGAAGTGTAAATACCAGATCCCGCGTTTTGCAGGTGTTAACAGGCTGGGGCTTTGTAAATTGGTCCCAATCATTCAATTCAGAACCAGCGATTGTTTATATGAACTTCATGTTGTGTAACGTTGGACACAAATGCGGTTTCTCTGTTGGGGGGTGTCTAAATTTTTTAACTGATCTGCAGAATTGATACTGTGGACTGTCCGGATAATTAATATCTTCTTGTAATGTCAAATAGTATTAATCGTTAAAATTCATCTATTCAACGCAAAGCAGGCGAAGGGATGGGAAATCAGAAGATATAAGACACTGATTCGCTATTCTTGCTGCATCTTGAAGATAATCGGAAGGAAGGGTTTCTTGAAAGAGAAAAAAAGATGTCAACTACTGAAAGCGTAATCTCCACCCGAAACGATGAAGCTTTAAGAGGCAGAGCCCAGAAATGGAATACCTTTGGTTGTACTTGGGCTAAATTGTCGCAAATAAAAATAGTCCAGCACAATTAGAATCAAATGTTTAAGTTAAATTATACATTCAACAGCTGAAATCGAAGTGTAATGCCTTAACTTTATGAAATATATTTTCGTAATCATCGTGTGATGGAGGGTTAGCCAGTTTTTGTTCTAGGAGACAGGCGAACTAAAGCGAACTGCAGCGTTTACATCCGATTATTTCGGTCTCTAGAAACCAATCACTGTAATTAAATTGAGCAGTCAATTTGACGAGTGTGAAAGTTTTAAAACCCATTTCTGTAAAGAAATTTGATTATAGTTTTTAAACCATCACATCGCAGGATTGTGTATAACGATTTCCATTAGAAAGGATGTGATGCAGCACCTGGATATCACAATTAGGGTTGTTGTTAATCCCAGGGACAGATTTTAGATTAGGCGGGCGTTTTTGCAGAAACCATTCAATTAATACATAATACGACGGATACCTAACAACATCATTTGCAATAGCAAATCTCAGTTACATCTAATTTAAATAATTAGACTACATTAGGTCTTGTTTCAAGGAAAAACTTCAACGTATCCAATCTTCCCTTAATGTTGAACATCCCTTTTTTTAACATCTGGTCGTCACTCTCTGAATAACTTTGAAAAGGAAAATGTTGTTTCCTCTTTAATATTTTCTAGGAACACGATACACAAAGTAACGTCGTTTACTCGAAGTGGCAGTTGTCCTTTGTTATGCGTTGTATGTTGATTGAGTCCAGTTGGTAAAGGGTATCAATGGAGAAAACTGGCGTAAAAAACTGATGTCGCACACATCATTTTGGAAATTTACAGTGAAGTCTGGCTATCTCTCCCCATGTATTTCCCATTGGCCACGGTTAAACAGCAGTTTTCGTTTTAAATCTCTCATGGCCTTGAATTGTAATTTGGCTTAAAACTGGCTTTTTATTATTTTTTCAGCTCAGAGATAAAACAGCAAAGTGATCCAGCACTTTACAGTTTCTTTAATGATAATTATATAATATCTCAATGATTTAACTTGTTATAACCGCCCCCGTCGCAAAATGTGCATTGGAACGTTGGATTTGTCGAAGCCAGTCTTTCATCCAATCCAAAAGCGCCGAATGAGAAGTTCCCGGACTTCATCGGTGAATTTAAATCGATATCCGAACCAACTAAATGTCTGAACAAGTAAAATACTGAATCAGGGAGTGAAACCCGCAACGAGTGTTTGACGATGATTAGCAATATATAATATCTCTCTATATAAAAGGATTCCCCGCCTAGAGCAATAAACATATCACTGATACCAACCTCTCGACGGCCTCCTTCAAGTCCACAACCCTTTTGAAGTCAGAACAAGCGATTAGCGAAATTTGTCCCTCTGTGCGTTTGACACTTCGGGGGAAGTAAAACCGAAATCACGGCAGGGATTAGGGGTCAACAAAGAGAAAAAAAGGGAAAGAAAGCCTTTAAAATTTTTTTTAAAAATCTAGATTTAAATAATGAGTGAAATGCTTGAATAAAGGTCCCGGAAAAGACTTGTTCGGTTTTCCATTTGGTTTCCCATTGAACACAACGATCGTTCCCAGTTCCTAGGATCGGTGCTTCCTGCTTAATCGGAGAAGGTGTCGTTTTAATGAAGCGAACGAAGAAAGTTGATGAAGTATAACGGTGGAGAGCTCTGGTAATCGTGAGAATGATTAATGGCAATCAAATCACACCGACACAACAAGCGAGGCCAACAAATATCTTGGAAAAGAATCGCGGGGGGGTGGGGGACAAGCAAACACTGAAGAAGCTGCCGCAGTAACTGAAGGAATAATGTCACAATATTGACAGCATGTAAACATGGATCCAGACAAATGGAGCACTTTCTGCATTTAATTGATTTAATATAACCTAGTTTTTAAACAACCACAAATCGAAACGCTGCGAATGCAAAGGAGAGAATGTGTAACCCTGTTAAGAATTTCCCCCCTTGTATCCACATTCTTATCCAATTGGATAAACAAGCCGTTCAGTGGAAGCGAAGAGAATTTAGAGAGATGTAGGCAGTTAACTTTGCGAAGTTGTTTATCTTAGAGGTAATTATTCAAAGCTACAATCTAATTAACAATCTTTTCCTCTGTGAATAATTTGATTAATATTTTGAGAGAGAGATTCATAGTTCTATTCAAATTTATTTCTCACACAATAAACTCGCATTATTCACCATGGAACACGCGAGTGAGCAATTAAAAGTAGATCCTGCGCTTGGAATTCCCTCCAGCAGCCCTCGCGAATTGGTGTTCGCTTCCTCGTAACTGGAGCTCCGGGATTCGAGTGAGATTCAACATGTTTGATAAATTAAATCAACTAGATAGAAAGAAAACGTAACTCTCCCGGCAGTACGCTTTTGGATTCAGGAAAACTCTCCGTACAGTAAGTTTATCATCCAAAGCAGCAAATTCCCAGCGACTGTTGTACGCCTGGCACCAAAGTACATATCTGTCACTATACGTAAACCTGAGATTCATTTTCTTGCGGGCATACACAGTAAATTAAAGAAACGCAATAGATTCAATGGAAGGCCGCGCCCAACAAGACAAACAATCGATGTGCGAAAGTTTAAAAAGATTGTGCAAATACAAAAGAAAATAATAATAATAATAATAATAAATAAGCAATACATATCGAGAACATGAGATAAAGGTCCTTGAAAGTGAGCGCAGAGGTTGTAGGAACAGTTCAACAATGGGGCGAGTGACCTTGAGTGAAGTTATCCCCTCTGGTTCAAGTCCCTGATGTCTGAGGGTCAATAACTGTTCATGAACCTCGTGGTGTGGGTCTTAAGGCTCCCGTGCCTTCTTCCTGATGGCAGCAGCGAGAAGAGAGCGCGGCCTTGGTGGCAGATGCTGCTTTCCTACGACAGCGCACTGTGGAGATGTGCTCAATGATGGGGAGGGCTTCACCCGTGATGGACTGGGCCGTATCCATTATTTTATGTAGGATTTTCCGTACAAGGGCAATGTTATTTCCATACCAGGCCGTGATACAGCCAGTCAATACACCCTCCGCCACACATCCACAGAAGTTTGGCAATGTTTTAGATGTCATGTCGAATATTCGCAAACTTCTAAGGAAGTAGAGGCACTGCCGTGCTCTCTTCATAATAGCACTCACTTGCTGGAACCAGGGCAGACCGCTGAAATGATAACACCGAGGAATTTAAAGTCGCTGACCCTCTCCACCTTTGATTCCCCGATGAGCACTATGGACCTCCCGTCCGTGTCCAGCTGGATTAGAATTTTTAAAACGGTCATCATATAATAGAGTCCACATTATTTACACATATGCTGATATAATGACGCATATGTTCTTCTATGTAATGTCAGCATTTCGGTGTCTGCAGCCTCACAAAATCCACATGCATATTATTTATTATTAATAATTTCATTTAAAAAGGAGAACGATTCAAATATCGGCCTTATTCTAACCCTGACAAAGTAAATATTATTTTATCTTTAAGTTCATTAATGAAAAAAAATTAATCATATTTCAACTTTAATTTATTGATGGATGCTTTCACGTTAAGCGAATATTATTGACCTCTCAAGATTTTTCATCTATGTCATCAACCAACTTCATTGGATGTAATGACTATGGCCAGAGAATACCATCAACTTCAGACTGGAGGCGGCAGTCTGAATGAATGCCCAGTGGCCAGCAGTCCTGAATCAACATTTACGTTCATCCATTATCACTGTTATCTTCTTGTAAAACCTTGCATTGTAAGGAACGGCAGGTTTGTTTATATAATTTCAAGAAGCTTTTTTTTCATAGGCACGTTTCTAAGGCACCGAGTCAGCGAGTGTAATAAAATGCCCGGTCTGGTCAGTTGGCACTGGACGGTTCTCAGCAGGTTGTTGCTTGCCTTCCCCGACTCTGATTAACAAATTACCTCCTTGCATAGGGAATGAAAAAAATGTCCTCTTGCGGCGAAGTTGTATGAAGAAATGGTAGAATGGGATCGTGGCAAATCATTCATCTTCTACAAATAGCCGTTTGGAGAAGCATGAAACGAATATGGAAACTCCGTTTGCTGAAAGTGGCGATGAGGAGACAAGATCGGCCTCTCGAGGTCATCGTTGTGTCTTATTACATGTCTGAATCGCTAGACCCACTCATCCTGGTCCATGCCTCAGGTGAGTGCTGGTGTCAGAGTTTATCAAATCCGGCGCAAATATCAAAGTCGAAATGACGGGGCTGGAATTCAGAATGTAATGCTTCAAACTACAAGTGAAAGGTCAACGTCCTAGCGTCCATATCGTAAGCACATCTAAGCGTTATTCAAAGATACACGACAGATACATACAAAGTTGGACTCAAAAACTCAAAGAATGTAGGCAGGTATATACACTACTACTGAAGTGTGGACATGTGGCGTGGAGCTATATAAATCACAGGCTATAATTGCAGAAAGCCATGCTTCAAGATAGACAACAGATCACTAAACAGTTCGAAACCCAACGTGAATTGTAATTTACATAATTGTTTTAATTTAATGAGTGAATAAATGAATCTGATCAAATACTATGTCTTTAGCAAGATGCACATTGCTGTAGCGGCAGTCCCAGTCCCTCTGCTACACTGCTGGCCGGTTGGTTATGGTTCAGAATGTGTAGTTTGTTGACGACGTCTGTTTTTTAAGTCGAAAGGAAATGAACGCAGGTTTTCTGCCGTGGCCATTTAAAATCACTTCACCTCTCCAGCGTTTCACTTTCACTGCGCTGTGTGGCTCTGGGAGACTGGTTATTGGAAGGATATTGTTACCTTTGAGAGAACAGAAAGGTTTATTATTCTACTGGTACTCATTTAGTCCGATTCTGGTGAGCCGGCACCCATCAGTTACCTCCTGGTATTTACTGTGGGTGATGCACGGGAAATGGAAAAGAACAGGTGGAGTTAATGGGGTTGAGCAAAAGGGAGACCAACTCAGAACCCTGTTTCCCAGAAATCAGACGGTCCCTGATACAGGATCTGACAACTATTCGGATTAAAATTATTTTTTTCAGGACCTTTTCCCCTAGGGTGTGAGGAGAGGGTTTATTGTAGGCTTTGGTGTATTGTCGATGAGAAGAGATGAGTGCATTTTTGTGGTCGTGAAGATTATGGAGAAAAATAATTGTCAAGTAAAATCTGCACCGATGTAAAGAATGGGAATACCAGAGGAGTGTTAGAATTACATCTGGGAATACAGTTCCAACGAATATAAGTCAAGATGCTTAATAAAGATTCAGAGAATAGCATTCATCGAACAGGACTGTAACGAGATTGGGAGTAAAAATGGAAGGTGCCAGATCTTCGAAATGGTCCAGATTCTCAGACCATTCGCCTACCCCATACGTTGGAATCCCACCATGACAGCTTGGAAACTGAAATTCAAGTTTAGTCGCAGAGCCATGGAGTTGTACAGCATGGAAACGGGCCCTTCGGCCCGTCGCTTCCATGCCGACCGTTTTACCAATGGCGGCAGTCATCCATCTACCCGCACGAGATCCGCGTTTTAGTAGCCAAGTAAAACCACAGTTCAAGAAATTCCGTATTCCGTATTATTCGTGGTGACCATTGTCGGATTGGTGTGTGTGTATATATATATATATATATATATATATATATATATAGTACTGCCACCAATTCAAGGAAGGAAATCTGTCACTTTTATGTGTCTCCAGCAATGTTTGTGCCTGAATGGCGATTTAATTAAAGAGGGGCGATGGAGCAGGTGAAGGTGTTTGAAAAAAGAATTCCAACGACCCAAATTGAAGACAGCGGCAAGGAAAATCTCACAGAAAGATGGGCTCAAATGAGCAAAATTAGGAATGGCGAAGGAAGCTGAGAAATTGGGCATTTTTACCCAAGGCATAATAGATTCAAGGAATGTTATTAAGGAAGAGCAGTGATGCGGAGAATGAAAAGAGGATAAGGAAATAATTGACCAATGGAGAGAAGGTGATAGTCACCGTTGTTACTTCCACCCCTCTCCTCCCACATAATAATAGCCCCTTCTTCAACTTTACATCTCCTCTCATGCCAGTAATTCCTCTTAGTCAGATAATTAACTTACCATTTGTTGTAGACTTCATCAACTGCTTCAGCGCAGTTCCCCCGGGACAGCCCCTCTTGACCATTCACTATATCTTTTAGAATTTTCTAAAAAAAATCATCTTTAAGCCATGCCTTCTGTTGCTCGTCCTAATCGCCCCTTTCAACTTTTAGTATACCATACAATGAAACACAGAAGGTGGCGATTTGGCCCATCTGGCTCATGCCAGCACCAAGGTGAACCATCCTTGCGTCCTATTGCCGCTTTCACCATTTCGCCGCGCCTTTGTAACGTGCCCATCAATTCCCCATTGACCTGTGGCTCAATATCGATTTATTTATTTCAGCCCCGTCAAGTCTCTCGGGACATTGTCTACCTTAAAACTACTATATTTATGATTATCACTCTCCAACAACAAAAAATGGTATTCAGGACTACTGGCCTTTTCCTGTTCCAAATTTCTCTGGTATTCTTGCATATTTTCAGGCAATGTCTGCCAAGGGGTTGTTTAAAAAGGAAAGCTCTTATTTAAAAAAAGTCCTAGTAAATTTTTAAACGGGAGAGCACACGTGTCAATATGACATTTTGTACAAAAGAGATTACTTAAAAATTATTTATATTATTTGCATAGCGGGATCAAAAGGCCAAAGCAGTCATTTTTAAGCGTGCATTTCATTATATTTTGAATATGTACTGCATATCTCTACAAACATCTATTATTGCCAGTCTGTGCGCAAGGTTTAAATACTAATTACTTATGTGTTGGAATTTACATACTTGTCTGTTTTGGAGGGTGTTTGGTATATTTTATGCGTTGCTTGTGTCTGGGAGCATTTTGGAGTTTACTTCAGTAAGAGTGAATACCTGTGTACTTACGCTGTGCATGTCTAAGCACGAGAGAGAACGACTACTCAGTGAATTGTATTTATCGTTATATATTTTGTTTCTTATGTGTTTGTACTGTACGTGTCTAAGTATTCTTCTACACCCTTGTTCTGTCCCTTACTGTGAAGCTATTTCAGACGTTTAAGTGCAGTCGGCAGTTTAAGAGGCACGAGGTGATATGAGATACACAAATTGATTGATATAAAGAACATCTCAAATAGGCCCTATGGATATTGGTACGCGTTGCCAATTTAGTTTTGTGCGTTTGAATCCTAGAAATTTTTTTTTTGTGTGTGTGGCTGCTATTTAAAGGTATCCAGTACTGAGTCAATAGCTGGGTACAATCATTGAGGTGGTATATCCTGCAGTGTACTGTATTAACTGCCCCCGAGCCAGCGCAACTGTTCCAGATGAGTGTAATAAAGTGCCCTTGTCATTATGAAAACGTCTGTGTTTGTATGTTTCTGTTTGTGTCTGTATTTCTCCCCGGTTCAGTAGTTTTTCTTCACTGTTTCCTAAATCCGCAGGGAGTCGAAAAAGGACTTGGGCAGTAAGGCAGCATTGCCACAGGAAATTGGTAGTCTGTTTCAGCAAATTCATTCCTGTTCAATAGAAAGAAGTGGAAAAGAAAATTAAATCAAGTGTAAACTTGACTGCCAGTTCTCTGCCGTACAAGTAATACTGATTCCCACTGTCGTGCTCATCCCACCCTTGAATCCTAAAGAGTGCAGTTTCACTAATTTACTCCACCTAGTCATACGAGCTTCGAGAATAGGTGTCAACCGCCTGCTTACTGCAGAGATCGCCACGCTATGCATCAAACTTCCTTGCCCAGTTTTGGCACAAGCATACTTTCCATTAAGAGATACCACTAAGTAATAACAAGGCTTCGGAACTCTCCATCCCCAAGTTAGAGACCGCGAGGTAAAATGTGGTGCCGAATTTGAGAATAGGGCACATTGCTATACAGGGCAACGTCCTCATCCAGTAGGCCATTGCCACAGAAAGCGAACGGATGTCTCCTTTGGGATTGTATTACTTTCTCAGTCTGTGTATGAGTTTTCCTCTACATGTTTGTGGGCGTGTTTCTCTCCAGCCGAATATGTCCACGCATCTGAGCGCGTGTGTGTTTGTGTAAATTACTTTATATAAATGCGTGTGCGCCTTTTTGGCGAAGTGCAAATGTAATAATGTAACACCGACAATTATCCTTCGGGACGAAACCTTCATTTGTGATTAATCATTGTCCATTTAAATCTTCCAGACCACTTTCCCTTTAAAAGTTACCGCCAGACCGAGATATTTTCATTAATATTACTGCATGGTATAAGTCATTTCCTGGTTTCCTCTGACTTTTCCGCTAAGTGCATGATGTTACAGTCGCTTGTCCAGTAACCCCATGACTACTAGCCTTTAACGTCAAGTAACGCTGGTATTGTTATGACTATTTTTGGGTTCAATTGAGTAGAACCGATTTCTGGATAACAGCATTGAAAAGCGGACTCCAGACCCAGGAATTTAAATGAGAAGTGTCCGAAAGCTAAGATATTTTCCCCAACGTCAGCAGTTAAAGCGACAACAATTTAGAGTTATGCGGGATGAGCAGATTGGCTATGTGCGAAACAAACCATATATTGGCTGAAACGAAAACTAATGTCATTTTACTACCGATTGCGATTGCCATCTGCTGGTTGGTTTCTGACATTGACCCGCCATGAAACCCAGTCCAGCTCCCAGTCTCAGCCTTATCAATATAAAGCTAATTTGCCCAGGACGTGCTCCTGATACTCGACGCTTTTGTTTACTCAGAAACATTTCCTGCTTTTCAGAGAACTGCGCTCTTTAAAAAAAACAGCTCTATATCAGAAAAGCAGAACAACTCCACAGAATAGTAATCAGTTTCCCAGCTCACTGCTGCTTCTATTTAACACACAATGCATCATAAAACAAATCCCTCATCCTGACAGGAAGAAAATAGAACAGCTCATAGGCCCAGCTTGCCCAATTTATTGCTAAATTAAAAAGCTCCAACAATGGACATCTTGAGGAACGACAGGAAACTGGCGGTCAGCAACCGGGGTTTAGTGAAGGTTCTCAGAGCTGCGAGACTATGGGAATCTCCAGCCAGGTTTTGGTGCTATTTACAAAGGAGTCCCGGAGTTTATCCGGTGGTACCTGGCGTCGCAGTACAAGCCGCACGTCAGTAATATTCACACACAACAAAACACAACATGAAAATATCATAAAGTACAGTTTTCCGTATGCACAGCAGACGCTCGCTGCATCTTTCGCCCTGTCAGAGGCAGCGACTTCGTTAAATTAATAAAAGTAAATAAAAGTAATTCGGCGGGGTTCTTTGGGTTATTTTGGCACGGTTTATATTGTCCTGGTATGAGGATTCTCTCGGCAGAAAACTTACTAAGCTTGAGGTAATTAGTACCACCACACAAGGTGCAGCAGCAGTAGTAGATGCTGGAAGCATCTCCTACATTCACATTATGAATGAACGTAAAATAAGTCCGTAATTGTGTCTTTGAGATTTTGAGAGTGTTTTGGAAAGTGCCCAGAACTCTCTTTATGGCATCACCAACAGACTATCTCTCATTAAGTGTTTAACATGAATCCGAAAAAGGTTTGGAAACTCGTTGTAGCCACTGCGGAAAGAACCCTTTTAAACAATAGCAATAAAAAAAGGAATCTTTTATTTTACTAAATGACATGAAGGCAATTTTGTAAATGCCTCCCGGGAGTCTGCATCAGAAAGATGATCTGAGGACTTGAGGCAGCAGAGTGATGGAGGGAGTTTGGATTGGAGAGAACAGGGAAGGGCAAAGCCTTGTTAAATGTTGAGCAACTCAATTAGTAGATAGTTGGGCTCTCTCCCCCGGGGCTATCATATTGAAGACATTGGAATATCTTCAGTGCGGATAAACGGGGTGAGGGCGGACAGGAATGCCGCAGACACCGACTGATCATGGGAAATCCTTTTTCCTATTTGCGATCTCTGATCTATTCTTCCTGCTCGTCCTGAAATTAGTTTATTTTCTGAGGAGAAACCTTTATACGAGCTTGCATCTGTGAATCACTGAGTGTGTGGCTCTGTATGTAACTCTCTCGAGTGCATGCATCGATCTGTACCCGAATGTTTGTATTTTGTGAGTGCTCGTTGAAGTTAATTTAACAATCCTCGTTCAAGGGTATGTACATATAATATTTAATATGTATGGATAAATAATATTCAGTGCAACTGTAATCAATTTTTTAGAACAGATCACGTCATGTTCAATTACTGTACACGTATTTGTCGCTTTTTAACAATTAGAATATTTTCAACCGAAAATTATCTGTCTCAATCGCTTGGCACTCTTATAGCGAAAAGTTTACAAAAGTATTTTGCGTCTATGTGCTGGTGATGTGTTCCCGGGGGCAAAAGGAAAATGGCCCCCAGCCTGTCCTATCCTATTCGCTCTGGCAGCTTTCGTTCGGGAGTTTTCCAAGACAGCGTCAAAGTTACATCAGTGGGAACGGATCCCATTTATTACTGAATAAAAACGCGTCGAAATGTGCAGAGGGGGTAATGGCAGCACTGCCGATTAATATTCAGTGCAATCCACCTTCGGGCAACTGAATTGTTATCTCCCGGAGAAAGACCTCTTCACATGATGAGATCTTTAAGTAAAAGTGGGAATCGAGATGGCCCTGTGTGGGCATAGATCCGATTTCAGCAAGTGATTTATGTAAACACGAGTCTTGTAGAGCTGGTTTCGGGAGCGGGAGAAAATAATCGTAAAACAAATTATAGTACATCTCCGCGAAATTATTGTCGACGCCACCACACGAATATTTGGCTTATAAAATGTGTATCTGACTGTCGCTATTAAATATAAACGTTTTAAAAGAAATTTTAGTGTGTACTTTCGTTTTAAAGCAAACTTTAATCCCAAGTGTAACCGTTCTGTATTGTAAATAGGCTAGTAAATTGTTCAAATTGGGCCTGTATTTTTTTTCTGATTAGTTATTGATCTTCATTGTGTTAACAGAAGGTTCCGAGTAGTTAACTCAATAATGCTTCACCGGTAGAGTGTGGCGACAGCAGCGTCGAGTTCGCCAGTCCGAGCTAATGTTGGTTACTGATGGGCGCGTTATTAAATCGGAGCTTTCACTACATACTTACTTCTAGCCGAAGGTATTGCAATCGAGAGAGAGAGAGAGAGAGAGAGAGTGAAAGTGCGAGGGGGGGAGTACGAGCAAGCGAGAGAGGGGGAATGCAAGCGAGCGAGAGAGCGAGCGAGAGATTGTGAAAGAGAAAAAGAGAGAGAAAGAGAGAGAGAGAGGGAAAGAGAGAGAGAGAGAGAGAGAGAGAGAGAGAGAGAGAGAGAGAGAGAGAGAGAGAGAGAGAGAGAGAGAGAGAGAGGACGCTGTCTCTTTAAATCCAGCCCATGTTAGCCGGTCACCGGGTTACTGTCTTTTTAATGAGCTCTCCAGGAGATCTCTCTCCAATAACGACCTTTCGCTGACCTCGGCGATCGAGGACGCATCTGACACTTCATCAGAGGGAGAAGAAAGGAAGAGACAGACAGAGAGACAGGGAAGGGAAAGGGAAAGGGCGCTTTAGGTCCAGGGAAAGCCGCGTGTTTGCGTGGATCGGTTCCTTTACTCACCCGGGAGCAGGTCCTAGAGGCTGAGCAGCGGTTCTGTACTCGCCGCCCTGCCCCCCCCAACATTTCAACCACCACCCCCCTTACCCCACCCGAGCGGGTCAGTAAGGGGATCGACCACCCCCACAGGAGTTGCTACCCTCCCCCTGTGATTCTTCACAACTTGATGGCCTTGACCGAGCTGGGCAAATAAACTAACCCGGAGTGTTAGAGAGAGAGAACGAGAGAGAGAGAGAGAGAGAGAGAGAGAGAGAGAGAGAGAGAGAGAGAGAGAGAGAGAGACAGACAGACAGACAGAGAGACAGAGAGACTGGGCTCTGCCCCTGTAACTAGGAGTGAGGGCCTGCTGAGGGTTGGGGGGAGAGATCAGCCGGGAGTAAAGCCCCCGGCCGGCCGCACCAACTGGATTTGGATTTGTTTTTAACGGCAGTTGAAGCAGGGTGGTGGCTGTTTGCAGCGGGTGACCGTCCTGTCCCGTCCCGTCCCGTCCTGAAGGTAAGCGAGTTCCCCCCACGCCCGGCTGGCTGTGGGCTGCAGCCTCTGCCCTCGCTCCACTGCTGGCTCCCTTCAACCCCTTTCTCTCACTCCCCTTCTCTCTCTCTCTCCCTCTCTGTGCCCCTTGCAGGTAAATGACTGGGTTACCCGTCTCGTTCACTGTTAACCAGCCGATGAACTCGGAGAAAGTTGCTCTTCCTTTAAGTTTACTGCTCAAACTTTAAGTATCGTCGCCTATCCAGTGTTATAACACCACGCTCTCTCACTAAAGACACACACACACACACACACACACACACACACACACACTCCTCCCGGTATCACCGTGGCCCAGGCCGTGGAAAAGATTCCGGCAGTACGGGGCACTCGCAATCGGCGACCTGAAGCCTTCAAACACCGCAAACTCCCTGAAGCCTGGGACCCCTGTAACAGCAACCACCACCCTGCTCCCCTTCAAACAAAACGTTCATCGCATCAATGCAGAAATAAAGTGCATCAATGCATAATTCCCGCGAGTTCTTGCATCTTTACCGGAACATTTGGCTGCCTTTCTCCACTCGCCCTGAAAACGGGGCACCGGACCTGTAATGGGATTTCGCTCTTTATGAAACCAGACGCAGATATGCCGCCGGAATAGGCATATACTTTATTTTAAATGGCTTTCTAATCGAGGTCCTTCCAGTAATTGGTCTTAAAACGGCACCTGCAGAACGTGCCGCACTTTGACTGAGAGTGCTCCCCAGAAATGGTGACAGAGGAAGTTTTGAATGGCACCGGCTGGCCCAGTCGGAGTGCATTTGGGTAGCCGGTTTCTACTTCTTTCTCTTTGCTAATTATATCTAATTCTTGACAAGAGTGTATAAGCACGATCGTCAGCAGGACAAAACCTTTGTATTTTCATTCCTTCTTCCTAATTACTGTACCGAGCTGCGAGCCGGTACAGATGTGCCGATTCTCACTTCAGCTGTTTACCGAAAATGACCATGAGATGTAGGTTAAACAAAATATTGTTTGTTTTCCTTCCATGCGTGATCATCAGAAATTTATAATGTTTTAGAAACACAGAGGGTGTATAATTTTTATATATGGTTTGAAATATACATGCTTAAAATTAATATATATTTAAATATTTGGAAAAGGCGCGACTCAAAACCCCTGCGGTCGGCGACAGCTTTCCCTACCATCTGTATATCGGGAAAGTAAGGTGAGCTCACTCAGCTCCTCCGCACGCCGAGAGTGCTACAGGCCGCGATTATTTTATCTACAAACTGACTGAACGGCTGCAGTTTCTGGTCTTCTACATTTGCCCTCGTTGTATATAATTTCATTAACGGTGAAGTAACTGGGCGCAATTGAGAAAAGAGGAGGCCGTTTACCCCGCTAAGATGAATCTAACAGCACCTTACAGTACAGTAGTGCGTCCCTGAAAGTTATTGCAAGTTAATGACCTGGAGCAGCTCCCGTAGAGGCTGTCTGATTTGCTAGTTATAGTACTTGAAGGTTATGTAAACAGAGACTAGCCTCTTAACCTTCAGTCGTTACTAGATAAAGCCAGTACCTCCAACGAAATGCAAATAGATTTTATGAAAATAATATTTCTGGGGAAGGAGATATTTTAAATAAAGTAATTATCTCAACTAATTGGATCGCTTAATCATTGATGGGCGCAGGATACTTTCATTTTCAGTTGTCTCTATTCTCAGTTTTAATAATTACTCCTCCTCCTCAAGTGTCTTCTAATTTGTAGTTTGAAACTGTACTTTGTTGTCGTAGTCTTCCAAATTTCAATGAAAATATGATAGTTGGGGTTATTGTCTGTCAACCCATTAAACTTACTTGACAATTACTTTGGCATTTGTCATTCCGTTCTTCCCAGTTTTTATTAAAATGTGTGGGTGTTTTCATGATAAAGAATAATTTTCATAATTCAGACACACAACGTTCATTGTTTGTGCTTACCCACCTCTTGATATTTACAGAATCTCAAGCCTGATTCATAGTTAGATAGTGAAAGTTTTGAAGGTTACACATTATAAAGCGATTTTGTTCAATAGCTGTTTCCGTTGAATGTGTAAGGAGTAGCTGTGAGCGGTATATAATAAAATGTTGCTCACTGGGTGGGTGGAAGTGCAACTGTGTATATTTACACATGTAGGTATAAATTTTGTACTTTTTTTATACTGAGAAGAGCGACAGTAAATCTGTAGGTGTGCTTCGGTGCCCAGTGACTAATGTATGCACAAAGATCGAATGTGTAAATGACAAACAAGTGTCATTACATTACTGTTAGTATCAAGTTCAGTTCTTCCCATATGCAATTATTGTCAAATACAAGAAAAAAACTCTTCTTTCTTTTAATGTTTTATTATTGGTTTGTGTTTCTGCTTTAACCCCATAAACAATAGATTTGTTCATTGTTACTTAATCTAATTAATGTAATCATGGTGATGGAAGCTGTTGGCACAACAGCAACCTCTTATGTAAATCTACGGATAGACATAGCAATAAATTGTTTGTGCAAACCCACTATTATCACTGTGTTTTCAATGAACAGCATATTTTTCAGTGGATGTTCAGGCAATCAAACATCTGTTCATGTGAAATTAGTGCCGAAGTTAATCTTTTGCTGAAAGTATTTTTAAAAATCATAACAACAATGACATAGTAGTTATAAATGGTTGTTGCATAGAGATGAAACCTCTGCATCATAGACATTGACTTCTTGGGGGGAAATGAAGGGGAGTGAGGTCCTAACCTTTAGAGAGTAAAAGTCAGGGTTATATTCCACCCTAAGGGAAAGAGGTGAATTATGATTCCTTTTCCACTCCCCTCTAATCAGGAAATGTGTAGAAAATGCTGCCTTAACTCCAAAACAATATTCGGTTAAAGGGATTAATGTTATGTTCCCTGTTAAGTATGCTTACTGTAACAACATGTATGCCTTTATGTGCACATGTATGAGAGAGCCACTTATTGAAGTAACGATGTGTGAGGCACATAGTTTATTTCTAGATTCCATTGTGACTCAATCTATACTGATCTTATCTCAACATTTTTCTTTCAGGTTTTGGATGAGTTAGGCAATGTGAAGTTCTGCATCGATGCCAGTCAGCCTGATATAGGGAGCTGGCTCAAGTACATCAGGTTTGGACGAAGCTATGATCACAACCTAGTTGCATGCCAGATAAATGATCAGGTATGTTGAAAATACTTGTTTGGCTTTATCACTTGGGGTTTCAAAGGCTATTGCAAAGCTTTGAGGAGAGCATAGGATTAGAAACTGATAGCAAAGCTACTGTAGATCCTCATGTCCTGTTTGCTCTTGTGTTAAGTGCCATAAGGCAGATGGGAAGCACAGATTACATGCGTTTCTTCGCACAGACTGGCAATTATTTTTGTTGTTGTTGTCCAGTGTTGTCATCTCCTGTCTGTTTGTTCTTTTATGATTTTTATGAAAACATACAAACCATTTTGACTGCCTCCCTTCCACAGAAACTGTTCAGACCCAATCACATGTACATTGCTAGTGGAAGGAAACAAAAGATATTAGCAAAGAACTCAGTTGCCAACGCTAAGTAACAGAACCTCACCTTTTAATTGGAGCTAAAATGACATAGCTTTAAAAATATGCTTTATACACTGTCCAATTATTTAAGCTACATGAGTATAGTTACGTTGGTGATGCAGATAGAATATAGTACCAGTAGAAAATGGGATAAATATAAAGACTGCATCGTAAGGAATTTTTATTGATTTTAATTGCCTTTCTCATCTGCAAATAAAGGAGAATAGATCACTTCTTGCTACTGAGTAATCGTAGAGTTCACATATTTTATGTTTAGATATGTTAATCAGTTACTTGTTATCAAAAGGTGACTTTGTGAAGTTCACACCCAGTGGCACCAGGACTGAAGTTTCTTCTCAATGTGTAAAGTCACTGCAAGGAATTTGTACACAGATCTTTGAAAGACAATATTTTTTTTTGAATCTGTGTAAGTGACAGATTAGGATTCAATGACTGTTAGCAACAATAGGAGTGATGAGAGAGTGAGACACAGTAGTGAATAGAGCCCAATCCAGCACAAGGAAAAGCCTCTCCACCATTGAGCACATCTACGTGGAGTGTCATCGCAGCAAAGCAGCGTCTATCATCAAGTACCCTCATTATCCAGGCCATGCGTCCTTTCCACTGCTGCCATCAGAAAGGAGGTACAGGAGACTTGGGTCCCACACCTCCAGGTTCAGGAATAGTTATTACCCTACAACCATCAGGCTCCTAAACCAGTGTGGATAACTTCACTCACCTCAACACTGAACTGATTTCACAACCGACAGACTCACTTACAAGGAGTCTGTACCTCATGTTTTCAATATTATTTACTTACTTGTTTTTTTTATATTTGGGAGTTTGTCTTCTTTTGCACCGGTTGCTTGTGAATACTGGTTTGTGTGCAGTTTTTCATTGATTCTATTGCGTTTCTTTGTTCTACTGTGAATGCCCACAAGAAAATGAATCCAGAATAGTATTTGGTGTCATATACGTAATTTGATAATAAACTTACTTTGAACTTTGAAGGCAGATGTACTGAAATCTTGAATGAATTGCATTTCAGAAAGGATGAATGGGTGGAAAGTGTTGCTGTATTTGAGTCAAGAGGTTTCAAGTTCATGAGTGAGAATTTAAGTGCCAAGTGACTAAGTTATGGGTGGACTTGGATGTGGAATTGGGTGGCATTTGTGAGCGTGGATATGGGTACAAAAGCTTGTGAGGTAATTGTAACTGAAATAGTGACAGTTTGTTTCCGCTTGAGGTAGTGATAGGGATGCAGTTGGTGAAGATAAGACTTAACTGGAGGAAATGCTAGAATTGAGGGAAATCAACCTGAGTGCATAGACCAGTGAAACGATTGAGAGGCCAATGTTAAATAGAGTTTGAGCTGCTCTCATATTCAAACAGATCTCCTTTTCTTGTAATGGTGACTCCAAAGGGATGCACATAGGTTGGATAGAGGAGTGGAAGTCAAAAACCTAGGAATAGCACAGAGGTGGGAAATAAAGTTACCAGTACAGTGAATCTGTGTGTAACTGATGGTAAAAGTCAAAGCAATTGAGACAGGTCCCTCCCAAGTGAAATAAGGCACCTTAGTCCTAGGTCCATAAAACATCATCTGAGATTTTTCCCCACCTTCTTGTGGTTTAAAAATCTGATCGTCATTGTTTTGGGAAGACAGATTTGGATGTACGAAGGAAAACAGTCTGATATAATAGGAAACTAAAATATTGCAGACCAAAATCCTGAAGCAAAAGAAGAACACTCTAGAAATACTTGTCCATTCAGGCAGCATCTGTGCAGAGAGAAACAGAGTCGACATTTCAGTTTTGCTGGGGGAGATGGGTGGAGATTGGAATTTGGAAGAAAAATGTGATAATGGTTGTCATAACAACGCTGTTCATTGTCTACAAAGATTGATTATAGATAATCACAGTTCATCAGATTTCACGATGTGTAAGGTCAGTTTGGTTGTGTTATTCAGCCAACAGAAACAGTTAACAAAATAATCACAACGTCCCTTAAAGGGACATCCTCCAGTCAGCATTACCATAAAGATACCTTTGAAAAGAGATTGTAGCTAAGAGAAAGGACCACTTCCTGAGTCCAAGATATACTGCTGCTGTAGACACTGGAAATCTAAGGTAAAATCAGAAACTCCTACTTCTGATGTGGCCTGACTTGCTGCAACATTCAGAATTATTACTTAAGGAGAGGACCTGGCAGCAAAATTGGGCTGGCAATTAAGTGGGTGCAGATTTGAGTGTAATCGATTGATCCTGTAATTAAGGTAGGGTTGAAGAGGTCCATATGTCATAGAAGATAGGCAAACTAGATGCTCTAGCAGGTTGTGAAGAAGATCAGGAATGGTACAACTGGAAGAAAATAACAAAATAATGAATAATACAAAATGCTGCGGGCAAAATAAACAATGCATTTTGTAGGTATGGCAAATAAGTGGCTGCATTTCAGCTTCAAATATTTAATCATTGTCAAGACCATGTCCAGGAAGCCATAGATCTATTAGAATCTTTTATATTGTACACTAGGTGGGAATGACATTGAAAACTGGGATCAGAAATCTTCCCCCCACCCCCTTAAAATGTATATTTATTCATCATGAGATCTGCTTATTCTTGTTCTGATTAGTTTTCGTTCAAAAATGTTGATTCTATTTTATTGCAGTAATGTAATTACTGATGGCTTTGTTGGTAAATCAGGCTAAGGACAGAGTGATGGTTGTCCTGATAGATGAATGAATGAAAGTGACCTGAAATTGATCACTAGAGAAAGGGGCAGGATCTGAGGGTAGGCATTAATAATGCTGCAAGGCTCAGCGTGGATTTGCTAATTATGTTTTTTTTTCGGATGTGGATAATAAATTTCTTTTATCAATCGGACTTTTTTTTTAACATTTGTTTTGTTAAGTAGTGGAATATGGTTACCACATTCAATGTATGTGAATTAGGTAAGGGGTGAGATTGCATCATATGATTATTGCAGAGGCAAGCTATTACATTAAGGGAGTGGACAAAGGAATTTCATTCAAAAGTCCTCATGCATTTGTATGTTAATATAGCACAGTATGGTTTCACCCTTTAAAGAGGGAGTCTCGACATCAGGTCTCTTTTAAAAGATGAAATTTTGCAATGATTCCGATTAATCCTCACAACGAGTCTTTATCTTCAAAAGTTTATTAATAAACAGAGGCTTTGAAATTACCATGTATAAATAGTAGCATAAGAATAGTTAATTTGTTGGTATTGTATTTTACTGTTTCATATTCTAATGAAAATGTTAATCTATTAATTCTAAGTGGGTTATCTAAATAGCAGTCAAGGGAATTTCATATGAATCCCTTAAGCATTCTTATGCTAATATTTGCACAATGTATTTCAAGGCCAGAGATCTCGCACACATACAAGCACAAAACACATGCTTAGGCCCAGGGCTTTCCAGGGTTTCCAGTAGGTTGAATGTGTTCTCGAAGCATTAAAATAAGTCACTGTATTGCAAAAGATTGCACAATTTTAAGCACATTTTTTTTAGTTCAAATCCAGTTTCTGCAATAATCTATCCCAATTTCAAAGTAAAGACCATGGTGGAATGTGGCTCTGCCTATAAAAGTGGGCAAATTATTGAACCAGGTTATTCATCACAGCAAGTAGATGCTACTTGTGCCTATTCGTGGCTCTTCCAGAACGATCTTAAAATGAAGCTTCTTTTGTGGGGGTAAGGACAATAAAAAAGCATGTTTTGAGAGCTTTTGAACACATAATTTACCTATAATTTACCAAGAAATGGGCCACTATAACCAGCAAATGTGTAGGTTTTATGATCTTTTCAGTTACTTGAAACCAGGTTACTTGCAGACAGTGAAAGAGACAATCTCATTTAAAAACATTTCCTTGTTTTTGTTGAACCTATTTTCAGGAAAATTAATCAAAATCATAAATATGTGAAGAATTCACTTTAAGCAAAATCATCTAAAAGTATATTATTGGTGAATTATCCTGGTTCTTCATTGATATAATATTTAGCGATATGTAAATTACTTTCTGGAACTTTGAGGGAAAATGAATCCAAACTTAGCTTGATCATGAATGCAGATATTTCTGGGACCATCAAAGTTCAAAGCAAATTTATCAAAATATACCTTGTACTACCCTGAGATTCATGTTGTTAGGGCATTCACAATAAATATAAGGAAACACAATAGAATCAATTAAAAATTGCACACCGCAAGACAGACAATCACCCAATGTGCAAAAGACAACAAGCAGTGCAAATACCAAAAAAGACCCAAAATAATAATAATATATAAGCAATACGTAGTGAGAACATGAGATGAAGAGTCCTTGAAGATGACTTCATAGGTTGTAGGAATAGTTCAGTGATGAAGTTATCCCCTCTGGTTCAAGAGCCTGACAGTTGAGGGGTAATATCTGTTCCTGAGTCTGATGGTGTGGATCCATAGACTCCTATACCAGCAGCAAGAAGAAAGCTTGATCTGAATGGCAAGGGTTGTTGATGATGGATTGTGCTTTCCTGCAGCAACACTTCTTGTAGATAAAAACGCCAGTTGCAGAAACTCCATAACCTGAAGAATATGGAAGAAATAACCAATCACTATGAATCATCATGAATCTAGCTCACTTCATCACCGAGTTTGTTCATAATTGGTTATGAAAGAAGTTAGTTCACTTACATTCTTTATTCACTTTTTGAGTAGAGGTTAAAATCTTTGATACAAAGAGTCAAAGATTGAAATAGTGTGTTAAATAATCCTATGAGGGGCATTGCATAAATACACTATAAATGTCCACATGTATATCCAACAATTTTGTCTTTTTATATTTCCTTAATGCATCCTAGAAAGGAGAAGTTGAAGAGTTATGAATTTTTAGAGTCACCCATAAAGTGATAGTTTTTACCACTTTCCCAAATAGGAATGTCCCCTTTTTCTGCTCCTCACTATTTATAGTTGATTGTCACTCAGTCAGACAACTATTTTCATCTAAAAAAAGGATCTAGTGCTTTCCCAGCATATATGATGAATAAACTCTTCTCGGGCTTCCAGCTAGGATAAGATAGTAATTATAACTGGTATTTTAATGATAACCTCTGCCATCCTCTTTGGAGATGATGCCTGGGTATGTCTACTCTGGTGGTATTTATACCCCACCCCCCCCGCCGTCCGGCTCTCCTGTATTTACCAAAGACGAAGGTGTCGCTCTAAGTGAGAACTGGAATTCGATTGTAAACAAGGTGGGAGAATGGAAACCTGATTGGATAAGGACTAACCAATCAGAATGGACGGACTACTGGGGTATAAATACCACCGGACTAGACATACCCAGGATCTTCCCTGGTGAAGATGGCAGAGTTTGTTATCTAAGTGTCAGTTATAATCAATACCTTTACCCAGCTGGAAGCCTGAGAAGAGTTTATTCATAACTATTTTCATACTTTATAAACTGATCTTTGAATGGTGCCAATTGCACACACTTGTGGACTATTGTTTTAATTGACACAAACACACCACTGAATCGAACCAGACTATCCTCTAGACAGCAATGCTTATTCACACCTCTGACATTCTGCTAATGAAATATTCCAGTGAATTACTGGCATGATAAAATGACTCTGGTGATGTCCAAGTAGTCATCTTTCACTGCTTCATCATTGGAAAAGCACAAAGTAGCCAAAACCCCTAGTTTAATTTTACATTAGTTCACACTACTAGTCAAAGACAATATAAATTTCTTATTCTTCAAATGTTGTTTGTCCAATCTTTTTGGATGGTAAAGTGAAATATAATCATTGTATTGGCTGGAATAATGATGGTGGGTCATACTTTGTTTGACTCAACTGTTTCCACCCGTAACTATTTTTGAAGTTAGACCTGACTGATCATGTCCCAGATGAGTCAAAGACCTACGCACCGGCTACTGTACTTAGTAAGGTAAAATATCAACAAATGCAGTTTCCCAATTGGGAATGTGCCTTCAGATGTCCTGCTACTTCTGGACTAATTACTAACCTATAACTTTGTTTTTCCTTTTAGTCCCAAGGTTGGATTTCAACAATGAGTCAATTTTAAAATTTGCCCTTTGAATATGTGAACAATTGCTCACTTATGCTTCCACCATTCCTTTGCCTTGTCCCAGTGAATTGTGATCTCCTTTCTATATCATCCTGACCGCCAGCACCATTGAGACAATCCAGAATCCTTGAACTGATTCCCCTTGCCCACAACTAAGCACATTAATTGTGCATGTGTTTATTCGACTATATTTTTATTGTACTTAGCCAATCAATCTCTTTTAGACCTTGGGGTCCACATTTTCAAACTCCTATCTCAATTTCACTTACAGTGTGGCGGTGGGGTGGGGGATTCTAAATTCTTTTTCTTCGTGTCTTAAGGGAGGCTTGTTTTTGGTCCACTGTTCTCAACAGTCAAAGGTTACCCTTGAAACACCTTCACTCAAATGCGCTTTCACAACACCTTCACATTTCTGCATATCATTTAAGATATTGACTTCAATCACCCTTCCAATCTTGTTCTCCTCCAAATTCCTTTACCTCTTTCCTGTATCGAAGTCGCTTCCGATTTAAAAAAAATGTCTGTTATGCTTTAGCATGAAGAATACAGTGTGAGGACTATCTTGCTGACTGCATGTCTGTGTTGGGAGGGAGCACCGGGGCTTGTTTTGCCGTTGTTGTTTTGTTGCTGTTGTCCTGTGGACATGCTGGACATGCTCTGTTGGTGCTGCAGTGTGTGGTGACACTTGTCGGCTTGCCCTTAGCACACATTTAGATTGTGTTGGTTGTTAAATGCAAACAGCACATTTCACTGTATGTTTTGATGTACATGTGATAAACTTTGATAAATTGCTATTGATGTGTTGTGGATGGTGCTGTATATTGACTGGTTGCATCACAGCCTGGTATGGAAACACCAATGGCCTTGAAAGGAAAATCCTACAAAACGTAGCGGATACGGTCCAGTCATTATGGATAAAGCCCTCCCCACCTTTGAGTAGATCGACATGGAGCATTGTCGTGGGAAAGCAGCATCTATCGTCAGGGCCCCACCACCACCCAGGTCATGCACTCTTCTTGCTGCTCCCATCAGGAAGAAGGTACAAGAGCCTGAGGACTCACACCACCAGATTCAGGAACATTTATTACCCCTCAACGATCAGGCTCTTGAGCCAGAGTGGATAACTTCATTCAACTTCACTTGCCCTATCACTGAACTGTTCTCACAACCTATGGACTCACTTTCAAGGACTGCTCGTATCATGTTCTTGATATTTATTGTTTATTTATTTATTTATTTTTCTTTTGTGTTTGCACAGTTTGTTGTATTTGCACACTGTTTGTCTGCACTGTTGGGTGCTGTCTTTCATTGATTCTATTAAGGTTATTGAAGTTATTGACTATGCCCACAGGAAATGAATCTCAGGGTTGTATATGGTGACATATATGTACTTTGATAATAAATTTACTTTGAACTTTGAAATAAATCTGAATACGAAAATTGTTGATTTTATCACCAAGACATGGTCAGAAAGTAGGCAAGGTAAACCTCATTTTTCTAAAAGTATGCCCAGTGAATCAAAATAAAATCATTGTCTTGTCAAAATGTTATACATATATCTTGGCAGATTACTAGATGCTAGTCTAAAGTGTTTAATATCCTTGTTTTCACACCCAAGTATTGTTTTGGGACACCAGGTGTAATTTACCCTTCAAATTTTAAGCTGTGCAACTTCTCCTAACTCTTCAAGTAATACTGTGATTGGTTGTCGCTTAGCATTCAAACAGTTAGTTAAATTAATAAGTAAAAACTCAACTATGAAGATAATTGATTAGCTCAGCTGGGATAGTCTGCCCACAATGTTTATAATAGTGGGTGGCACTTCACAACACCAACACAGGATAATTTTACTTTACAATGCAGTTTGGCATGGTGGAGAGGTTGGTGGGGAGGGGTGGAGTTAGGAAACCTTTGGCTGTTCTGTCACATTGCTACATGACTCATGACACAAATCAAATATTGTAACATTGAACTAGATAATATCTCTGGACATATGAGCATTAGTTGTCAAAAGGTTTATCTACAAAGTACACCATGTTATTAATGTCTTTGGTTGGACAGGCTATTAACATAATAGATCTGACTACAATTTTTGGACATGGTTATCAGGATGCTAAAGTGGTAGCTCTAGTAAAACTATTTGTTTGCATGTATCTTAGGTTAAATTTCTGTAAGAATATTCACACCAGAAATGATCTCCTCAAGGTTCCAAATAGATTTCTTTCACCTGACTTAAAATTTGTTTCGTTTATTTAAATAAAAATGTCAATTTTTTATTGGGCTTGTTTCAGTGCTTCAGTGACAAAATCGTAATGTATTTCAGAGCATACTTTAATGCTTGTGTTGTTAAGCGAACTGGGTAGGCATGCTATTTTGGCGCTGGAATGCGTGGCTACACTGTGGCCACCTCCAGTACACTCTTAGGTTGTGTTGGTTGATTTATAGCAGCCAAACAGTAACTCTTCTTGCATTGATAATTAGAGCCATCACCTTAATCCCATTCAATTTATTTTTGTTTACCTGCAGCAGGGGAATCTGAAGTTCTAATTAAAGTAAAATGGGCACCACAGTAAAGCAGCAGTTAGTTCAATCACTTTTACAGCAGTTGTAATCACTGATCAGGGTTCAATTCTCACTGCTACTGTGTGTAAGGAGTCAGTCCTCTCTCCCCGGGACCTCATGGGTTTCCTTCAAGTACTCCAATCTCCTCCCACCTTCCAAAGGCATATGGGTTAGTTAACTGTGGGCAAACTCTGCTGGCACTGGAAATGTGGCAATGATTGTTCACTGCCCCCAGCACAATCCTCACTGATTTGATTTGATGCAAAACCACGCATTTCACTGTATCACACATAGAAAATGCTGGTGAACACAGCAGGCCAGGCAGCATCTATAGGAAGAGGTACAGTTGACGTTTCGGGCTGAGACCCTTCGTCAGGACTAACTGAGAGAACAGATAGTAAGAGATTTGAAAGTGGGAGGGGGAGGGGGAGATCTGAAATGATAGGAGAAGACAGGAGGGGGAGGGATGGAGCTAAGAGCTGGAAAGTTGATTGGCAAAAGGGATACGAGGCTGGAGAAGGGAGAGGATCATGGGATGGGAGGCCTAGGGAGAAAGAAAGGGGGAGGGGTGAGGGGGGAGAAGCCCAGAGGATGGGCAAGGAGTTATAGTGAGAGGGACAGAGGGAGGAAAAAGTGAAAAAAAGGGGAAATAAAAATAAATAAATAAATACCCAGATGGAATATAAGGTGTTGTTCCTCCAACCTGAGTGTGGCTTCATCTTGACAGTAGAGTTTGTATTTCACTGTATGTTTCGATGTACATGTGACAAAGCTAAAGCTAATCTTAATTTTTCAAGCACTCATCCACTTCTCTTTTTAACATTTATTATGAATTTTCCTTCTGCCACCGTTGCCAGCAATGAAACATAATCCATTTTCTGTGTGATAAATGGTGTGACTAACATTAAAAAGAAGTGAAGTTCAATGTTGTCCCTTTAAGAAATTTTTTTTTTGGCACTTTTGAAAAAAATTTCAAGTTAAGGTGAGCGTTCAGTAATGTTAAAGAGCACCCACCCAGATAGCCATGATGAAAAGGGAAAATGCGATCACCGCAGTGAGAGAGGGTAGAGAATAAAGAGTGGTGGAAAGAAATGGAGGCTGGTTAGAGATAAACAAGACAGTTTGAGGTAATGTGGATACTGCACTGCATCCGAGCCCTAGTCACAGTTATCGTTGGTGCCACAGAATACACCTACTGTCAATGTGGGTGAGCCAGCAAAAATACAAACCACCGTCCCACCATTCGTTTATTTTGTGTGATATATTCCAAAATTTACTGTGAGTGAACCACATCGGTCAGAGGTCATGAATGTTTGATGCAGTTTCTGTACATAGGTCAAGATTGTGTATGATATATGGTGGAGAAGTAGCACCCTTGGTCATGAGTCACAACTAGAAGTTTGTGATCTAGTCCAGTAGACAGGAATTGCACCAGAAATCAGAACAACCAAAGTTACGTGTAACATTATTTTACTGCATGATCTACAGTATATGCAATAAAAGCAGATGTGTTTTTTTACACACCTCATCCAGTTTGTCATATCCTAACAGCCCAAAGGATATTTACAAAAACTTAGCATGTTCCTTCAGTTTTTCAGTGGTGATATTAAATTTATAACATTTGATTGGTTGATTTATCATAACAAGACATTCTATCATATTGAATTTTACTATTAGATCACCTAATTTTGGTTGAAATTGAAACAAACCTTCATTTCTCTCAGTATCCTTATTCCTTTAATTATGTTTTGTATTTATTTTCTGCACTTGTTGATGTGTAAGATATTATAAAATAACAAAAGTATCTTCCAAATGGCATGACAAGCCATGCACTTAAGGAAAAACCTTACTACTAAAAGAGGAGATTTGTTAACTTTGTTAACTTACTGTTGGCTGAATGCTGTGTCTTCTGTGACTTAGGTTGCAATAGAGAGTCTGGTTTGGGATGCATTATATCAGTCTGCATTGCTGGACAGTATTGACATTCACAGCAATACATAGTCAAGTCAGAATAATTTTCATCACTTTTGCATTCCAGAACAAAACAAGAGAACTTAATAAATAACATCCTCGTTATAAATGATTAATAATGCACACATTGAACACTGGAGCAGGGAAATGAATGTAATCTAGTCCTGTTAATTATCTTGATCAGCAATTGCCAGACCATTTTAATTCCATGTTAAAGTATGCAGCTTTGTACAATATTGATTATTGGGACATCTACAGTAATTAAAATAAACATTGGAAACATCCGCACCATAAGATTCTTACAGCGCCTTTGAAGATTATGCAGGCTAAAGACAAATAAAGTTTTGACTATTATTTTACATTTAAATGTGTCTGTTTTAAGCAGTTATAGTATAGTTTATGGACATGAGTTGGCTAGTCTGTTTTACACACTGAATTCCTCTGTCAGCAGCTTCAGAGATGGTGTGTTGATAATAGATAGAGCCAAGTATTCAGAGAATTACATTTGACATGGACATAGAAACAATCACTCAACCCAATTTGATATGTCTGCTTTAGCAACACACACAAAATGCTGGAGAAACTCAGCAGGCCAGGCAGAATACATAGAAAAGAGTAACCAGTTGACATTTCGGGACAAGTCCCTCCGCCATTCCTGATGCTGCCTGACCTCCTGAGTTCCTCCAGCGTGTTGTCTGTGTTGCTTTGGATTTCCAGCAACTGCAGACTTTCTCGTGTATGCGACGCCTGCTTTAGGGCTCATCTTGATGGTGGACAGTTTCAGGATTTATACCTAGCAATACTGAAGGGCTTGAGATGCATTTCTAAATCAGGATTGTTTGTTAGTTGAAGGGAACGTAAAAACTGGTGGCAAAAGACGAAGATTCTATAAACAAGCTGGTCTTAGTGAAAAATCTGAACTGATTATATTTGCTTTTAAAAACTATGAATGAAGACCAACCCACACTAATTGATAACTAGTTCATTTAAAAGCATATTTCAACTGGGATGCCCAGTGCTTAAAATTGTGCATTGCCAAATTCTGATTGGTCTCAGTATAGCAGTGATGTTATGAATGAACTCACTCAGGGCATTTAATCGATCCACGAGAGAGTGCTGAAAGGAAGGTATCTGCTGCTGAAATTTAAAAAATATTTTCATTACTTCATAAAGTTAGAAAAGTATATTTGAAGAGGGAACAGTTTATAGCATGGAAGTAAATTAGCTAATATCAGAATCGGAATCAGATTTATTGTCACTAAACTGGATGATATGAAATGTGTTGTTTAGCAGCAACAGTACAATGCAAATTCATAAAATATGATTAATCACAAAATACATAAATTGCACAATCAAAAGAAATAGCAAAGTCGTTCATGGATTCATGGACCATTCAGAATTCTGATGGCAGAGTGGAAGAAGTTGTTTCTGAATCATTCAGTGTGGGTCTTCAGGCTCTGGTATCTCTTCCCTGATGGTGGAAAGGAGAAAGGGGCATACCTTCTTGGATGCATCATGTAAGACACCATACCGTGTCGTAATTACATGTCTATGTCTGAATGGAGCCCTTGGACACATTTCCTTTTTATTTAATGGAGGTTCTCTTTGGTGTCATTACTTATTTCAAATATTTATCGAAGAAAAATTAGAGTAATTGAGAGCTAATCAATAGTACTAATATCAGGCATTCCAGTGTGGAAAATTGCCAACTTATCTCCATTATAACCACTGTGCGACAGTATTAAGGAATCATCCTGAATGCTGTGCTTCACTTCTATGATCTTTGTTTATTTCAGGGTGCAGTGCTAAGAGGAAGTGTCCCTCACAGTGAACTTTGTGGGAGGATTAGGAAACTTGACAGCTCATTTGTAAAATAGTTTTGCGGTACAATGATCATATAAGATGTCAAACCAATTCAGATGAAAATCTCATCTAATTTGTGTTGCCCATCAGGTCCACAGACCTGATCCAAATCACAGAATAGGTGCTTCTGGGGTGAGTTGCTAAAATATGAATGGCCCCTTGTTGATTTGGGCTTGTGTGATAGAGTGGGCAAACTGCACTGATTTTTATAATGCTCAACCCTCTGCTCTCTCAACTGTCATTTGCCCTTAAAAGTTTATTTCCTTGTATTTCTTGTGTAAAAGATCACAGTTGTAGGAGAATTGTGGATCTCTGAGGAAAGGGTTGTAGAATTGTGTCTCTTTATTGTTGATGTACAGGTGATACCAAAGCTGTAAACACTGTGGGAAACATGAACTCGGGCAGAATAATGAACTATATGTGAGAGTTGCAGAGTAATTATAATGTCTGATGCCAAGAGATACAGGAGGAATGCTGAAAGAAAGCCAGGAATGGAATATTTAATAGTTGACTATAGCAGAGTGAACACTGATCGTTTTTGACTGGAGGGAGTTTTCTGAAGTGCCCACTGCCGAGGAACTGACTCAAGTGCCCCTGGCAGTTTCCTTTTCTCTGCCTCTTCCATCTGGGGCAAAGAAATGGCAAAGAAATGAATGAGCACCACTCGTTACCCACTGAACGACTCCTTTGTGTGAGGGCAGTCTTTCAGTATCAAGACCGAAACAGAGACACTCGATCAGTGGTGATTGTTAGCTTTTAATTATAATTACATGAGCTCGCCTGTTAAATTCAACACCATGCATTCGTGTCTTAAAGTAGAGGGGTGCGGCTGCTTGTGAGGACTCTTGGTAAGGTTGAGCCTAGCATAGATTTATGTTACCAAGTACTGTATCCTGCTGGATGAAGGCCAGGAGTATGCACTCACACACACAGACAGCTGCAAGTAGGAGGTCTTCAGATAACGCTTGGAAATATTTGATAGTTATCTGAGGATAGTGTAGAGCTGTATTATTTCTTTGCAGCTGTGAGGTGATAAAAGCAAGCGATGGCACCTTGTGTGAGGCTCGGATTGGACGTTAGCTTTCAATCTGATCTTAGTCACCTATGTCTTGCTTTTGAAAAGGAGCAATCTCTCCCTGATCCAGGAGAAAAAAATCTTTCTTATGAATGTAGGACAAAGCCAGAATAGGACCCTTTTGTATTCCAGAATAAACACTGGTCCCCTTACTTACCTTTCACACCTCCAGTTTTAAAGAAAAATAGAATCAAAGAAGTTTTAGTTCTGACTGGAAGCCTAGCAACCTTCATTCAATGCAAACAGTGCTGTCTTTTTTTCTTTTCCGTGAAAATTGCTTGGTATTTTGTTTGCATTTGGTGAACACTTTCAGATTCTTTAAATTAAAATCAATTCAGTTATGATTTTTGTTATCTTTTTGGTTGCAATTATCTCAGCAATATAACAGAAGTACAGCTATGGAAACAAGAAATAAAGGCAGAAAATGCTCAGCGTGTCAGGCAGCAAGTGTAAGGAATTTTTCCCCTGCAGAAACAAGAACATAATCCAAAATTCGGGCAATCATCTACTGTACAACACCATATCAATTGTGGTGTCATTAACTACTTTTTCCATGATTACAAAGCAATAGCTGCAGCTTTGTTTAATGGTAGTTCTTGCATAGCTTTAATGTCACATGCTGGGATACAGTGGTTGCCATGTTAATACAGTTCTAATTTGACAGCATATAATGTTCCTTGTTAGTAACTATGTAGTTAATGGAGAGTTATATTTTGGAGAAATATAGAAGAGGTAGCCAATCCAATATTTTCCCTTTTCAGCATTGCTGATGTTAAAATGGCCATTTAGAATTTTTCCCCTGCAGCAGAAGTTCAATTTTTAAATCTCCCCTACCCCGACCAAATTGGGGATGGGTTGTGGGGGGAGGGATGTGTAAGTTAAATGTCGCGATTCGCAGTCTGACTGATGGCACTTTCCAGCACCAGGCATGCTTACAGCGTAGTCCTTAACTGTGAGAATTAGAGTCAGTGCTATAATTGGGACCCATTCTATAGTCTAACCTGAGATGGTGGTTGGAAGCGGTGACTTCCCTGTCACTCATTGTTTCACATCCCTGAACTTGCAGTCACTGAATAGTTCTATTGACCGGAATCTGCAGTCACTGCATTGTTCTGCTGGCTGGAGTCTGTAACTATTGAAATGTCCCACTAAATGGCAAGCACACTGACCACTGCCCGCATTAATCACTATTGTGATGTGACATAGTCCTGTTTACAATAGAGACTTCCATAACTTCTAATGTTTTTTTTAAGAAACCATTTTCTATAGGTTTCAAAATGCCTCCTTTGGTTTTGGTGTCTCCATTGCCACCTGGTCTGAATCAGACCTTTCACATTTCTGTCTCCTTCCTTTGGGAAGCAATTGTTTGGCCTGCTGACAGTTTTATGACAATTGTTACATTGTCTCTCGCTCTAGGAAAAGCACTCCGATTAAGGATGTCATGATCAAACAATACGCAATTCATCAAATAATAATGAATGCATGATAATCCCACAGCCCTTTTCCCATTTTATGATATGGTAATTATAAACACTGATTATTCATAGAAACAATGTTGAGAATCTCCCCTCACAGCCACTATAAGCAAAAGCCCAGTCTGTTTTTAGGATCTAGCTGACTTAAGATAAACCTATAGCTGATTCAAGGATAATTGTATCCAAGTATAAAATTCCAGTGGAGCAAACCACATCCCATACACTCCCATTGTATGGAATTCTGAATCCAAGCAAAACATTTCATTGCAAAATCTGAACACCACCTTTTCAAAGTTGTCAATCTCTTTTTTTTTAAATTTCATCAATACCAAACTTAATCTCTCCAGTGCCTGGTTTTGGGAACACAATTTGGGTTGATCATTCAGACTCTAACTAGCTGTATGCAGTATTTCATATTGCTGATGTTCAGGTAGAGAGCTGAGAGGAAAATCCGACAGCAGCAAACATATTTTGCAATGGACTGGGCACTGAGCCTGAGCACTTGAAGCTGAGTAGAGGACTGATTCTGTGATGGAGTAGTCCTGAGTTTACCTGGCGGAGACTAATGCTGAAAATCTGGTAACATTCCAGTACAAGCAGATCACAAGCAACATGTGTCCTATATCTTACACATACAGTGCTGTGATTGTTATCCATGTTGTCTGCACATAACCCTGCTCAAAATACGTCCTGTTGCTAGCAGGGCAATGAAGTCAGATTTTTAACAATTGCCTCTGTAATAACATTTGATAATATTATACCTATATAATTAGCAAAAAGATGCATGTTAGAAGTTAATCTACTCTGTAGGGATGCATCTTTAATAAACAGTTTTTTATGCAAAGACCAATTCAGACATATAATATGCTCAACAATTGTACATAACTATATCATACTGAGTAAGTGGGCTCCACATGATTTCTATTATTGGAATCCAGGCATAAGGCCAAAAGTCCAGTTAAGCATTGAGATTAGATTTCTAGTGAAAAACCTAAAATGTGCCTCATTTTAGTTTCATTCAATGTAAAGCAAACTGAAAATGAAATCAGAAGATCTTCCTGTGAAGGAGCATTATTCCTAGACTAAGTGTGATTATTAAGACCATAAGACCATAAGATATAGGAGCAGAATTGGGCCATTTGGCCCATCGGGTCTGCTCTGCCATTTCATCATGGCTGATCCAGTTTTCCTCTCAGCCCCAACCTCTTGCCTTCTCTCCATATCCCTTCATGCCCTGACCAATCAAGAATCTATCAACCTCTGCCTTAAATATCCATAAAGACTTGGCCTCCACAACTGCTTGTGGCAATGAATTCCACAGATTCACCACTTTCTGACTAAAGAAATTCCTCCTCAGTTCTTTTCTAAAAGGACACTCATCTATTGTGAGGCTGTGTCCTTTGGTCTTAGACTGTCCCACCATAGGAAACATCCTCTCCACATCCGCTCTATCAAGGCCTTTCACCGTTCGATAGGTTTCAATGAGGTCACCCCTCATTCTTCTTAATTCGAATGAATACAGGCCCAAAGGATGAACGTCATTAAAAATTCAATAAATATTCATTCACGACACAACAATATTGGAAAACGGATTCCAGCGTAGAAATAAGTGACATTGAGATTCTGTACAAAGCCTTGTTCACTTCAGTCAATCAACAACTACCGATTTTAGTTTTGATAATTGGGTATACACATTAAAAGGCATTTCCCTTTAAAATGAGATATTTACATTTTCCGATTTTTTTGTTTTAACGTTAGCATATTTAGGCTGGGTCTGGAGAACATTGGAGTCAGCTTTTACCTAGTTTGTGTCCTGAGAAACTAGTAGAATTGTGCACAATGTATTTTTTTGCAATCCTGCTGAATTTTATCTGCTAGGCAACCTAGGATAAAATTATTTTCGTAGTGAATATGTGTCTGGACATTGGTGCATATCCTTTGAGTGTGCAAATTATTTGTGTGTATATCAACTATGATTGCACTGTATTTTATGCTCTTGTCTATTTAATGTGTTTGTTCATGTATGCTTACTTTACATTGTATTTTTTATTTTGTACTGTAGTTTACTGAATATACTGTCCATTTTATGTATATATCTATTTCATACAATTGAATTTGCAAATTATATATTGCACTTTGATACAGATTTTTTTCTTTGTTGGCATATTGTGTGGATATTGCACGTCCACCCAATATAGGACTTCCTTATTGGAATATGAGGAAGTCCTTACACTGGACTTCAAAACTTTTTCTATAGCTTTGATCACATATGTGCAGTGTACTACTAGCCTTTTTATCTGTCAATGCTTTTGTGGCCAACTCAAATATGGGCTGTTAACTGCTGTAAGCAGACATTATCTGACCTTGGTTGAACTACCAACTGAACCATATGCAAATACTAGTTCTGAAGAACACTGTCTTACACTGTAATTCCTTTCCCTCCTGTCCTTTTCCATGGACGCCACCTCTTCCTACAACCTGTTCCTTGTCCCTAAGACACATGCATGCCTTCTCACAAATACGTGTATGTGAACATGCTTTTATACAGAATGTATGTAGATTATCATATGTGCATTTGCATTGAGGGTTTACATTGTGATCTCTCTGTAAGTGAGATGAATCCCATGCAGAGTTGTTCACTTCCATATTTGAAAACCTTTAGCAAGATTCTCATCAGGAATTTCATGCCTTTTGTCACTTGTGTATAAAATCTCATTTACTAGGCCAGTGTTCATATCTGCCTCTGCTTTTTGTAGATTACTGGGGCGAGAATATTGCCTGCCTCACTGGTCTTAATGCCTCTGCACCAACACTCCATACCATGGGCTTGACCCAAGTCACATGATGTCTGATTCAGATACAGTGTATCTTGTGCTGAACTATGAGATTCAATGTTAATTTATTATCAAAGTATATACTGTATATGTCACCATGTACAACCCTGAGATTCATTTTCTTGCAGGTATACACAGTAAATGCAAATAACACATTAGAATTAACAAAAGACCGCGCCCAACAGGACAGATAGCAACCAATGTGTAAAAGCCAACAGACTGTGTAATTACAAAAGACAATAAAAAACATAAATAAGTAAGCAATAAATATTGAGAACATGAGATGAAGAGTTATTGAAAGTGAGTACATAGGTTGTGAGAACAGGTCAGTGATGGGACAAGTGAAGTTGAGTGAAGTTATCCTCACTGGTTCAAGAACTTGATGGTTGAGAAGTAATAATTGTTCCTGAACCTGCTGGTGTGGGTCTTGAAGCTCCAGTACCTTCTTCCTGATGGCAACAGTGAGAAATGAGCATGGCTGGGTGGTGGGAGTCCTTGATGATGGATGCTGCTTTCCTGCGACAACACTCCATGTAGATATGCTGAAAGGTAGGGAGGGCTTTACCTGTAATGGAATGGGCCATATCCACTAGTTTCTGTAGGATTTTCCTTCAAATGCCATTGGTGTTTCCATACCACGCCATGATACAACCATTCAATATACTCTCCACCACACATCTATGGAAACTTATCAAAGTTTCAGATGACATGACTCATCTCCTCAATCTTCTTAAAAAGAAGAGGCACTGCCATGCTTTCTTCATTCCCAGCCCTCCAACGATCATGTTATCCCAAATAGTGTCCGAGACTTTGTAATTAAAGAGCTGTTCCAGAAGCAAACGATCCTAGAGTTCTGCACAGCCCACAAAGTCAGCAATGTCTTGTGCTTCTCACCATCTCCCCGTTCCCAGTTTATTTTCAGTATTTAAGACAGGGAAAGTAGGAAATTAACATTATTACATTGCTCTGACCAATCGCTGACTCAGGCCAGTCTCTGATTTTACATGGCAATGTCCACTGGAGGAGGTGAGCTTTGGACTCCTAAACTGCTGGCACTAATCAAAATGCTGCCATTTCTGACGAAGACTTGTTGGCACGTTTACAATATGATTAGCTTGGCTATTTATTTGCACTATTGCCAGCTAACCATAACACCTGAGAGACATTTTGTTTCACTAGTTTTGAGTGGTAATCGTGCTCATTGAATTAAATGCAACAGTTGCCCACTGGCTTGTTGCCACGGTTTCACAATTGGCAAACTGGCCGCGTAACACAATATGTGTCAAAGTTGCTTGTTATTTAAGCAGTCAGGCCACCCGTCTGCAAACCTGTCTTGTGACTTTAAATTGGAGGCTGTAATGATTTGTGATTTACTCAGATGTTTAAGTCTGTAAATTTCTGCACCTACAGCTAGATACCTAAGTCTGCCTTAACAACTCCATGCACATATCAATATATTCAGGCTTTTGTAATTATAGAATGATGTTTATTATAGAATTCTACTTGTTGCAACTTCTGTCACTGGTGATGACCAAGTACGAGGGGTGATTGACAAGTTCATGACCTAAGGTAGAAGGAGTCAATTTTAGAAAACCTTAATTACTCCATGCACATATCAATGTATTCAGGCTTTCGTAAACTTCACTAATTGAAGTGATGGAGATATTTGTCTCTCTACATTGCCAATGACTTTGAAGTTTGTAAGAAACTTTTATTGTGTTGGGTGTTTCTGATGCAGAGTCTCTGTGAGAATAGTTGGAGGAATGGTGTATGGTTCCTCATGTACAAAGTGGGTTTTATTTATTTTTCTGATTAGAGGTATAGCATGGCAATAGGCCCACAAATAAGAGAAAATATGAAGATGCTGGAACAAGCAACACACATAATGCTGGAGGAACTCAGCAGGTCAAGCTGTATGTACAGAGAGGAATAAACAGTCAATATTTTGGGATGGGACCCTTCATCAGGACTGCCCTTCAACAATCCTGAGTCCTGAAGAAGGGCCTTAAATGTTTATTGCTCATTTCCCTCCATAGATGCTGCTTGACCTGCTGAGTTCCTCCAGAATTTTGGGTGTGTTGCTCTACATTTTCAGAAACTTCTCCATTCTTCAAGCTACTCCGCATGAATTTCTGTTCTTATTATACATTGAATAGTATCCTGTGGCCCTCTGCTAGGTGTACAGAGTTTTTTCCAATGTACGACACAGTACAATGTTTGTCTTCTCACACCCTCTGACTACATTTTTATGGCTTAAGGATGACATTGTATATTGGAAAATAATAAACTACCTAGTATCTGCAGCTGCTGTAAAGGCACTTCCTGCCTCTAGAATTACAATTGCTCTTGGTTTTCTGAGCGCCCAACACCTCCCAAGGAGACTGTTGTTGTTGTTTATTTGTGTAAGTGGGAAGAGCATATACAAGGGGTGATTATTAAGTTCGTGGCCTAAGGTAGAAGGAGTCAAACCTAGCACATTTATTTTTCAACATAGTCCCCTCCTGCATTTACACACTTAGTCCAGCGGTCATGGAGAATACGGATCTTAGACCCCCAGTAAGTGTCCTCAGCAGGGGTGATTGATAAGTTTGTGGCCTAAGGTAGAAGGAGATGAGTTATTAACAAACTTTCTGCATAGTCACTCAAAGAGTTGCCCTACATGTGCATGTAACAAGGGCTGTATAACCTTAGGCCACAAGCATATCATTTACCCCTGCTGTGGATATTTCCTGGAGGTCCAAGATCCATATGCTCCACGACCGCTGGACAAAGTATGTAAATGTAGGAGGGGACTATGTTGAAAAATAAATGTGCTAGGTTTGACTCCTTCTACCTTAGGCCACAGACTTATCAATCACCCCTCGAATTTGGTCATCACCAGTGATGGAAGTTGCAACAAGTACAATTGTATAATAAACATCCACACTTTAAATTGTTAAAAAGCTCTATTGCTGTCATGTCTGCTCCATCTCTGAGCAATTGAAGATGGAGATCATTTGAGTTGCGGGCAGTGTATGGGAGTTTGGGGATAGTGGATATGGGAGACGTTACATGGAGTTGAAGAAGGTCAGCTACTTTCTTATTGATTGGGATTACAAACATGGGGAACAATGTCATCTACTCCTATTCATATTTATATATTTGATTCCACAGCCAGACAAGCTATTGAGAGTCTGCAAGAGAGCAAACCACAAGGTCAAACTTGAGTTTATTTATAGAATAAACTCAAGCCTGGCTTTCCAGCATTGAGTAACCACTCAAAACCCAGTGCAGCATCAGATACACTCCTCATTCCAGTGAATGCCTCTAATGAAATCCATAGACCACTGAATATATTGTGTCACTTAATGAAGCAGATTCTGATTGAACAAGAGGCCAAATATTGTGTTACATCCCATCTTTCATTTCACTTGGGATACAAAGATGAAAGAAATTTCATATTGGACAAGTCTAAGGGGATTTTTTTTTTGGATTTGGAACAATGTTTAGGCAAGGAAACAGGTGCTTTAATGAAGAGTTGAGTATCATCATGTTTGTTAGGTGTCCTGGGCAGATGTGAGATGGGTACGAGAAGTGGAAGGGATGTAAGCAGTCGGGTCACTGGTGTCACCCATGTGAAAAAGAAGATGTTTGGTGCCCTCAGCAAGGCAACAGCTGAGTAAAGCTTCAGGACTCTGTGAGTGAAGTGACCCGATTAGTAATCATTAGGAACAATAGATCTCGGGTTCCGTTCGTATTATCCCAGCTAACTTCCTGGAAAGTTGAAAGGTCTGCAGTTTTTCATTACATATGTCAGCACATGAGCTCAGCCACATTGATTTGTAGAGCTGGTCACTGACATTTCCAAACACAGAAATCATATATTAGATAAAAATTATCTAGTTAATTCTGGGTGTGGGGAAACTATTAAAAGCTCATCATCAGGATAACTACGTCATGTCCAATCCCAACATTTGTATCCCATCCCTGTAACATGGCCGCTTGAAGGGCGTGTGAAAGGCAGATCCACGACCAATGATTGGAGTTGCATAAAGGCTTGATCAGGTCAGGATAGCAAGTTCCTTCCTTTGAAGCCAATGGTTTTATTATAATTTAGTAACTTTATTACTACTTTGAATGATACCAGCTTTTAATTTCTAGGTTTTATCAAACTATATTCAAATTTTCAAGCCAGCAAGATGGGAGTTGAACTCTTGATTTCTGGATTATTACTCCAAACCTTTGTCTTGCAGTTCTAGTAACACTGAAATTACATTGTTGTATTAATTCATTTAAAAGCTTTCAGAGCACTGAGAGATGCTTTCCATTTTCAGGGTTTAGTGCCTCATTAAGAAGAACATTATTTTTGTTTTGCTCCTCTTGTCGCACTGCATTGCACAGTCCAACGTCACCTGTCCACTGCACAAAACAAAGACATTCAGAGCTTCGACAGGAGATGCAGAGAAAATAGCACAGTGAACTGTGGAAAAAAGACCTTCATGTAGATTCTTAACAGTGCTCAACAGTCCCACCATGGGCATTGATCAAATATAGCACACATCATATTCCATTGCTAATCCTAGTTTCTACTCTGTCTGCAAATGACTCTCATTTCATATGTAGTGATGGCAAAATGGGCAAATTTGTATGAGGCAGTGTAGCAGCACAGATGGGCAGTCAGTAGAGCAGCTACTTCACAGTTCCGGTGAAACTGGTTCAATTCTGACCGCTGGTGCTGTCTGTGTGGACTTTATACATGCTCTCTGGGACCTTGTGGGTTTCCTCAACCTGCTGTGGTTTCTTCCCACATTCCAAACATTGTTTGGGTTGGTTGGTTAATTGACCCTAGTGAGTGGTAGAAGCTAGAGGGGGTTGATGAGGATGTGGAGAGAATGAAGTGAGATTAGTGTAATTGGGTGCTTGATATTTGCCATAGACTGAACTGACAGGCCATTTTCCGTGCTGCATGAGTCTATGTGTCGTTAAACAATATGTAACATTTTAACCTTTTGAAAGCCCCAGTTGCTGTATTTATAATACTGAGAGGAAAGAGAAATTGATGAGAAAATGATGATAAGACATATGAGTAGAATTAGGCCATTTGGCCCATCAAGTCTGCTCCGCTATTCCATCATGGCTAATTTATTAACTCTCTCAAGCCCATTCTCCTGCCTTCTCCCTGTAACCTTTGACACCCTTACTAATGAAGAATCAAACAATGTCTGCTTTAAGTATACCCACTGACTTGGCCTCCATAACTATCTGTGGCAATGAATTCCACAGATTCACCGCTCTCTGGCTAAATGATTGTGGGATCGAGGTAGAGGAAAGTAAACTAAAGGAGTTCTGTCAAAAGGGAAATCAAATTATTGTCCATTTCTTTATCAGTAGAATAACTTGGGAAATTGCACAAGAGAATTTTTTTTGATCCTTCCTCAGGAGCTTTACCTTTTGAGATGTGACTTTGTTTGCACAACTCCAGTCCTAATTTCATTTCCATGTCAGTGCAGATTTATTACATATTTCAGTTTAAGCATTAACACAACACTGGAGAGGAAAATCTGTGTCTGAAAAAGAGACTAGATTTACCGAGTGTTCGAACTAGACAAAGGAGTCCATTGAGCTCCTATTAAATGGAAGTGCAGCTTTCTCAACCCTATTAGAAATAGTTTTCCATAGAGATGTAGATGGGGAAAGAAAGGGTGTTTTCTTAGCTGTTCTCAGATAAAGTAGCTAAATCAAATCTGCATCTGTCTTACGATAAGGAAAGGAGCCTATTAAAAGTTTTGTAGCTCTTGGTTTAAATCAGCAGCCACTCAGTGGATGCTGAGTGATCCCTGGGTATCAGGAGCCACCTGGTGGTAAAATACACTAACTTCACTTTTTCATTCCCACCATGACTGGAGGAAGCTATCTATAAAGTTCCCATTCAAATGGGGCAAAAGTCAGACTGTTTCTGTTTAATAATCTTTGAACAAGTGCTGCTCCAAAGCTTCCCTCTCTCTCATGACACAGATTTACAATGGACACTCTATTTGGTACCGCTGTAATGCCACTTCTCAATTTTATTTCAAACTTTCCAAATTAATCCTGGGTTGGGGGTTACTCAGGGTGTTGGGGAGTTGGTTGCTGCTCCACAGAAATTAACACATCATGGAGTAAAGATATGATCATATCACTGCTGTTATTTCTGTCCATGTGTTTATTTGTTAAACCCAGTAAAATAAATTAGTGTGCGGCTGGCAACTCCCCGGTGATTATAATCCTTTAAGAATGCAAATTCTTCCTGGTCAGCAGTTTCAGAGTGAATCAGATCTGCAGTGTATCCTCGAGTACAAAATGTTCAGATTGCCCTAGATCTGTGTGCTTTGATTGCTGAAATATTTTTTTTCCCTTTTTCCTTATAACACATTTCATAAAAGCAGCTTCACTTTACAATGTAGGAGCAAAAGTAATAGAATAGAGTTTTGTGTAAAATTGGCTTCATTTGAAACTTGTAGCTAAACTATTTACCAAAACAAGATTTGGGTGAATATCATAAGTTCTTTTATCATAACTGGAAATGAACTGCTCAGTTCATATTAGATGTTTGCAACACTGCAGATCATTGTTTGTGGGAGGGAGCATTTGAAAGTGGTTGCAGGGATGGTGTGGGGAGTTAGTGGACACTCGAGTCTGTTGTATTGTCTGAGAGGAAGTTCATTTGAATGAGGAGGACAGCCAGGAGTAGCAGCTAATTCTGGGGCACCCTTACAATGATAAGACATTAGGGAAAAAAAACAGCCTGCTTTCTTCCCTCCTCACATCTGCACTTGGTAAAAGCAGATGACACCATTATATCTTAATATATCAGCAAATTTAGGCAGCATCCATGTGCATTCCTGTCAATAACTTCTACCAGAGTGCAGCAACTTCTAGCTAGGGGAGCCCCACACTTCCCTCATCTCACAAATCAACCTAATTCATCTGCTTTTCCATTGGGTTCTTGGGGCCATTCAGGAATGACCTTCTGACCTTTGAATGATCTGTTACTAGGCTGGCAGAGGACTGGCATGTAGGTGTGGCATCTACACTTACTGAGCAACAAAGCTAACCGTCACTCTAGCGTGTCCATAATATGTTAAAAGACTGGTGTCTGCCAAATAAGCATTTACTTTCAATGATATTTCAGATACATTTCAGCACGAAAACTTCCCATTTGAATTAACCAGACCATGTCATTGTGAGCAAACATTTCTAATCACATCTACACATGCTGTTCCCAGTTCTCTTCGACTTATTTTCCTACATCCACCTATCCTGTCTGATCTCGATAGGGTGATAAAGTTTCGGGTCTAACCATTAACCCTTTAAATGGATTCCAGAACCTCATGATTCTCCAAGTGAAGAGGTTTATTCCACTCGCAGCATGGTAGCATGGTGATTAGCCCAACACTTTACAGTTCAGGCGATCCAGGTTCAATTCCCTCAGCTGCCTGTAAGGAGTTTGTACCTTCTCCCCATGATCACGTGGGTTTCCTCTGGGTGCTCCGGTTTCCTCTCACAGTCTAAAGACGTACCAGTTGGTAGGTTAATTGACCGTTGTAAACTGTCCCGCCATTAGGTTAGGATTAAATTGGGGGAATGGTGGGCAGTGTGGCTCAAAGGGCTGGAAGGGTTGTATCCCAATAATTAAATAAATAAACAAACATTTTTCACAGGAATCTTGTGCTGATGAATAAAACTTCCATTTATCTCATCCCATTCTTCCATAGAGTTAAGACCTCTTGTGATTCATCCTCTAACCTGCTATGCTAAGTTCAATGTATGCTTCAGTTCCAAAGGAACTCATCGCATGAAACAGCCTTATACCATTATCGTGCTGGTGAGAAGATTGTGCTGATTCGGCACAGCAGAAATCACCTTTCTGAGCTCATCCATCACTGATTCTAATGCCAGGTCAGCATCCCTGCTCCATCCTCCTAGATGTTACATTGCGATATTCTGCATTTGAATTCTTGTTTTGGATGTGCCATGAGGCATTGTGGAATAGACTTTTGTGGAACCTGCTATTCAGATGCAAATCTGACATTGTAAATCTGCCTCCTTAGAAGCAACTAAAGATAAGGGCCTGATATCAGAACTGACAATCTGTGGGCAGGAGTGGTGTGGTGCTGGTGAGGAATCAGTTTTTGATAATAGGCAGCATATCAACAAAAAGTACTTGGCATCTGACCATCAGTGTCCCAGGCTAGGTAAAAGACAACGAGAAGCAGAGGAGAGCAGCGGCAGACTGGCATCATTATCTCCTCCAGACAGCCACATAATACTGTTCTTCATACTTACTGCAACCTGTCTTTTTTGTTCTCCAGATTTTTTACAGAATTATACGAGACATTAGCCCAGGAGAGGAGCTCTTGGTGTTGATGAAGAGTGGAGGCTATCCTCAAGAAACGATGGCTCCAGAGATACTTGGTGAGTAACTATTGCATCAATTGAATTCCTGCACCTGCTGCCAGTGTGGTTATAGTTTAACGTTTCCTGGCTTGTTGGGTGTTCTTCCCTGGTCCCGTCAGAAATGTTGGTCATGGAGAGGAACTATTATTGTACAATTAAAAAAAACAGAGAAGTGGTTTACAAATTATATTAATTTCATGACTTTAGAACACAGTAAATTTGACAACATTGCTGATTGCAGCAACATTGTGGCTGTGATGAATTTGGAATATTCGGCTCCCGTTCTTGTATCCAAGTTTTATTAATGCATTATCCCCTGTGTGAGTGATTTTCTTCAGTTCTTCCTTGGTAATTTTGGGAACTTTGAGGTAGATTGAAGCTAAATGCTTCTTTGTTATTGTCTGTTTACTTTAATGGATTTTGGTACAGTTCCAGAGTAACTGGCTATCGTGTCTGCTTTTATTTGTGCTTTCTTTGTGCCAGTACCGGTTAAAAATATCTTGCGAGCAAAATAACAGAATTTATTGCAATCTTATGAGATGCAGAAAAGTTCTAGTGGTCTGGAAGAGTTGGCATTAACGAAAGGAAGAGGAAACACTGTCAGAGTTGACATCAAGTTACTCACCCACTCTGACGCAAAAGGGTGTGAACACTTCAGCTCTTGTCGTAGCTATGGCAGAACATCTTGTCCTCAGTAGCATGATCTTGATTGTGTGGAAAGAGCACACAATGCTGCTGCCAGTTGTAGCTACTTTCCTTCTTTGTTCTCCCAGTAGCTAGGAATGCCTGCCCCTTTTGAAGTTGCATGTGGTTGGATTAAAATATTACTCTTGAGCCTGAAGTTGCATTTTAAATACCTTGTGCACCATGGATGAAAACAGACGATTAATTATCAAGTATTTGGCAGTTTGTGCACATTACTGACACAATGCACTCAGTTGGTCTATTCTCTTCTTCATAAGAAACATTCTTGAAGATATTAAAGGACCATGAGCCATTGATCCTGGTAATGAATGCCTGTTTTGTAAGTCACTGTGTATAATAAATTGATTTCCTTCCCATTGTTAGCATATGAAGTCTATGTTTTCTTATTAGATGTGCTTTTTTTTGAAGCGGGTCAAATTAACTTCTTATTGTGTAAGAAAATGTCTTTGGAATATGACTTTGAAAGGAAAAGCACATTGGCCATGAAGGAACAAACAAAACCTCTGCAGAAAATACACTTATTGTAACGACGTATAGTATACCCTCAACCCCCAAATCTGTTTATAATCGCATCTTTACAAAGAAAATGTCAGCAGTCTATTTCGGTAAGTCAATGGATGGGTGGCACAATTTGCTGAGATGTTGCTCAGAATAATTGGCTCTCTTCCCTGGTGAGATGTTTGCATCTGAACCAGGGAGATATAATGAATAATGGAATGACCATTTAGTACTGAGACAAGGAGAAAATCCTTTGCGTAGATGTTTTAAATCTTAGGAATTTTCTACATCCAAGGCTCTGTATGTTCTGTAACTGAGCATGTACGATACTGAGATTTATGGGCTCTTAAGGAATTGAAGGAAATGAGGACCAAAGAGTGGCAAAGTGTTCAGCTGAATGATCAGCCATGATTATATTGCAGGATGGAATGGGCTCGAGAGTCCATATAGTCCACTCCTTCAGTTTTTTTTAATGTCCTCTTGTTTTTAGGAATGCAAGGATCAAAGAGAAACAAGCTCTGACATTAGACTTAAATTTGAATTGTAAAGAGAGTCGGCCATTTCCAGTGGAGAAATCCAATTTGCCTGATACAGCTGGCCAGCAGAACCTTCCGTGGCTTCCAGGAGTTTAGAAAGAAACCTGCAGATGTTTAATGAGTGGATTGAGCAGGGTCACTGAAAGTAAAAATTCCAATTTGAGCTTAACATCTTTTGAGGAGAAGATGCAGGAATTGTCGAGAGAGTCCAGCACATTTAGTGTGTGATAAATTTACCTGCAATTTATGGTTGGAGAGCATGAACAGGTTGAGCAGAGAGACAGTAAGCCTTCAGTAATGTTATTGGTCCTCTGGCGTGTTTTAATGCATTCACAAACTCTATTGGGGCATTTTGAAGTGTTTCCTATGCCTTTGACTATGTTTGCTATACGTAAGCGTGAGAACACTGGCCCCTTGAAGCACTTCAGTACTGTATTTCTTCTTGAATTGCACATATCTGCCTTGTGGCTGTTTTTCTGCTGCTGCTCATTTAGGCAAAGTTACATTTAAACCATATGAAGGAACCAGCTGATGCATACTGAAAGAGTAACTTGATTATAGAACAAACTCCCCTAAAAAAGGAGAAGACATAAATACTTCTCATTCATTTTGCACCAGACCAGGTATTAGAAACTCTAAGATGAATGTCTGTCCACTTTAATGTGTGAAAAGGAAAAGTCACATGTATACTGTTGATGATAACCTGAACTTGGGAGAACTGGTTGGGTAGACCATGAACTATGCAATTCTGATACCCATTATTATTCATAGACTATCTGTAATTGATTATTGACTAATGACATATAAAATCTGTATCATGTGATGTTATTAGCTCTCCTAAAAGCAAAATGGACTTTAACATATTTAGCGCTGATAATAAATAATTAGAGTTATTAAGTCTTAAAGTTCAGTTGAATCTGGTTTCAAGATTATGAAGTGGTGTTTCATTGCTGCAGAGGAGCGTGAGTATCGTTGCGATGAGTGCAATAAGCTCTTTGAGTGCAAAGCAGAGCTGCTGGACCACCAGAAGTTCACTTGCAGTGGTTCTCCCACTGCATTCTCTATGGTAGATGAAGACTTCAAACCGAAGCTGAATGGTGAAGATGAACTTCATGAGTGTAAGGAGTGTGATGGAGTCTACCCAGACGCTCAGAGGTAGGTGCTGCCTACTCAATGCAGGTTCTGTTTTGTAACGTACTGTACTTCCTAATGCCAATAAGCTGAAGGGAAAATGTTGCTGTAATTAAGCTTTGCCCCCTGAGTGGCCCCAGCAAATGTTATTGTCTCTCCAAAATGTGTGGCAAAAAAAAAAGCCACTAAGTCCTGTCTCGTTGCAGGTGTTGATAGTAAAATGTGCAGGAAAAGAGAGCTTTGGAATTTTCAACCTTCAAACAAACATTGTACTTTAGGATTATTTCATATGCTGACAGTGTGTGTGCGTGAAACAGGATGAAAGTACAATAGAATGATGAACCAGATAAATTATAAGCCTCAATTATCAACAGTAAAGGTTCCGTCTGATTCATTACTGCTTCTAGTCTAATTATTAAGTTAATTATTAGTCTAGTCTAATAAGTTAACTAATTTGAAAGCCGTCTTTTTTTTCAATCACATCATTGATCGCTGGTAAAATGTGTGGATGAAATATTCTGATCTGTAATGTCACACCCAATTTTGCAAAAAGTCCGGTGCTTTCGACCGCTCAACATTAAATTCAGACTCGGCCTTTCCTTATTTTCATTTTGAGCCTTTGTCTATTGCCCCTTAGCCACAGCAATCCATTTTCAGTTCTGCCTGCTCGCTTTTGAGCCACAGGAATGTTGAGTAAGTTGTTTCACCTTTTAACTTGTCAGTCACAGTGTGGGCATGGACCAGGCTCAGTTTCCACTGATAGGAAGGCAGGAGGGGCCTGGCCATAGTGACAATGTTGACTGACAGCTCTTAATTTATGCTAATACCTTAATTGGAATTCATCCCCTGGGAATGGTTGAAATATGTTTCTTTCTTTAATATTTAGTAGAACTCATTCGAAAAGGTGCACCCTAAAGCCAGATTCTTATGAAATTAAATCTTGCTTAACCGTACAACTCCCCTCAAACTCTTCACTCCAATGAAAATGACAGTTTCCTGATCCACTTCCCCTTCGCCATGCTCCTGGCATTCCATTCTCCGATGTCCATCCCGCTCCTCTATACACAAGCCTCAACTGTTTCTGACTCTCCAGATCCTGTCTTTCAGAAAGACTATCACTTCAGAAGGCAACACACTTGTGGTTTTAATAATAAGAGGCACCCTCCTGTTCTCCTAACTCTGACGACTGACAAAGTTTTCTAAGAGGGTTGGCGGCCAAAGGCTCATTGGCATGTCACTGTGCAGGCATCCAGTTGGATGCACTCAGATTTCTGAGGAGAACTCTCAGGGAAAGACAGAATATTGGAGAATCCATGAGGTTGTCTGAGATTGCCATAAATACAACCACTTGGAAAAGCTGTGTCTAACTGGTGAAGGGACGTTATCACTCAATTAGTTTAGGCAGCCCACAACCCGGTCAACTTTCTATCTGTCAAATTGATACTTGATTGAAACTTATAGTGACTATGTGAAGATGTGAAATATACATGTCCTTGTGAGATGTCCGTGCATTTGCAGAATGCATGCATGTTCAGCAATATGTGGCCTGATGTTACCATACATTGACCAGAAATAAAACTACTGGGACATGCTACAACCGGCCTTGCATTGGATTAGCCAGGATCCACCCATAACTTTCATTAGTGTCTCCTGCCAGGAAATCTCCAGGTACAAAATTGGGTTAGACAAGATCAGACTTGGCAACTGAGTTTCCCACCATGCATCACAACTGATCTTATGAACCATGAAAGGGTGCTTTGGCATTGTGCTTTAAGCTGGCAGGGTGTCAGAACCCTATTATAAGCCAACAATCTTGAAGAAGGGCATGGAATTGAGGAAAATATTACTTGTAGAACACTGCAGCCCCAGCTGATTTTTTTTTTAAAGTTGGCGCTTTACCCATTTTAGACTGGGAATGATAATGAACTCATAGCATCGGTCCAAGTAAGGCACAGGCTGTCCTAGAGAGAATGGGAATAATGGGCTCTCTCTTACTGACTCAGCAGCCTGGACAGACATCTGCTGACACATACGGAGGAGAGAGAATATAAGTGCGACCAGTGCCCTAAAGCCTTCAACTGGAAGTCGAATCTCATTCGTCACCAGATGTCACACGACAGTGGCAAGCACTATGAATGTGAAAACTGCGCCAAGGTATGGTGAAGGGTTCCATTTCCTCATAACTGGGCAGAGAAAAGGAGGACCGGAAGATTTATAAAAACATGACTTTTCAGAATCGATTTATAATTGTTAATTTATTTTCAAAAAGTTGGAAGTAAAAATCATTTCATTTTCCCAATTCCAGCACACTTTGTCTCAACCCTAAAATGAAGAGCAAATTTTAGCACCCAGCCAACAAAAGAGTAGTGGTGCTCACTGTAAGTTTTTGTGGGAGACAGCAACCCAATTTATATCTCCTTTGTTTTGAAACATGAATGAATGACCAGGAGTGGAAAAGGTTATAGAAAGTGATGGATAGAGTTTAGTCCTTCAGAGGCAAAGCCCTGCTCACCAGTGCGAACATTTCATGGAGTGCTGCCACAAGAAAGCAGCATCCATCTTCAAAGACCTCCACTGTCCTGGACAGGGGGTCCCAACCCTTTTTATGACATGGACCCCTACCATTAACTGAGGGGTCTGTGAACTCCACATTGGGAATTCCTAATCCAAGCATGCATCTCACTATTACCATCAGATAGAAGGTACAGAAGACTTTGGTGCCACACCACCAGGTTCAGGAAGTTATTACCCTACAACCATAAGGTTTCAATCACTACTACTGTGAACTGATTCTATATCCTACAGACTCACTGTCAGGGACTCTTTACAACTCCTGTTCTCAGTATTATATCTTATTTGCACAGTTTGACTTCTTTTGCATATTGGTTATTTCTCCGTCTTTGATTATGTGTAGTTTGTCATGAAATTCTATTGTTTTAATTTCCTATAAATGCCTGCAAGAAAATAAATCTCAAGGTAGTATAGGGTAATATGTGTGTACTTTGAAAATAAAATTATTTATTTTGAGCTTTGAAGAGAGGGGGATGAAGGGGGGAGAAAGGTGGAGAGAGAGGGGGAGGGAGGGAGAGAGGCAGACAGAGATGTCACATACTGGCTGATTCACAGTCACCAATTCCAATCTTTCTAAGTGTGTTTTATTTGGCATAAAATTTAGCTTTGATCAGTTATATTCCATCCCTATAATGATTGTTCTTTTCTTTTGGAATATGCCATCATTCCTTTTCATTTCTACTGAGCTGAGCTGGTGGCCATTTAGGCCATGTGGCACGTACACTTTTGCCGCTATGGAGAAAGGGCTGGACACGGGAAAACTGGGACTCATACCACAAGATTCCCTGGATCATACCATTTTCCTTAGTTGCAGGGGCTTTTGGATCAATGAGGACCACCAAAAAAAAATCCTGTTCTCCCAGTAGGAGGCAGTGTCTAGTGCATCGTCGAAAATCAAAGATGGGGCTTGTAGCTTTATGTGCTGTTAGTTTGGAATCAACTCTCAGGTGAAGATAGACTGGATGGTACAGTATATAAAATCCAGTTATTTTTAAAGTTTTATGCTTTGAACCCAATTCCTTTGTGCATTATTTAGATAAAACCTTATATAAAATGATCTGTCCATCTGTGATTAGTTACTGAGATAAACATTCTTGGAGCCATAGTATACAGTAGGTCAAACAATAGACAGGAAAACTAAATAAAGTTTGAAGATTAAGTCAAGTTAATGGTAAAATAAAGCATTCCTTATAGAAACTAGCTTCTGTGTGTGATTGAAAAACTGTACCTTGATCTCTGTATTTCATCTCCCTGCATCAGATTTCTTTACTGTTTCCCAGCAGGTTTTTACAGACCCCAGCAATCTTCAGAGACACATTCGCTCACAGCATGTCGGTGCTCGAGCGCATGCCTGTCCGGAATGTGGAAAGACATTCGCCACTTCCTCAGGTCTCAAGCAACACAAGCACATCCACAGCAGTGTCAAGCCTTTCATCTGTGAGTCGTCCTGTTTGCTCTCACCTTTAGCTAGGGTAGCTGTGACCTTCACCACAGAGAGGACGGACAGGAGGATGCACGTGGACCTGTTCGTGTTCTTTTGTTCATTTGGCTGAAATGTTGCTGCTAATACTCTGAAAACCCAACAGCTCGGTGGGTCAGCAAAGGCGTCTCATTTACAGTGCTTCTTCCATCTGTGGTAGCCGGGGTTGACGGCAATGAAGTCAACAATGGAGGTTCTTTGAGTTCTGAAGTTTTAGACGCGGCTAAGATTTAGTATTCTTTTGTGCACATGGATCTAAAAGAAACTTCTCAGGAGAAGACTAAGGGTGCTCTCTGAGAGAGTAAATGCTGCTATACCCTGTTTTAATCCACCCTCCACTTCTCTGGGATGAACCATTTGAGATCCTCCATTAGATGTTAATAAGCCAGAAGCTTCAAGTATACAAAGCCTCGCTGCAGTTGTATAAGTATTGGGGACACTACACCTGGGGTAATATGTGCCATATTCGTCTCTATGTATGAAAAAAATGAAGTATTTGCCATGGACACAGTACAGTTATGGTTTATTGAATGGGTTCCTGGGAAAAGAGGACTAACATAGAGGGAAATATTAGGTAGAATAAGCCCATATGATCTGAGGTTTTGAAGAATGAGGTATATCTCACTGAAATATAAGATGTTGGAGATGTTGAGATTGTTTTTGGTGGAATCCAGTGGAGGGGGTACAGTATCAGAATATGATGTCAGATGTACAACACTGAGGTCAGGTAGAACGTTCTCCATTCAGAAAATAGTAAATCTTTGGGATTCTCTACCTAAGAAGGCTGTTGCATATATTTAATGCTGAGGTAAATCTTTGGAATACAGTGGAAGTGAGGGGTGTGGACGGAGGAGATCGTGAGGACGAAGTTCAGGCTTGATCTTGTCACATGTTAGTGCACGTTACAAGGGCTGTAGGACTTGCCCCTGTTACTGCTGCTTGCATTCTGTCTAAGGCTCCACCGCAGATTTTCATAACTATCAGTTAAGTCCCTTTGCTTAGCCATAGTCTGGGGCTGAACAAAACTGATTCACCACGTCTTTTTTTACTGAGAACTAAACATTTGGTGTATAAAATGTTGAGAGACATTGATCCTGTGGATAGTCAGAGGCTTTTTCCCAGGGCTGAAATGATTGACACAAGAGGACTCAGGCTTAAGGTGCTGGGGAGTAGGTACAGAGGAGATGTCAGTGGTAAGTTTTTTATGCAGAGAGTGGTGAGTGCGTGGAATGGGCTGCCGGCAATGGTGGTGGAGGCAGATACAATAGGGTCTTTTAGACTTTTGGATAGGTACATAGAGCCTAGAAAAATAGAGGGCTATGGGTAAGCCTGGTAATTTCTAAGGTAGGGACATGTTCAGCACTACTTTGTGGGCAGAAGGGCGGTATTGTGCTGCAGGTTTTCTGTGTTTCTATTTGTCCTCAGCTAGCCTCTGGAAGACTGTTCTATAATATCAGATCTATAACATCAGCCATTTATATATCATCCAGTATTAGGCTCTCAATTATTCCAAGACATTCTAGCTGGCATTCTACATTGCACTTGCCATTAACATTACTTTGCAAAAACTCTGTTTCCTGTTCCAGACATAATAATACCTTCCCTCATGCTAGTTCTTGTTGACCTACCAGTACCTTTACTAATTTTATGCTTTCCATAGCCTTCATTTCCACAATATTCCCAATCCATTTGAATCCTTTTCTAACTCTTCCTCCGGCCCTAGAAACCCGTGTTTGCACCTCTCCTCTTCCCCTCCCCAATCTTTTCCACTGTTAGTGCCCATGTCTACAGCAACAGTGGAATTTCTCCAAATATTTTTGCTTTTCCTTCTGTCTCTGCTCCTTCACGTTCTTTTTAAAGGCATGCTCTATGACCAAGCATTTGGCCACTGCTCCTAACCTGCATTCTTCCCATAGGTCCCTGTGAAGTAGTGCAGGAAGTTCTTCTTGTGTCGAAGGCAGTTACAAATGTGAGCAGTTCCCAGTGCTCCTGCTGTGGCAGAGGTCTGGAAAAACAAACAATCACATGTCCCCTCACTAAGACTTATGAATTGTCAATGCACACGTGCAAACCCATGCTTCTGTTGTCAGTACAACTTATGACATAACAACAATGTCATCAACAAGGTCATCAGAATGCCTACTGGGCACGGGTTATGTGATCAAGTTACTGGTAGAACCACATGAGGCAGAATTATGGTCAGGTGCCTGTGGAACGCAGTGTGCACACTGGATTGCTCAAACCCGGCACAACATCCTATGAATTAAAGAGAACCTTTTTACTGTACGCCTATATCTAGCCACAGGATAGATGGAGAGGACTGTGTGAACCTGGATAGTAGATTGAAGCAATTGTAATCAGATTGGTGGTTTCATATCAAGGAATAATGTGGAGATCAAGATGAACCAACTCAGCAGCTGGTAGACCAAATCAGTCTCATGGGGATTTCTCTTAGTGAAACTTGTGCAAGTTGAACAGTTTTTATTTTATATATAATCTTCTCTGCAATATGCAACCTTTCTCCTCTGGACTATGGGCTCATACTTAGGCATAATTTTTTACTGTCCCTACCTAAGTAACTAGTCATGCTTGAGGCCATCTTGTGAGTGTTACAAGGCTTTTTGATTGTGGAGAATGCCATAATCAGGTCCTACCTTCACCTGATATCTGCATATGTGCCTTCCAGTATAATTTTGAACTTTTTTCCCTCTCCCCTCGATAACAAAGATTCAGTGATAGCCGATGTAGTATTTTTTTTGTTAATCTCTCGGTTAAAATCAGCTAATCTAGCTAAAAAGTTTTTCTAATGATCTGCAACAAGGCTTGGGCGATCCCAGCTTAAGGGCTCAGAAATGGATACTAAGCAAGCTTGAGCACCATTCACTCTCCGATCTTATTGCCGATTAATTATTTGAGTTTGCTAAATACAGAAATAGGAATGTTGTCAACAAATTATTACACCTTTTACAATATTTGATCCTTTTTCTGCACTTTTGAGAGATTAAACCTGTGTTAATCTCTTTTCTTTTTGCATCGTAAAGCTATCAAATGATATTGCAATTGATTTTTCTTTGTTCACTGCCAGGTAATGATCTTACAAATTGTTTGGTAATCCAGCTGTACCGAGTGGAGCTATATTGTTCATGCATTGTATTGTATTACCTGCTCTCCTCGACTTCATCCATAGTCATTTGTTTAAAAGGCCCACACACGCACACTCAGTTTATCCTCCTGCTAGGCCTGTTTTCAGCAACTGTCTCTTATTACTGCATCCTGCCTTAGCTAAACAGAAAAAAATCCTTAACTATAATAAAACAAAAAAAGTAATTATTAGCTTGTTCAAAAAAAAGTCAAGCCACTGAATGGAAACCACATGGATGTATAGGCCAAACGAATTCAAAATAGAACTTAATTTGTTTTAATAAGCAACAAATATGCAGCCCCTGAGTACTGCCTAATTACTATGTTCTCAGAAAATTACTTCACAAAGCACACTGGCATCAGATGGACCTGATACTACAAAGTGGTTTGTGGTTTGCGGTATGCTCACAGCATTTGAAAGTGATGAAAAGCTTGTCAGGTGGTAATGCCTGGAACATTTAGAAATTAGGGGGGGTGTAAATGGGGAGCAGTTTGACTGAAACAGTGAAGTGTGAAACTGAAAGACTACACAGAGCTGAGTGCTGTGAGCTTTCTCATATTATCCCCACATGTGACTCTGGCAAACCACACATTGCCTGAACACTGGGGAATTTGACAGACTCTTAAATATCTGAATTGCTAAATCAGAAGAAAGGAAAATTGTTTTTAGAATTGATATGAGTTCCTAATTTTTTATAGAGATGTTTATTATTGACTATATGATAATTAATAGGACTCCATTAAATAAAGCAGGCAAGCTTTACTGCTCGTAAACTGTAAGCTGCCCTTTTTCTGTGCTGCCATCTTCCAATTGACCCTCACATAATTAAATGGATGATACTGGTGTCACTATCAGTTCGATTAACGTAGAGTCATGGGGAGATGCTGCACAGATATTGGCTCTCCAGCCCACTAATTCTGTGCAGACTATCAGTCATCGATATACACTAAGCCTACCCTCATCCATTTTATTTTCTCTGCCTAGGCACTATGTTTATCTCACCAATCAATGGTAGCCAATTAGTAAACCACATTAGCCGGATGAAACTCATGTCTCACAGGGCAAATGTGCAAACTCCACCTGGTCAGTACCTGAAGTCAGAAATGAACCCAGGTCACTGGAATTGTGAGGCTGCAGCTCCACTTGCTGTGCCACTCTGCCTCTCGGGAGTGCTGAGTTAGAAATAAAAACAGAAATTGCTGGAGGCTCTCAGTCGGGCAGTCAGCATCTGCAGAAAGAAAAACAGATGTCGGTTTCAGAACGCCGACCCTTCACAATGCTTAAGCTTCACTCCAGAGAGAAAAAAAATCTTTGAAACCTATTATTTTAGCAAGGTTCCTATTAATAGAACCATAGAACCATAGAAACTACAGCACAGAAACAGGCCCTTTGGCCCTTCTTGGCTGTGCCGAACCATTTTCTGCCTAGTCCCACTGACCTGCACACGGACCATATCCCTCCATATACCTCCCACTCATGTATCTGTCCAATTTATTCTTAAATGTTAAAAAAGAACCCGCATTTACCACCTCATCTGGCAGCTCATTCCATACTCCCACTACTCTCTATGTGAAGAAGCCCCCCCACTAATGTTCCCTTTAAACTTTTCCCCCCTCACCCTTAACCCATGTCCTCTGGTTTTTTTCTCCCCTTGCCTCAGTGGAAAAAGCCTGCTTGCATTCATTCTATCTATACCCATCATAATTTTATATACCTCTATCAAATCTCCCCTCATTCTTCTACGCTCCAGGGAATCAAGTCCTAACCTATTCAACCTTTCTCTGTAACTGAGTTTCTCAAGTCCCGGCAACATCCTTGTAAACCTTCTCTGCACTCTTTCAACCTTATTTATATCCTTCCTGTAATTTGGTGACCAAAACTGAACACAATACTCCAGATTCGGCCTCACCAATGCCTTATACAACCTCATCATAACATTCCAGCTCTTATACTCAATACTTCGATTAATAAAGGCCAATGTACCAAAAGCTCTCTTTACGACCCTATCTACCTGTGACGACACTTTTAGGGAACTTTGTATTTGTATTCCCAGATCCCTCTGTTCCACTGCACTCCTCAGTGCCTTACCATTAACCCTGTATGTTCTATGTTAGTTTGTCCTTCCAACGTGCAATACCTCACACTTGTCAGTATTAAACTCCATCTGCCATTTTTCAGCCCCTTTTTCCAGCTGGTCCAAGTCCCTCCGCAGGCTCTGAAAACCTTCCTCACTGTCTACTACACCTCCAATCTTTGTATCATCAGCATACTTGCTGATCCAATTTACCACATTATCATCCAGATCATTGATATAGATGACAAATAACAATGGACCCAGCACTGATCCCTGTGGCACACCACTAGTCACAGGCCTCCACTCAGAGAAGCAATTCTCTACCACCACTCTCTGGCTTCTTCCATCGAGCCAATGTCTAATCCAATTTACCACCTCTCCATGTATACCTAGTGACTGAATTTTCCTAACTAACCTCCCATGCGGGACCTTATCAAAGGCCTTACTGAAGTCCATGTAGACAATATCCACTGCCTTCCCTTCATCCACTTTCCTGGTAACCTCCTCGAAAAACACCAACAGGTTGGTCAAACATGACCTACCACGCACAAAGCCATGTTGACTCTCCCTAATAAGCCCCTGTCTATCCAAATGCTTGTAGATTCTGTCTCTTAGTACTCCCTCCAATAACTTACCTACTACTGATGTTAAACTCACCGGCCTATAATTTCCCAGATTACTTTTCGATCCTTTTTTAAACAACGGAACAACATGAGCCACTCTCCAATCCTTCGGCACTTCACCCGTAGACAGTGACATTTTAAATATTTCTGTTAGGGCCCCCGCAATTTCAACACTAGTCTCCTTCAAGGTCCGAGGGAACACTCTGCCAGGTCCCGGGGATTTATCCACTTTAATTTTCTTCAAGACAGCAAGCACCTCCTCCTTTTCAATCTGTACAGTTTCCATGGCCTCACTACTTGATTCCCTCAATTCCATAGATTTCATGCCAGCTTCCTTAGTAAATACAGACGCAAAAAACCTATTTAAGATCTCCCCCATTTCCTTTGGTTCCGCACAAAGCCGACCACTCTGATCTTCAAGAGGACCAATTTTATCCCTTACAATCCTTTTGCTTTTAATATACTTGTAAAAGCTCTTTGGATTATCTTTCACTTTGACTGCCAAGGCAACCTCATGTCTTCTTTTTGCCCTCCTGATTTCTTTCTTAAGTATTTTCTTGCACTTCTCATACTCCTCAAGCACCTGATTTACCCCCTGTTTCCTATACATTTCATACAACTCCCTCTTCTTCTTTATCAGAGTTGCAATATCCCTTGAGAACCAAGGTTCCTTATTCCTATTCAATTTGCCTTTAATCCTGACAGGAACAAACAAACTCTGCACTCTCAAAATTTCTCCTTTATTTGAAATTAATATTGGCTTATTAAGGACTTTTGGGAAAGAAATAAACTCATGGACTCAGAACGCCCAAAAGCATTTCCCAGCCAAAGGAGCAGTGCTGAAATCTGAGGCCCTCCGTTGGTCAGGTCTCACCATGGATGTTGCCTCCCAGCTGCCCAAGTGATATCCAGGCCAGGGCAGTATGATAAGGAGAGCAAGCTGCTGCCCACGTAGCAGGCTTCCCCTCTCCACGCAGCTGATGAATGCAAAGGAATGGCAGAGACTGATACAGTTTGGCACCACCAGCATCACCAGTCAGCATTGAACTTCCTTAGTGACCACAGCTCTGGATTTTTCCTCAGGGTTTACTCCCATGAGTGGGTAGAGCTGCAAGGCAGCGGAGGTTTGAGATCAGAGTTTTCCTTCTAGATGAGCTGCCAACTACAGCCGGTGAGTCCCCATCTGCCCGAAGCAGCTGGTTTTAAGGTGCCAGAAACCTATCTCTCACAGTTTTCCTGTCAGTAGAAATGGTTCCACTGGGCTTAGTAGCTAAGCCACACAGGGGCTGGAGCTGTTCTTGGTTGTCAGAGGCTATTTAAGACGCATGCCATTGGAAACATTTACTAGGTCATGAGAGTTTATCCCCACTATCATATCTGGCTATAACAAACTTAAGGAATCTGAAATGCAGACATTGTTGTAAATGTAAGAAATTCAACAGCCAATTTGGGCACAGAGTATTTCCACATTGTGGGTGTGTATGAATACTATCCTTTAAGTAGTGTCATTATGCCTCTTTGCCCATTGTATCTCCTGGGGATAGTGGGGGCAGAAATTGAGAGATGCAGGTGAGCTTTATATTAACGACATTCATGCAGGTGAGGAGTAATACAGGAATAATAAAGATTGGGTGTTGATTGTAACCACTTTGTTTTGTACCCCAGAGTCTGTCCAAATACTACTTTTAAATGATTACTCTGTGGTGTATCTGGCTGATAACCGACGTTCATAACTACTCTGAGCAATACACTCAGTAGCCACTTTATTTGGTACACCTGCTTGATAATGAAAATATCCAATCAGCCAAACACGTGACAGCAACTTAATGCATAAAAGTATGTGGAAGTATGTCAAGAGGTTCCTTTGCTGTTCATACCAAACATAAGAATGGTGAATAAATGGGATTTAAGTGACTTTGACTGTGGAATGATTGTCAGTACTAGACTGAGTAGTTTGAGTATCTCAGAAACTGCTTATTCATACAACTGTCTCTAGCATTCACAGAGAATGGTGTAAAAAACACAAAAAAATCCAGTGAGCGGAAGTTCTGTGGGCAAAAATGCCTTGTTAGTGAAAGACCTCAGATGAAGATGGCCATACTGGTTTTAGCTGACAGGAAGGTGACAGTAACTCAAATAACCACACATCACAACAGTGGTGTACAGAGGAGCATCTCGGAATGCACAGCATGCTGGACTTTGAAGTGGGTGGGCCTACAGCAGCAGATGTCCATGAACCCACAATCAGTGGCTACTTTCTTAGGTTTTGGAGGCTACTGAGTGTATATTTTTCAGTTATTTATTAATTATTATTTATTGACAGCACGGAGTAGGCCTTCTGGCCCTTCGAGCTACGCCACCCAGCAATCCCCCAGTTTAATCTTAGCCTAATCACAGGACCAATTAATGTACCAACCAGTACATCCTTGGACTGTGGGAGGAAAGCAGAGCACCCGGAGGAAACGATGCAGTCACAGGAAGAACATACAGCTGTGGGAATTGAACCCAGATCGCTGGTACTATAAGGCTTTGTGCTAACCACTGCACTACCGTGCCGCCTTTAATTTGCCCATTTTAATAGTTTTTAGCCCGAATCATAGTGATGTTTTTGCCATCAATTTTGAGAAACAGAAATTTATAATAGTATTTAAAAAGAAATAGACCTGCATAACCATTCAAGCTTTAATTGTCTAGGTACATACATAATGGGCAGAGAAGTTGAAAGGTCTGGAATTCCAGTTCTGGGTTATAAAATTACATTTGAACTCTTGAGTTAATGTAAATGAGGTAAATCACTGCTGTACAAACATTTTCCATTAAGTGTTGATCAGCACATTAACCTTGCAATGATTTATTTTAATTAATTGTGCTGAACGTTTTAGATGCATCATTTGATAAACAAAGGAATTTTATTAAAGCGTCATACTTCTAATGCAGGAGAGATAAGAAAGGAGTTAACTTCTGTTGACGTTATTGTATGTATGAATACCTACTGTGGTCGTACCAAATTCCTAGCTTGCCAATACTGACAAAAGGTATTGAAGCAGAAGGGGTTTTTGATATAATCTATTAGAGCATTAGAATGATCATTCCTGGCTACGTTACTATATTTTAATTCCAATTACTAATGACAAACCATATATACCTATTTATATTCAGGAGTTAATGGAATACTTGCTCTTATTGTGCTAGGATATAGTCATGAAAACATACAGCACAGAAACATGCCTTTCAGCCCATTGTCCACACTGATCATTAACTAACCATTTAAATTAATTATACAATAATCCCATTTTTTAATTCTCCCTATATTTTTATCAGGCCCAGTTTATTTCCCCCCCCCCCATATTCCATCATTAAGCTCCACAGTAGTGGTAAATTGCAATGGCAAATTAACCTACCGATGCATAGATTCTTTGGGATGTGGAAGGAACCCAAGTCTCTGTCACTGTGAAGCAGTGATTGTAATAGTGACACCACTGTGAAGGGACAAAAGAACACAGGATGTATACGTAGGAGCAGGTCACATGGTATTGGATCGCTCTACCATACAATACAATCTTGGCTGATTCTGTTTGTGCTACACATTGCCTGAAGACTTCGTTCTTCAAGAACCTTGACAAATTATTACTGATCCAAGTAGAAAGTTGGGCTCACTTGTATCAGTGCAATCAATTCTTATATATTTGACCAAAATGCTTATTACTTTATTGCAAGGTAAGCTTGCGGAATTATAGTTCCTATGGTGTTGGCTTGACAGAAGAGAGAGGTGGCAAGTTGTGGAACTGTATTGACTATATCTGCTTATTTTGTGACTGTCAAGAGGAGATAGACTGGTGAAAACCCAATGGTTCACTGAAGCCCTGCACCACCCTTACCCAATCTGCACAGTATGTGAATCCAGTCCTACTCCACGTGATTAATAGAATCGGGGAGTGCAGAAGCCCATGGAGGTTAACTTCAGCTAGTTTAATGTCTTGCGTTCTCACAAAAAATCAAGAAAATAGGAGGAGCAGCAGATCAGCTGGATCTTTAAGCCTGCCCTCCCATTCAATTTGACCGTAGCTGATCTACCACAAGCCTTAACTCCAATAAAGCTCTAAATTCCCTTTTGATGTTTCAAGTGTATTGACCTAATCTTCAATACTTCCGATGATCTACCCTCTACAATTACCTGGGTTAAAGAATTCTAGAGATTCTCCCACCCTGATCTGGTTCTGAACACCGAACCCATATATTGCTTACCCCAGTTTGCTGCTATTCATTTAGGAAGGTCAAGATTCATAAAATTATAATAATTGTAGGGCATTTTCATATCTCGTAAATATTTCCATCATTTGGATGAGATTTTTGGCTCTTCACATGGGTGTGTGACGTCCCCTGGCACTGTTTGAAAGGTTTGGGGATTTCCTTCACATCCTGAGCCATGAACATTTCGTAAATAACACTGCTGAAATAAATTATCAGGAGCCTGTTTGCGGAATCTACAGTAACTGTGTGTGGACTATTTGCATTATTTGCCTAGTTTATGACAGTGATCAGACAAATAAATGACCATCAAGTTCAAGTTCAAGTTTACTTGTCATTCAACTATACGTGAGTACAGCCAAATGAAACAGTGTTACATGGTTGAAAGATATTAAGTGGCATCCTGAGGTTATAAAAATTTCCCTACAAACGTAGGTTTTTCTTTTATGTTAGTTAAGTTATATTTTAAATTGATTACTGCATGCAATGTTTCTGATCGAGCATCTCCCTTAACATAGAAAGTGGTTTGCCATGAATGAAAGCCACCCACAAGTATTGATCCCTCTGTATAAGTAAGTGTTGGAGAATTACGAAACAGGAACAGGCCATTTGGCCCATCTACTCATGCGGTTGGCCTTGTTTCTGGTTGTAAAAGACGAATGGTTACCATGTGATCAAAGGGCAAGTAACCTTTCATTGGTGAATCTAGTTCAGAGATAGTGTTTGGAATCTTGCATGCATTCAATTTTATTGCACTTTTAATCATTATATTTCTTTTGTTCACATCCTGTAAAGATTCAGTGGATATTAACTGTCGACCACCTGTTCACTGAAACTACGACATTTACAGTGACTTCCTGCCTTATATTCATTGTAGGTTCATTCACTGAGGCCAGATTGCTGAGGCAGACCTTTCTTCCTAACAGGTTTATAACTTGCATGTTACCAGAGTATCTCAAACCACTTTGCAATGTATCCAAAATGTAAACATAATTGCTTTTGAGACAAACATGGCCTTCAGCTTCTACAAATCCACCAGCTGTAATCAATCATTTTTTGGTGCTGATGATCAAACAGTGCCACTACATCCTTTCTGTTTGACAGCAATAGTAGAAGAACCTTAAGTGTAGGATCTCCTCCAAAAATTTGGCACCTCAGATGGTGCAGTACTACCTCAGGTGTATAGCATAGAGATTCAATTCATGATCTTCAGAAGCAAAAGTAAGGATGAAGGTGCTAAACAGCTGACACTTAGCAAGCGATGGTAGAGGTTGGATAATTAGTTCAGCAGATATAATCGTGATAATTCCCTTGGATGAGGTATTCAGAACATGATTGAAATGAGAAGATATTTCTTTTCCCAGAGAGTAGAGAATCTTTGGAACCAAAAAGGGCTATGAAGGCCCAGTTGCTGGTTTTATTGAGGAAAGAGAGCAGTAGATTTCAGCATATCAAGATGGAGTCAATACAGAAATGTAACACTGGATTTAAAAAGTCTTGTAGAATGGTGGAGTAAGATGAGAGACCAACTGATCTACCCTGCTGTTTCTTATGTTTTCATAGTTACTAGACTAATGACACTTTTCCTAAAGGACTAAAACATGTCTAAAACAGGAATATATTCACTTTTTAATTGTAGTCTTTATTTTTAAAATCTCTGTGACTGGATGTATAAGAAAATAGGCAAGTACATTGGGAAAAGACATAAGTTTTCTCTGGCCAAGCTTTCATTTTAATGCCAATTAATTTAATTAATCAAGAGCTTTTGTTTTACAGTATTGAACTTTAGAATTTTAAGTTAATGATCAATGGTTAATGTTGTGTATTTCACAAGCATTACCTCTGTTTCCTAAATTTCAGAGTATCAATTTGGAATCAAGAAAGAATAATATTAATATTAATAATAAAAATGGCAGATGGAGTTTAATACAGACAAGTATGAGGTATTGCACTTTGGAAGGACAAACCAAGGTAGAACATACAAGGTAAATGGTAGGGCACTGAGGAGTGCAGTAGAACAGAGGGATCTGAGAATACAGATACAAAGTTCCCTAAAAGTGGCGTTACAGGTAGATAGGGTCGTAAAGAGCTTTTAGTACATTGGCCTTTATAAATCAAAGTATTGAGTATAAGAGTTGGAATTTATGGTGAGGTTGTATAAGGCATTGGTGAGGTCGAATTTGGAGTGCTGTGTACAGTTTTGGTCACCAAATTACAGGAAGGATATTAATAAAGTTGAAAGAGTGCAGAGAAGGTTTACAAGGATGTTGCTGGAACTTGAGAAACTGAGTTACAGAGAAAGTTTGAATAGGTTAGGACCTTATTCCCTGGAGCGTAGAAGAATGAGGGGAGATTTGATAGAGGTACATAAAATTATGATGGGTATAGATAGAGTGAATGCAAGCAGGCTTTTTTCACTGAGGCAAGGGGAGAAAAAAACCAGAGGACATGGGTTAAGGGTGAAGGGGGAAAAGTTTAAAGGGAACATTGGGGGGGCTTCTTCACACAGAGAGTGGTGGGAGTGAAGAATGTGCTGCCAGATGAAGTGGTAAATGTGGGCTCACTTTTAACATTTAAGAAAAACTTGGACAGGAACATGGATGATAGGTGTATGGAGGGATATGGTCGGTGTGCAAGTCAGTGAGACTAAGCAGAAAAATGGTTCAGCACAGCCAAGAAGGGCCAAAAGGCCTGTTTCTGTGCTGTAATGTTCTATGGTTCTAATCATAGAAGCCACTAGAACCATTTAGCAATTTGGGCAGCATTTGTGGAAAGATACAGTGAAATATCAGATCCTTTCTCAGATCTGGAAGAGAAAACAAGTTAGCTATAAGTTGTAATAGAGGGTGGAGAGTGATAGATAGGATAAAGGGAGTATCTCTTATAGCGTGAGGCCAGAGTCAACCAGGTAATTTCACATTTTACTGTGAGAGAAGTATCAGTTTACTGTCCATTAAACATCTTCTGTTCCACCAGCCTCTGCATTTAATTGGTCACCTTTTGCAATTTCCACCACATTTAATATTAACCATTAAAATTTAAATGGTAAATGTAATGTCTAAACTCCTTTCTTCACACTCAAGTTAAGTAGGATGTTCCCAGTCCAGATGCTAACCAGCTTTACATGCACTCCTTGCATATGGAAAGGAAATGAGGAGTAAAATTTGTTCCAAAATTGCACCAGTACTATACACTATAGAACAGAATCATTATGTGTTTGGGTTATGCTCCATTACTTTAAAAATTGTTTCAATAGCATTGTGATGAAATGTTTTTGGCTTTTATGCAGGAACTATTAAAACCAGGAAAGGTATCTACACTTATTATACGGAGACTCAGTATGCACCCAGTGGGTTGCTTTCACACATTACAAGCCACGTGTTCCAGGCTTTTATCATCTTACACAATATTTTAACTCATTTCAGAAGTCTGTTATCAAAGGTCAATCTGTCAATAATGGTTGAGTTCAAACTCCAATTCCACCCAGTATATGGCTGTTTCCATATATACCAGCAGTTACATGAATCAACTTAGTTCAGTATCATTGATTAATAACTTAACTTTCATGTTGTTGACAATCTTTTGCAAAGTGCAGATATTTAGCTTGAACAATCAGGCAAAGGGAAGCAATGTTATGTAACTGTGAAGTTTATTAATAGTTTGCTCTGTAATGGTCATCAGAAGATAGGAAGTAATGCTTTAATGGAAGGTACATAACATTTCGCAACCCACTTCAGTGTATCATTGGCATTATTGAAACACTTCAGTGCTTTCTATTTATCTTGTAATGTTTAATGTGAATGGCTAAGGTTAGAGAAACATTCAAATGCAGGAAGGCTACCATCAGGAACAGTAAGAGGGGAAGTAGAGGACGTGATTGTAGGACCATGGGAACTTGGAGTGCAGGATGGGATACATTCAATTGAGCTTCCTTCTTTTCTGCTTAAAATAGCGATGGGATCATTGCATTGTGATACTTTGTCAGTCTTTTACAAATGTTAAAAAAAGTTGTTGACAAGTCATTCAGAGCACTCAATACCCATTGTTTTCCTGCTTTGATGTGCAAAGGATGAGTATGACTACAGCAACAATTCATTATTAACAAGTGCAGATCCCAAGATACCATCTGAGGCTCCAGTGTTCTTAGAAGAATAACATCTGGTTCCATTCAAAAACTGTACTTTACTGCATAATGGGAATTCAGAGCAAAGTACTGCTGTAACTGTTCCAATTAGCCAGTTTCACATGCATAGAAGGGAAAAGTCATTGCCTTATATATAACTTTCCTTAGGCAACAGCATTAGTTGAAATCTTGGCCATACAATTAGACTTAATGACCTCCAAGCTGATCTGCTCAAATCAAACAAAGCCTGCACAAGAACACCATCAAATGATTCAAACAGGCTAAACCATGTAATTCACCACTACAGTAACTGCTGGTATATACGGATACAGGCATATACTGAGTAGAATGGGAGTTTCATTCCACCCAAATAGAGAAAATGACTTTTAAAAATGCATACCAGAAATGGGTTAAAATCTCACGTTTAGAGCTGCTAGGAATTGGGTGGTGAACTGGATGAAATCTACCAACTCAGGGACTTGGGTCCAATACGGTACATTGCAGCCATGGCATTATACTTTAGGTGAAGTATCAAGCCATTGTTCTGTTTGTCCTCTTGGACCAGAGGTTCCCAACCGTTTTTATTCCATGGAATAAGTGAGATTAAGGGAGCTAGGGCTTTACTCTTTGGAGAGAAGGAGGATGAGAGGAGACACGATAGAGGTGTACAAGATAATAAGAGGAATAGATAGAGTGGATAGCCAGCGCCTCTTCCCCAGGGCACCACTGCTCAATACAAGAGGACATGGCTTTAAGGTAAAGGGTGGGAAGTTCAAGGGGGATATTAGAGGAAGGTTTTTTACTCAGAGAGTGGTTGGTGTGTGGAATGCACTGCCTGAGTCAGTGGTGGAGGCAGATACACTAGTGAAGTTTAAGAGACTACTAGACAGGTATATGGAGGAATTTAAGGTGGGGGCTTATATGGGAGGCAGGGTTTGAGGGTCGGCACAACATTGTGGGCTGAGGGGCCTGTACTGTGCTGTACTATTCTATGTTCTATGACCCCTACCATTAATCGTGGGATCTGTGGACCCTGCATTGGAACCCCTATCTGAGAATGATGTGAAAAGTATTGAAGCATTGAAGAGAAAGAGAGTTGTCCCTGGTTTCTTAGCCAATGTATATATCTCTGGCATTACCTTCACAGAAGATTACATAGACAATATCACACTTCTTCTGATTTGAATCTGCTCAGTTCAAAGTAGCTGCTGAATTTCTATATTACCATACTGTCTACTCATCAAAAAAACCGTATCAGCTGTAAGGTGCTCTGGGTTGATCTGAGGCTGTTTAACAAAGTGCAAGTGTTGATTTTTTTTAAACCCAGTGGTACTAGATATTTTTGATTCCTCTCAGTTACTTACTCACTGCCTGTAATGGCGCTGGTGTTTAGGGCAGCAATGAAGGTCCTCCGTGTCTGGCGGTATTCAGGGCTTCCTTCATCATGTCAGTAGCTTCCTCTCGGTTTTTACCACTATCAGTCATGCAGGTTCAGGGTGGAGATTCAGGAATACCTTCACACTCAGAGTAGAAGGATTCTTCATTGCTGTTACCGTTACAATTTTGTTTTATCAGTCAGGTTTGTTAGCCTTGAGCTGAACCCCCAAACCTGGAGGAGTGGTGGAACACTCTTAATCTGTCCTCTACCCTTTGATCTGTTTGGCATGGGTGACCCTACCAACAGCCAAAACATAAAGCCCTGACTCCAGCCAACACCACTCTCCGGGTCATTGATGCACACAAGCCTTCAAACCCAATGACAAGGTTGTAGTCTTCTTGGAGGTTCTCTCAATTATACCTAAAATAAACTTGTCATTTTGGTTCAGTTCCCAGTGGGAATGGAGAGCATGAAAACCAGCTTTAACATGAATCAATCTAAATTTAAATACTCATGCTTTTTAGAAGCCATTAAATGTCAAGTGGATTGCTGAGGAAGTGTACTCTGCATTTGACTCTGCCATTTGATGCCGGCAGTGAATTTGAAATTAAAGTGTTTCATTTTCCACTTACAACTTCTCATAGAATTCAGTCATTAATGCTATATTTATCTTGGTTATTCTACCTAAATCCATCACCCATCCAATATTAAAATGGAACAGTATTTTTATCAGGGTTTACAAAAGGAGCAAATCTTGGGTTTCCTAGTTACAATGAAACAACATGTTTAAGTTATAAATGTGATATTTTATCAGGAATTTTTCAGGATGTATAGGATATGGTGGACCATCAGGCTAGCAAGTAAAGTTGTTGGGATACCACTATGTATATTTCACTGAATTGCTCACATCTGTAGCAGATAATCTTTGTGGAGGGGATGCTCTAAACATTTCAATGTTCTCACTGCTACAGCTGTAGAGTTGTGTGGTGATTAACATGTTTCCATTTTTTTTTCATCTGCAGGTGAAGTTTGTCACAAATCATACACACAGTTCTCTAACCTGTGCCGCCATAAAAGAATGCATGCGGATTGCAGAACACAGATCAAGTGCAAGGACTGTGGTCAGATGTTCAGCACGACCTCGTCATTAAACAAGCATAGACGATTTTGTGAGGGGAAGAACCATTTCACCACAGGGGGCTTATTTGGTCAAGGCATTACCCTTGCAAATGCTCCAAATTTGGAGAAGTCCAGTTTGGTGAACTTAAATCATAGCAATCCTGGCCTTGCTGACTATTTTGGTGCAAATAGGCACCCGGCTGGACTAACTTTCCCAGCAGCCCCTGGCTTTCCATTTAGCTTTCCTGGTCTGTTTCCCTCAGGGCTTTACCACAGGCCTCAGTTGATACCTGCAAGCTCACCAGTAAAAGGGCTGTCAAGCAATGAGCACAACACCAAACACCAAAGCCAGTTGTTGCCATCATCCCAGATGCTGCCTAACACACCGGACGCTTTGAAAGCAGCAAGTCGGCAGTCTCCTTCAGATGAAGTTCGACCCCTGGGGGTCCCATCTGAGAAGACTTCTCAGGAGAAGCCACGGGGTAAAACCAGTGACCAATCAGAAAGCAGTGACCTCGATGATGTCAGTACACCCAGTGGCAGTGACTTAGAGACGACCTCTGGATCTGATCTGGAAAGTGACATTGAAAGTGACAAAGAGAAAAACAAAGAAAATGGCAAAACTACAGCAGAGAGTGCAAATAGCCCTCAGAAAGCAATCCCCACAAACAACAATAAGAGAGAATTTTCCAACCACTCACTTTTATCTCCTCCACTGGATGAACAGATTGCAGTGACAGGAGCTGTTAATGACTCTATTAAGGCTATTGCTTCTATCGCTGAGAAGTACTTTGGTTCTACTGGACTTGTAGGCATGCAAGACAAAAAAGTAGGGCCCCTGCCATACCCTTCCATGTTCCCTTTCCAATTTTTCCCTGCCTTTTCTCAACCAATGTATCCATTTCCAGAAAGAGACTTAAGCGGTGTACCCTTAAAAATAGAACCCCAGTCACCCAGTGAGCTGAAGAAGCTGAGGAATGCAAATTCCGAATCACCCTTTGATCTCACCACCAAACGCAAGGAGGAGAAGCCAATTCCACCCGTGACCTTAAAGCCACTGAGTCCTCATTATGCAAGTGAAGAGCAGCCTCTGGACCTGAGCATGAGCAGCAGGAGTCGGGCCAATGCAAGCACTGTGGTAGAGCCCCGAAAGAATCACGTGTTTGGGGAGCGGAGGCTCTCCAGTATTGAACAAGCCAAAAGCTCAGATCATTCTCTGCAGCATGCCAAACCAACACCTTTCTTCATGGATCCAATATACAGGTAAGACAACATGTTGCTTCTGTCTTGGCATTTTATCTAGAGCTAAGGGCACGTGTACACATGATTCTTGCAACGGACCTCAGAATATGTTTCCGTAATGTAATGTGTTCTTCGAAACTACACGCTACCCAACTTGACAGTATTCACACCTTTTCAAGGATCAACTTTATTCACCAAATACACTTACATGTACAGTGGATTCTGGATAATCGAGACACATTGTCACCAGTACATTTTGGCCCAATTAAGCAGTTGCCCCTATTTGCTGAAATTTCATGGAAATAGTTAAAATGGTACACAAAAGATAAACTACAATTTAATTGAGTAACAACTTATGCATTTAAATAAATAACAGAACAAATTAGAACACTACAAATACTACTAAAATGGAATATAAAAATGTGTATCTGTTCCTTATAGTTATCACCGGAGGAATTCATCCAGTGTAGGCTGGCGCATTCTTTTGATTGACTGTAAATGAGCAAAACCAGTGCAGACACCTAGTGTAGATAATGAGCTGCCTTCATACAGTGCTGACAATGAATGCATCCTTCAAATCTTCATTTTCATTATAATTGTCAATATTTTCAAATTCTTTATATTCCCAACTTGTTGAAGTAGCAAAATGGTTTTATTTTCACTGTGGTGTGTTGGACGTGCAACAAAAAGCAAAAATATTCAACAATTATAAAGAATAAAGAACTTTATAATAACAAACTTAGAGTTTAATGTATAGATAGGAATAAAATGTGTATAAACACATAGGTACCAGCATGTATTAACCTTGCAAACAGCATTATAAAATATGATTTAAAGTGTTTGCAGTGAATGTGGTAATACACAGTGGAGGGTGGAGGGGAGCCTAACTAGAATGGTTGATCAGAACTGCTTGGAGGAAGAAACTATTAGAATGGCATGGAGTTTTGGTTTTCATAGCCCTATAATGCTTTCTGGAAGAGAGCTTTTGGAAAAGGCAGTTTCCTGGGTGGGTCGTGTCTGCAATGTTTTTTTTTACCCCTGTCCACTTCTTTGTCCTGGATACATACAAGTTGTTCATGCTTATTCCTTGTTTACAAAATTATCCCAGTGAAACAGTTCCTTGCCATGTTATCCTTTAATAAGTGCTGTAAACGGCAATAGGATGTAGCAGGACTTGATAAATTATGTTATTGCCATCATTTAAAGTAATAGTACATGTTAATTTCTCCTCTCACAGTTACATTGTTAAGCTATCCAGTCATCTTGCCTTCCTCTTGCCAAAAGCATCTTTAAAGATATGCTGGTTTATGACTGAGTAGCTTTATTTTAATTTCTTTTTCTTCCCTATTTCAAAATAGTGGTCTTTCCCATACTTACATACTTACGTTGATAATAGTTTATCGCAGAGAAGGACAAGCAACTTGTTACCTGCTTCTGCCAATACAACTCTGAATTAACCAATTGGATCATAGCAAAATTTCACCCGCTGTAATCTTTCTCCTTATGCTCTCACAATGACAGATTTATCACTTGTTCCAACTAACTGTATCTGAAGCCAAGACTGACAGAAAATTACAGACCCAGGAGTGATCCCAGGAGGAATAAAGCTTCATTTTGTCTGATACTAACTAGTTAGTTCAGGCCATAAATTGAAATCCATCCTCTATTTAGTTTCCTCATTACTTTATTCCAACCAAGATTAATATTGTCAATTTTGTTCATATTTTGTCAAAGTAGAGTGGAAAAGAGGAAACTTTCTGACCCAGTTGAAGGACTGAAGGAAAAGTATATGAAGCCTACTCCAAATTTCCTATTCCATCCACAGGTAACTCGATTTCCCTGTTCATTGGCATCATTTCAGAAATGTTAATAGTGTTTTATCAGATTGAAGTAACAGTGTATTTTCATTTGCAGCATGTAAAAATGTTAAGTAATACAGTGTGTCATTAATTCACATAACAGTGCTATATCCTCAGCAGCACAATATGTTTGTTATTCGTATTGGGATCAGACCAAGTTGTTTTATTTATTATGCGCCTGAAATACTGTGTTCCAGTTGCACAGTGTAGCTTTTGTACAATTACATAGGAACTCAAACCAGGTAGGTCATTTGGATTACTGTGTTTTATATATAAATTTTAAACTCCATGAGCTAATTAATTTTAATTGTAGAAATATGAAACCTGTAATGAGTGCATTTCTAATTAAATACACATGGTTTATAACAAGCTACGCTTCAATTTACTGTCTTTTTCATACAGGAGTATCGAGCACATTAGACCTGTATGTTTTTATTGGAACCATTAGAACAGCACATTGTCTATTCCATGTAGGCATAATATTTCCAACAGTATATTATTTACTAGATCCATTAGCATGATCCATTAGAATTTACCATACCTAAACTATCATAAACAGATATTATATTTCCATGCCTGTATATTAAACTGCATCATTGACAATGGCAGCTTAAAGTATGAAGTAGGTTCTCCCTTCACTTTGTTCTGTTGGAAACAGGTATCAGTCAAGAATTAGGTGCTTTGCATAACAATGTAATTATGTAGTTGGATATCCCCACCATCACTACCCCCCCCCCCCAAATTCTGACACTAGCAACTGTATCACGCTCATGTTGTGGATCATTAGTAACATTCAAACTTGTCTCTCGGTTTAATCCACGTGTGGCTTTACTGTTTACTCAGTTGGCATCAAGTTGGGAAGGAAGCTCATGACGTTCCCATAATTTTTAAGGTTATTAGAGTGGTGCTGGATATAATTTTAGTTTATTATCCTGACTAAAAGTATTGAGGTAGATCTTTGACAACACTTTTAGGGCAGCACTTTTACCTTCCTCCAAGGATGTTTCTGACCTGGGAAGCATCTGACAATGAAGTAGTTTATTAGATCCTTTCAAAGGGTAGCTTTTTAACCCAGAGGGTAGAATGTATGTGGAATGAGGGGCCAGAGGAGGTGCTTGAGACAGGAGCAATAAAACTTTTGAAAGACAGTGGGGCAGATCCATGGATGGGAAAGGTTTAGAAGGATATGGACCATGCACCGTCAAATGGGATTACCTTGGATGGGTATTTCTGGCTGTCATGGAAAAGTTGGGCAGAAGGGCCTGTTTCCATTCTGTAAGGGGTTAAGAGAATCCGAGTTGGGAGTCACATCTAAGTCAGACACGGTAAAGGCAGAAAATTTCCTTCCTTGAAGGATACTTCTGATCCATGTAAGCTTTCATGATAATTTGATATTATACAGCCAGTGACGTGCCCACTCTGCACCAATACTCCTCTGATAGAATAATACTAATTTAATTATCCTAGAAGCCAAATTGTAAATGTCTGCCATAGCATTTTGAATTTGCACAGCTGTCATAACAACTGAATTGAACTGATCTGAATTCAATTGTCATGGTGCAGTACCATATGTCACTGGACCAGTAATCATGAAGTCTTAACTACAATTACAGCCAGTTTCAGCTGAAATTTGTATCTCTTATGGGCAGTTACTTCCTCAAAATCAGGGAATTGGTGTGCAGAAAAATAGGGCAAATTTCCAAAATGATATATTTTTGATCAACCTTCTACACAAAAGTGGCCACAATTCCATTTCCATTACAAATTTACAACTTGTAATCCTCTCATATTATGGTACATTTTATTCCTATAATCCTTTTAAATAGGCACAGAATCTTGCTTTTTCCTGACTTGACAACCATGTTTTTTTTTGCCAATTGGACAGAACTGAATGGCTTTAGCTGTATTTAACTAAAAAGGCTCTCTTCCACATAATTACAGTATTAATATAAGGTATGGAAACAAGTCTATCGTCCACTCCAATCATAAAGCACCTACCCACATCTATCCCACCTTATTCTCTCCACATTTCCTTCAACTCTACTCAGGTTCTTCTGTTCACCAATGCACGAGGGACAATTAGTCTACCAACTTCCACGTGATTGGGAAGTGGGAGTAAACTGGAACATTCAGAGAAAGCCCATGTGGTCACAGGGAGAACATGTGAAATCCCTGCATCAGCTCCAAAGGTCAGGACTGAACATAGATCAAAACAGCTGTGAGGCATCAGCACGATTGGCTGTATCACCATCCTGCCCAAACCCTCTTCCCACCTGAACCCATCTCTACAGCATGATTGAACAACTCTTGTTCACTTCTGTTGAAGCTCAGTTCTTGAAGAACATTATGCTGCATGATAGTTCTCCATCTAGTGTGCCACGTAGGAAGGTCTTCCAGATATGAGTATGTCCCCTATCTATGGTTTCCTCTCTCAATTATTTCCTTCAAGCCATAAAGTAGAATTTTACTATATTATCAAGGAAGAAGAGCAATTTATATTCATATTGTGCTTTTGATGTGATAAAATATCTCAAGATATTTGGGAGCACAATACACACTTCTGCTGATTAAGAAGACACCTCTTGTCAGGATGACTTAGAATGAGATGCCCATGTCAGCCATTTCAATAATGCCTACTTTGTCAAGACTGATGCTCAGAAAAAAACATCTGAAACAAAAGTAAAATATTGATCTTTGGTCCCATGAACCTATGTTCCAACAAATCTAGTTCATTTTGCTCACTATTTGGCTGTTTTCACTGGACCAGCCATTAGACCTGTTAGCTAACCAGATAATGAGTGTCTGCAGGCAATCCAGGAAAGGCATTTTCATGCTTTCTCCTAGCAGTAGAGGAAGAAACAGAAATGGTAATAAAATCAAGTTTTAAATGTCTTTTTAAAAAGTGTTTTGAGGGTAAGAAATGTCAAAACGGAGATTCACGATTCCCCTATCTCATGTATAAGAATGCAAGACTATAATGATACTATTTCTGTTCCTCAGATGTTGACCATTTCATTAGGGTAGCCTGCTTTGATATCACTTACTCAAAGACCCTAACTAGAAACAAAATATACCATGGTAAATGCATTTGTTCACATTACAGTGTAAGAGTATTCTAACTATAGCAATAAGAAACAGATGAGAAATAGTTACTTGCAGACATTAAATGGAGAGAGAAACTACTAATGATAGGAAAGGATTAAATCCCTGGTGTTTAGATCACGTTTGAAATAAAAGTTCTTTGCATTCAGTCATTTAGGAGAATTTGAACTGGTGATATCTAATAAACCATATAATTCCAAGTCATGCATTTATACTGCAATGCTGCCGGTCTGCTTCCTGCAAGTTGCTTCAGTATTGCTTTCCAGCCCCAGTGCAGTAGGACCTGTAATATTTACAGTATGTTCCAGGACAAGTTCCATGACAACTGGTTCCACTTTAAGACATCTGTAATGCATAAGCCTGTGCAGATCCAATTGTTTTGAAATCACTGTTCACAGCTATTTAACTGGTAGTAGTGCCTTCCTCAACCAGTGGTGAGGGTCAGTGATCGAGGAAACCACTTTGCTGCCTTAATACGGTTTGCAATGACTGTTTCAGCTACTCAGACCACTGACAATTAAGAAACACAATTCCTTCTTAAATTAAAGAAGGAATTGAGACCAGAGCAATTGAGACCATGTTTGTTCCAGCCTTCCAAATGAAATCACCCCATCTAATTGCATCTATTTCTCTCTCGATACTTCTAGAATTTTGAATCATTAGACTTCACCCCTCACTTTCCTTTTATTTTCACACTTAGGCAGGATTTAGATTGCATTTTGTGTGTAACCAACACTGGTCACTCCCAAAATTGGCTGAATATCTTATGTTTGAACACATATCCATACTGCACAATATCCAGTTATCCAATTCAGGGTTTATTACTGGGGTTCATTTATGATGTAAACCAACACTGGGTTTTTCTACATATATCCCCATTTTATTTCAAGTACAAAATGCTAAAAGAAATTAGATAAACCTTCATTTGCCTGAATTCATAGACAGTAAATGAACTTGCTGCATTAAAGTTCAACTATACCCTCCAATTTCTGATCCTTCTTTTTCCCTCTAATGTATTGGATAGGAGCTGGGAATATTTGTAGCCCCTTCATTCTGTGCTGCCAATGGGGTCACCAGAAAATGAGCCTAAGTTACAACCAGAAGCAACTATCGTCCTTCTAAAGCAGTGACATACAACAAGATTTCCCACACTTTAATGTAAAATGGAATATGGAGCTGTGTTGACTTGAAGCAGACATCTTTTCTGGTTTGATATTATTATGAGTTTGCCTGTAACTGTGTGGTCTAAATAAAACTAGCCCTTTTGCATTCATCCATCCCCATTTGTTGGGAGGTCAAAAAAATGCCTATTCCAGCTGATCAGTGCCAAGACCAGTCACGTCTTTCATATTTTGCAATTTAGACAATTAACTAACAGTTCAGGCCCAGTAAATGGCCCAAATTCACAGCAAGGCAGGTTAGATTACATTTACTTATTGAATACATTCGCTCTCTGTCATTGATCTCCCCCCCCCCCCCCAGTTTCAGCATGCAGATCCAGGTTCCTGAGTCTGAAATAGTTAATCCTACTGCAGCCCCGACACTTGAAATGTTCATGGTATTTTACCACTGCACATTTGTCCAAACAGATTGATCACCAGCTGGCAAAAAGAATTGCTAGAGCTGTGGAGGAATTTTGAGCTGGGTAAATTTCATGTTAATTCCTTTTCACAGCTCAACATAAATGGAGTGGGAATAAATGAAGTGGTGCTTTCTATTGATTGCAAAATGACCACTGGATTGCAGCCTTGTCGTTCTTTAGACACTTCTGTGAATTGAAAGAATGGGTATTGAAATTCTTTCTGATTTATGTGGAATAATTTAGAGCCAAAGTAATATTGTTATTTAGGTTCCTAAAACATCTGGTGTGACAGCTCGTTCAGTTTTGACTAACATGTTTCACTGATCATGTGTTTAAGATTAAAGGTCACTGGCAAAAATTGTGATATTTAACATGGATATAATCATTATTAATCAAATTGCTAACCATAATTAGAATGTGAATATAAGAGCTATGGAAACTTCTTTTTATATATAATGATGCAGGGTTTAAGCTGCCATAAATGAAAATAGACAAATGCTATGTCATTGTTTGGTAAAGGCTGATAAGTTCCACCTTAGTTAAATGTCCAGATGCCCAGTCAGTTTTGCTGCATACATTGTTATTAAATTTCTTTATGTACTATTTTAGAATCATTGGAACTTTTTGTTGAACATTAGCCTAATACACAGTTTTATTTGGTACAGACACTAATCTATAATGATTAAAGATATACTGGGTTCTTATCAGTTTTGTGGAATAAGGTAAAAATCACAATTGTTAGATTTACTTCCTCGAAATCCCATTGTCAGTGTCAATCGCATGTTTTATATGGCATTAATTATGCTTTAACACTCACCTGTAAGTAATGTAGTTGGCTGGTAGAAATTACATTGCTAGCTCCTCTATGAATCAGCACCACTGAAACTGGGCTGGATTTATGTAGCCTCATCTTTACGAGTGGGGTCTCAGCTTCAGCAGAGTTGTTCATTACCTCCCCTCTTCTTTAAACACAGTAAAAGAAAGAGAAGATCAATAGATTTTCCTGCAGCATTTTGATGAGATATCACTTACATCACCTTTCAGGATGATACTTGTTCCACTAATTCATCAGTTTTCTTGGTTGTTTATAGAACCAAGTTTTTTCTTTAATCATCAATTCTTGCTACTTTTACAAGAATACTAATTAATAGCAAGATACCATTTAAAAAACACTCAGTATTAAAAATTTCTTATTCCAGGTCACTTATATTGGACCCATAAGTTTCTAATGCATTTTAAAATAAATTTAAGAAAGCAAATTTTGCCACTTTATTACTTGACAAAAGAAGACATATTCTAAACAATCCATATCTAATTGATAACTTTTAATTATGATTATGAAGACACGTAGTCCTCTTTTATTGTCATTTAGTAATGCATGCATTAAGAAATGATACATTATCTGAAATATTGAGCCCAACCCGACAGTTATAAAATTTAACTTGACTCCTGCTCTGATGTTGTAACTGTATATTTAACATTCATTAAACTCATGAATTAGGCTGGGCAGTTCATTGAAAGGGAGAGCAAATGTTGTAAAATAGGAAAACTTGGATTTATGCTGTCGCTTTAATTCTAATTAAGCCTTCACAAAGTTAATACTTCTCATGTCAGAATTTTCAAGGTTAAATTAATTTATGATTTAATTTTAAAATCAAAATATTCATGTTTATTGCTGTCACTGTTCTTCATTTATACAGCTTAATGATATTGGATACCTTAACAAGGGATCTATTATTAGTAATTTAAACATAGAATATAGAACACAACTACACAGTACATGCCTTTTGGCTCACAATGGTGTGCCAACCAATATAAACCTCATCCAAGATTAATCTAGTCCTTCCCTCCATAGCCCAGAACCCTCCTTTTTTCTCACATTCATGTGCCTATCAAAGGATGCCCTAAATTTCCATATTGCATCAGATTCTATTGCCACCCTCATGAGTACATTCCAAGCACCCACCCCTTTCTGTGTAAAAAAAAAATCCTACTCTGACAACTCCCCTACTCCCCTAAACTTTCCACCGTTCACCTTAAATGGATGTCCTCTGGTATTGGCCTTTGCTTCCCTGAGTAAAAGATGGTTGCAGACCACTCTGTCTATGCCTCTATCAAATCAACTCTCATTCTCCATCACTCCAAAGGGAAAGCCCTAATTCACTCCGCCTATCTTCACAGGACATGCCCTCTACTCCAATCTCTTCTGCACCCTCTCCAAAGCTTCCACATTTTTACTCCACAATGAGGCAACCAGAACTGAACACAATACTCCAAGCGTGGTCAAATTAGAGATTTCTGATGCTGCAACATTATCTCACAGCTCTTGAATTCAATCACACAGTTAATGAGGGCCAACACGACATATGCCTTACTCACAACACGCTGGAGGAACTCAGCAGATCGGGCAGCATCCGTGGAAAAGATCGCTCGACGTTTCGGGCCAGAACCGATCTTTTCCACGGATGCTGCCCGACCTGCTGAGTTCCTCCAGTGTGTTGTGAGTGTTGCTTTGACCCCAGCATCTGCAGATTATTTTGTGTTTATGACATATGCCTTCTTAACCATCCTATCAACTTGTACAGTAACTTTGAGGGATCTATGTACTTGGAACCTAAGATCTCTCTGTTCCTCCACACTGCTAAGAATCCTGCCTTCTACTCTACCTTCAAGTTTAATTTTCCAAAGTGTATCACTGTATACTTTTCCAGATTGAACTTTATCTGCCACTTCTCTGCCCAGCTCTGTATCCTATCTCTGTCCTGTAGTAATCTATGACAATTTTCTTCATTATCCACAACACTAACAACCTACATATCATCTGCAGATTTACTAATCCACTCTTCCAACTCCTCATCCAAGTCATTTATAAAAATCACTAAGATTGGAGGTCACAGAACAGTTTCCTGTGGAACATCACTAGTCACTAGCATTGACCTCCAGGCAGAATATGCTCCATCTACTCCCCCCCACCCCCCACTTCTGTGGGCAAACATATTCTAAATCCATGCGGCCAAGCTTCTCCAGACCCCAAGCTTCATGACTTCCTGAAAAAGCCTATCATGGGGAAGCTTGTCAAACACTTACCAAAATCCACATATGTAACATCCACTGGTCTACCTTCATCAATTTGTTTTGACCCCTCCTCCAGAAATTCAGTCAGGGTCACGGAGCACACCCTGTGCTTCACAAAGCCATGCTCACTATTCCTAATATGACTATGCTTCTCCAAATGCTCATAAATCCTATCCCTAAGAATCCTGTCCATGACTTTGCCCACCACTGATGTATGACCTACTGGTCTATAATTCCCTATACCTTTCTTGAACAAAGGAATAACATTTGCTGCCATCCAATCATCTGCTACTACTTCTAGTGAGGATGCAAAGATCATCACCCAAAATGCAGCATTTTCTTCTCTCACTTCCCGTTGTAACCTGGAAATATCCCATATGGTCCTGGGGACTTATCTATCTAAATGTTTTTCAAAAGTTCACCGTATCCTCTTTCATAATGTTGACAAGCCCCATCATATTAGCCTGTACTAAGCTGACTTCACATTCGTCAAAATCCCTCTCCTTGGTAAACAACAAAGAAAAGTATTTTTTTAAAGACTCCCATACCTCCCCTGCCTCCAAACGTATTACCCCTTTATCACTCACTCTAGTCATCCTCCTGTTCTTCACAGAAATGTAGAACACTTGAGGTTTGTGGGAATCCTACTCAGCAGGTCTTCTGATCTCCCATTCTAACTTTCTTAAGTCCCTTCTTAAGAACCTTCCTGGTTACCTTATAACTCTCAGGAGCTCTAAGTATTGATAATCCAGAAGTTTGATAATGGGAGGGGATCTACAGAGTCAATGAAAATTAAAAAAAATGCGGTCACTAGATCTCGGAAATAAAAACAAAATGGAAAATGCTGGAAGTACTAAGCAGATTAGGTAAAGTTTCAGGTCTGAGAACATTTGTCAATTGAAAGGTCTCAGTACTGAAACTTGAATTGTTTCTCTTTTCACAGATGCTGATGGGCATGTTAAACACAATATTTTCTGTTCTTAATCCACTGTGTGGAAAAATTTCAATGTTCATAGAAGCGTAGTGCACTAAAGTTACACAGTAAGGAAACAGCCCCTGCTAATCATCATGCAAATACTTACATTAACATTATACTAACCCCATTTTATTCTCTGAACATTTTCATCAGTTTCTCCCCCTCCCAGACCTTACTTGGGGCAGATGTCATGTAGCCTAGCAACCAGCAAGTCTTTGGGATGTGGGAGGAAACAGACACATCTGGAGAAAACCTGCAGGGTCACAGGGAGAATGTGCAAAGTCAACACCAATAACACCAGAGGCCAGGATCAAGCCAGGGTCACTGCAGTTGTGAGACAGTAGCTCTGCTAGCTGCACCACCGTGTTTATATTTTCTGTTTGGAACGATACCTGAGCCTTACTCAGTAAGTTCAGTAAATATTAGCAACAGTGACTTCAAAAATATACAGTAGATAAGTCTGATAAGGTTAGTTAATATTTCAAGCATCAACAGTATAGGGTTATGTTAGAGGATAAATATTAAAAAAAGAGTAATACAGATTCCTGACTGATATCTGGATTCCAGTTAAGCCATCAGAGCAAGGGGGCTCAGATCACCAAACTAAACAGAAATGGTGATGCTTCAGAATCTAGCTATCCTGAACGTTATTTATTTGACATTGCACCTCGGCTCATGTTGGGAGGAAAGGTACAAACTTGGACTCCTAATCTAAAATCTAGAGCACATTGTAAAGAATTGATTTGAGACCACTTAATAACTGGTATTTATGCTTTTGGGGAAAGAAAGTCTCATCAGAGGCCAATGCAAACAATATCATTTGTCATTTGTAAACAATTATGGCAGCTGAAAGAGTCACAATTTGTGGATTGTAATTTATTTTTGTATTTTGGTCCTACTCCCTAGTTCCGCTTGCCAGATCAAAGAATTTGGGTAAGTTCCTCTGCTTATAATTCCAAACCATAATTCATAAGGATCAAAATGAAAGGTTTATTAATTGGTGCATAACTCAGGATGATTTAAAATCTCCCACACTCCCTTCTCTTCCTTCCCCTCCTCTAAATAAAAGTGTAAATGCTTGCCATTTTACTTCAGGATCAGATTGCATTACCATAATCACAAGCAGTATTTAAGTAATTCACACAGTAGACTGAGTTCTAAATCACTCCATCTGGTAACTGAACTGATATCAGGACCTCTCAAAACCCACTTGTATTTATTTCTGTCACCTATAGATTAGAGCCAGTGAATAGCAGAGTCTGTGATAATTGCTTAGTCTATTGTTGATCATATCTTTGCTTTCACAAAAAAGTTTATAAATATTTGCTTTTGTCCAATAATGGCGTCGTCTGCATACTTGATTTGTGCTGGGAATAGAGTTAAATACTGGATTGCATCAGTACAAGGTTACCAGCCTCAATGGGATTAGGAGGGAGTGGCATTATTTCCTTATTCAGACATCTGGCTGGAGATAAGATCAGTGATTGTGAGAAAGTAAATCACAAATTATTTAGCTGCTAAGTAATACTGCCATTTACTGATATTAAGTATGTCTTACATCTATATAGCTTTGTAACTGCTGAGAGTTTGTTCCCTTTAAAAGAAAATTAAGCTTTTTTGTACCAGTTGTTTTTATCAAATTAATACTTTAGAAAGATAATATTTTCTTCTAATGTAAATACATTTATTTTAGGAATTTGATAAGCAATTAAAGCCTGATCATATCATATTGATTGATATAATCAATCACTTTATATTTACAAATACAAAGGGTCCTAGATTATTCTTCATCTGCAGTGATCTAGATGAGACAAGGCTGGTGGGAATGCTTCATTTTCCAGTTTTGTGCTGGTCAGTGAAATAATCCAAGGTCCTGTAATGAGATGAATGATCTTGGAAGTATAGCAGTTAGGTCAGTCCAGCTTCACCCAGATACCGAGAATAGTCCTTATCCTTTTCCAGAACTGTTTGAGCTTATCTTCCCCCTGCTAAAGCGTAAAACATTCTTTCTACTCATGGACTATTGATTGAATGGTAGTGTTATTATGTTTATTCTATACACAAAGCAGAAAGAATGTGTTTACAAGTTTTGCCATACTGAGTGACCAGAATATTCCTTCCTCCTGCAATACCTGATAGTTAAAAAATGGTCACATTATTTTGGGGTGAACATTTGTTATGATCACCTTTAAAATTATTATCACTAATTTTCCAAATAGTAACCATAGCACATAAAGCTGCAGTGAGAACTGCAGGCACACACAGATGGTAAATATTAAATGTAATTTTGCCCAAATACTTTATCTTTTTGAAGTGTAACAGTGTTTTCTAATTCTATTTGGACCTCGCAGTAGTTACTAAATTATTTCTTCTATTACTTTGATTGGTTTTGACTATAATAGCAATCGGTTGATTTTTAATTTATGGAACAAATGATGATAGAAATACTGCATCAAATTTAAAGCACTTTTAAAGTAGTAATAACTGCAGAATATTGGTTAAATTAAGAGACTTCACAGACATTTCCAACAAGGCTTATCGAACAGATCCCAGTTTCTCACATGATGTAATACCTGCTGCCTAAATATCTGCCTCCCATCAACCTTCTCCTGAACCCAAGCAATTGTATTAAAGTTAAATCCCCTTCTCGGTCGATGGATATTACCCTGCTAAAATGGGTAGGCATAGTAACAACCTATCTTATTTAGGTGAAAAAAAACTGTTCTGGTTCTTAGTATCATTTATTTCAAAACCATTTTCCTGAAGCTGCTTCTGATGATGAATTAATAATAAAATAACTTCCTGTGTATTCATTATCCTTTCACTTAACTAGTAAGTGTAAGACCTTTCCACCTTTCTCCCATAACTAGGTATCATAACTTAAAAGCTTCATCTCATTTCTTAATCTCTAATCAGTCATCTTGATTTTAGTGGAAGTGTATTTTTGTTAAAACATGGTTTGCACAGAACCTAGAGAGCAATATTTTATTTAAAATTACACACAGCACAAATATATATATTTGCTTATACTGTGTATGTATCTGTACAGATTGATAAAAGATTGGCTGGTGGTGGGAAGAATTCCCTTGTAGCACACAGCAGCATCATTATTACCTATGTCTGCCCTTTGATCTGTGATGTCAGTATCATTCATATTGACAAATGTGCTGTCCAGTTGCATTGTGCAGGGAATGTTTTAGCAGCTATGAATGATTATGAATAAAGCTTGAGCACAGGCAGACCCCAGTGCCTTCCAGTGCTTTCATATTTGCTGTGTGACAAGTAAATGCATCTAGACTTTCCTTAGAGATTTTCAAATGTTTGATGAAAGACATTTTGCAAATTGGCAGAGGTGCCTTGTACAATGCAATTTGTAGCTAGGGCCGAGACATATAGTGTGAAAGAAGAGAGTGGGCGGCTGGATCAGTTGGCAGGTTATAGAATAACGGTATTTACTTTAAATGCAAACAATTAATTGGGGGGAGAATAACTAGATCAGCTACTCCCTGACAGAAAGTGGAGCAGAATTTAAAAGAAACATCACTGATAAATCCCCAACAAAGAAGACAACTTCCCCACGTGCAGTGAAAGAATAGACAAAGCTGTTGAGGTTTACTTACGAACAATAAAGTTACTTTTTATGTTTAAATATTTCGAAGATTGTATTTTGTCAGTATGTATTTTGTTTTGCAAGCCTCAATATAATTAACCAAGATGTGAGAGCAAATACTTGTGTATTCCACTTAGGTGTAACTCATGATGAAATGTAATTTCTTTTCTCTCTCCCCTCCATTTCTTTCCCTGCACGTCAGATGTCAGCGATTGAGAACATGGCAGAGAAGCTGGAAGGTTTCAGTTCATTGAAGCCAGAAGCCAATGACCTCCTCCGGTCTGTCCCCTCAATGTTTGATTTTAGGGCACCCCCGTCCGTCATTCCAGAAAGCCTGCTGCGAAAGGGCAAGGAGCGGTACACCTGCAGGTAATTACATTTCCCTCAAATCGAGAATCATGCTAGATTTTCACTGCATTTACTTCTGCAAATTGCCATTATGAAATAAAGAGAATGGCAGCCATTTTTCCTCATACCTCGGGAAAATATAATACAATTGAGATTCAGAATGATTCTCAGCTATTCGAAGCCAGACCTCAGTAAACTCTCGCTAAAATTATGTTGAATTATAGGAAACCAAATTGGATCACTCAACAATGAACTGGAGCTTGAGTCTTATCTGCTAGATTTGATTGACAGTTGGTTACTTTTTTTGTGGAAAACTTCCTGACTTCTCTCGTGCCCCATTTAAGGAGAATGCTTCTACTCTCAGATCTTACACTTCCTCCCTTACCACCATTCAGGGCCCCAAACAGTCCTTCCAGGTGAGGCATCACTTCACCTGAGAGTCGGCTGGGGTGATATACTGCGTCCGGTGCTCCCGATGTGGCCTTTTATATATTGGTGAGACCCGACGCAGACTGGGAGACCGCTTTGCTGAACATCTACGCTCTGTCCGCCAGAGAAAGCAGGATCTCCCAGTGGCCACACATTTTAATTCCACATCCCATTCCCATTCTGACATGTCTATCCACGGCCTCCGTGGATGAAGCCACACTCAGGTTGGAGGAACAACACCTTATATTCCGTCTGGGTAGCCTCCAACCTGATGGCATGAACACTGACTTCTCTAACTTCCGCTAAGGCCCCACCTCCCCCTCGTACCCCATCTGTTACTCATTTTTATGCACACATTCTTTCTCTCACTCTCCTTTTTCTCCCTCTGTCCCTCTGAATATACCTCTTGCCCATCCTCTGGGTCACCCCCCCCGCCCTTGTCTTTCTTCCCGGACCTCCTGTCCCATGATCCTCTCGTATCCCCTTTTGCCTATCACCTGTCCAGCTCTCGGCTCTATTCCTCCCCCTCCTGTCTTCTCCTATCATTTTGCATCTCCCCCTCCCCCTCCAGCTTTCAAATCCCTTACTCACTCTTCCTTCAGTTAGTCCTGATGAAGGGTCTCGGCCTGAAACGTCGACTGCGCCTCTTCCTATAGATGCTGCTTGGCCTGCTGCGTTCACCAGCAACTTTGATGTATGTTGCTTGAATTTCCAGCATCTGCAGAATTCCTGTTGTTTACTCTCAGATCAAGCCTGATTCCACCAGCTTCACTGCATGGCAGCCATTTGCCGTATGCCTGTTTACAGTAGCTACTATCTAGTAAATGAGCTTGTTCTAATGGCTTAATGGGAGTTATTTTGATTCCAGATATCAATCGGGAATCTGTATTACTCATTTTAACACTTATCATCTAATACAACCCTATCTTCATCTTGACTTGGAGAATGAATGGTACTGGTAGGATTGTTCAGCTGTTGAACTTATTGGCTAATTAGTCTATTATTTCACCATAATGATCCATGATTTGAACTAAAATAGAATAGTTTCCTTGTGCAATCTATGGTTTGCTTATGTATTAGACAAATTGCAATTCTTTGGTTTGAGTGGGTATATGATTTTTCACTTGGGCAATAACTTTGGAGCAGATTACATTGATCATTATTTGCACCACTTTTAATAGTTAATAAAATGGGGTGTATTCTCAAGAAGAAGATTTTGCAGAGAACTAGAGTTGGAAAGAGATGTAAGGGTCAAAGGGAGTGGACTATTGGAACAATTGAACATTGAAGCAGCATCTCTGGGATTAAAGGCAACACACACACACAAAATGCTGGAGGAACTCAACAATGCAGGAGGTATTTTGGAAGGAAATAAACAGTTGATGTCTCAGGCCAAGACCTTTCATGAGATTGTACGTGAATAAAAGTACAAGCAACATTTTGGTTCAAAACCCTATATCACTGTAATCTGTATGATTGGGTTATGCAGAATAAAAAAGAGCAAGTGAGAGTTAATATTTCAGAGGCAAACTGTTTTGGAATTCAAAGAAGGCAGCCATGGCGATGAACTGATTAAGGACCTCAAAATTCATCTGAGAGTCAAGTGGGGCTTGAATCTGTGGACAGCCAGGGTAAACTTAAACAGAGATCCAAGCAATGAGATGGAACTTAGGGGAAGGTCCCCGTTTAATGGTGGGAATACTGCTGTGGTCTTTTCAGCGTCTAGTTGCAAAAGATTATAGCTTCTTCGGATTTGAGGTTGGTTGGACAGCCTAGCAGTATGGTGATAATGATAAGATTGATGCTAGAAGCAGAGAGGAGTATCTCTGCCGACCCCAACTTCAAACTGGCCTCAACCTCAATGAGCTATTTCACTTACTTTAATAAAATCTTCAGTCTTCAGATACTTCTAATCAGACTACTACAGTAAGTTTCAGGATGTAAATACAAGTTATAAGTTGCTTACATTACTGTGTTCTACTGAACATTGGAATCGTTGAAGTCTTTCCACTTAAGCATACTGTATCATTGGAGATATTCCAGTGTGGCACCTACTGCACCTACTCCAGCCATGTCAGTACTAGCAGTGACACACCAATATGATCGGTACCTTTCATAATGTGCAGTAGGTACCAATGGAGATACTTTGATCTGACTAATAATAATTGGAGATAAACCAATCAAACTGCTACTGGAGAAGCTTCAGTCTAGCTGCTACAGAGATATTCCACCTGGCCAACACTAATTAAGGTAGTCAATCTGACTGTTGCTATACTCAGTGGAGATACTTGAAGACCTAAACACAATGGAGATATTCTAATCTTTGGAATACATACATAATAGAGATGCTCCAACTTGGCATTGAGATGTTTCAATATGGTCAAGACTGTACTCAATGGATGTAATCCAAACCAAAAACTCCAATACTTGATGAAATTATCTGACTTGACCATACAACTCTCTGGAAAGATACTTCAATCTGACAGATACTGAACTATTGGAGACAACCCATTCCGTGTAGTACTGAACCATGGACATAATCTATTCTAGGTGGCACTCCAGTCTCGCTAGTAGTGAAACTGAAGAGAACACTGGACAGCACATTTTTTCAAAAGTGTCACTTCCTCAGCATTTTTCGTTGTTTATGATAGACCATTTGAAGCTGAACACAAATATAATTTCATTCTTATATCCATTAGGAACTTGGAGAAACAAGAAATTAACTTTTATTGAATATAATGCATTTAATTGCGTAATAATGTGGCTGTTTTGCAATAGTTCAACTAAGTTAAAAATGTTTTGTTGATGATTTTCATTTGTACTCAGTGCCTGAGGCTTCTCGCTTAAGTGTCCAACAATAATCTGCCAGTATTAATGGATTCCAATTGCCCTGTTACTGTTTCTCCTTGACCACAATGTTCTGGTGAAACCTTTCACCATGCTCATCACTGACAGTGCCAAGATGTTCAGAGAAGAATTCTAAATGGAAAATGAATCTTTAGTAACATGTTGCATTTCATGGTTTTGTATGCTTGAAGCATGTTGCGAACTATTTGCGCGTAGTTTGTTGCTCTGTCGTTGCCAAGAAAATTTTCAACAATATCTTTGAATGCCTTCCATACAATTTTCTGCAGTCCCACTAAAAATTATTCAAATTGCCTGTAATCGATGACTTATTGGATTTGTGGACCAACCAAAATGCCTTCCTTAATCTTGGCATCAGTTATACTGATGAATTATGAATTGAAATAATAAATAGAGGTGATTTCAAAAAAATAGTGCATGATGGGGAATTTTCATGGTGATTTTCATGACCAGCAGCCCAAAATCCAGGTTGTTCAGGAAGCAATATCTTTGTTGTCAGTGTAATCCATTCTGAGTAACGCTGTATCATTGGAGATACTCCATTCTGGGTAGTGCTGTACTCAGTGGAGATCTCAGTCTGACTGGTTCTGTGCTTAATGAAAATACTCTGATCAAGAAAATCCAGCACTGGATAGAGGCTCTCAAGTCTGACCAATAGTTTACAATTGGAGATTTTCCAACCTGGCCAGTATTCACTCTGCTTGTCTGGTACTATAGCCAGTGAATGTTGGGAAACTATTCGGTCTGGCTTATTTGTTCATGGCTAATTTTATCATTTGCGTACTGTGTACTTGGATAAAAATCAAAAGTAATTTTGGGTTTGTTGTGTCTATAGTTGATTATATCATTTTGGAACACAAATATTCTCCATATGTGATTCACAAGGGGAGCACAAAGGCATCAGAGAACTGACAGCTCTGTCACAGTGATAAAATGAGTTGTGTATACAGCAAGTTACCACTCTCCGCTTTGCAGTCAAGACAAAGTGCTGAGCTGAACCCAATGTCTCTCCAAAGAGAGGAAGGGAAAATCAAACAGAGGAACACCCAGATCATTCTTAAATATACAAGGGAACAATTAGAGATCTGGAGAAGATCACCATTTAATCCAGAGATGATACGGATGGAAGGTGGCCAAGAAGGCCAGAGAGTTCAAACTAAGCAGCCTGAGATAAAGAGATATTTCAGCAGAAAACTTTAACAGTTGAAGGTGACCACTATGTGCTCCTAATAAACAAGGAGCCTTGGCACTGCTAAAAAAAAAATCCCTTTTGCTCCTGATTTCAGAAGATGACAGCCAAACTACATAGCTGCCAGGAAAGGCTCTTTTCTGTTTCCTGTGTAATGTTCAGATTGCTTTAATTAGAAAAAGAGGTTTCCTTTCAAGATGAAATTAACCATTCGAATCATTATTTATAACAAATGCCATTAAAAAAATCTTTTCCTATTCCCTGTGCACCAAAACGAAGCATTTCAGTATGAGTTCCATGACTGCTCCTTGTAGCAATCCATCTGACCTTGTTTCTCTTCTCTCAATAGATACTGCGGCAAGATTTTTCCAAGATCTGCAAACCTGACCCGGCACCTTCGGACACACACTGGAGAGCAACCTTACAGGTTAGAGAAAGCCGTATTAATGGAAAATACCCTGCCCATAAGTCATACCTGTGTTGAAGTTGCTGCTCTGGCAAAATGTTTCACTTGAAAGGAACTCACCCCCTGAAAAGTAAAGTCTATGTAAATACATCTGATTTTTATAGTCTATTTCGCAGAACATACTCAGAAGTAGGTGGATTGTTTACATGTTAAGCTTTCAAGGAGATTTTATACCTTGGTATATTTAATAAAAAATAGAGCTTCTCAATTATTAATCCCATCATAAATACACATTTTAAAAGGCAGTATGAAATCCGATGTTGTAAAGTAATTTTGTACGCAAAAATGTTATAAAACGTACTCACTGTCTGAAGGTTACCTTATGCCTTTACTTGTAGATCACAACTCTCTTTCTTATTGGGTCCTCATGCCCCAAATGGAATTTAGGAATGCTTCCCTAAATCATATCTGGTGGTCAGGACCATTTGGTTTTGCACTTTCTGACAAGTTGTGTGGATGGTTTTCACCTCTTTGAAGCACTCTGCAATGATCACCACTAATTGGACCAGAACCCAAATACTCTCAAAGGTGCTTAAAGCAAACCTGTGGCTCTCAGAAAACAATCTCTCATTCCAATAAATGGAGCACCAAGTGTTGAAATGCGAACAGCCCAACTTTTACACATGAAGCCGGTAACTCAGCTTATTGATAGGTGTGTCGCAGAACACAGCTCTGTTCTTTTCATAAATGCAATAAATTGGAGTTTGCAATCCAGAGAATAATCTCAACTAATTTAACTGCATTTTGTTCAGTAATTTTTTCCCTCATGTCCTTAGAAACGCCTAGATTATATAAAAAGAAGCAAAGCTTCTTATTCCATGAAATGAGCATGTTCAGCTCATCAGATCTATCTTGGTCAAAAAGTGCATATTTAGTCTAAGCACACTTCCCAGTTCTTAGTCCAAAACCAAGTATAATACCACATAGTTACAATACATATTGAATGTAATCTTCAAAGATGTGCAGTGTTTTAGATACATTTGAAGTCGATGGACAGCAAAAGATCAGTCTCTGTAGCTAGGGCATGTTACTCCAAGAACAGACACTTCTTAACACTGTCAGCGTTCTCCACCTGCCACTTCAAAACTACTATTTAATACCTCGAAAGACATAAAAATCCAGAGCGACTCTGAACAAGGAGGCAAAAATATTCCCAGATATCTCTGTCTGATCCCTTCAGCTGAGCAAAACCAGACCAGCAGACTACATAGACCAGGTGTTATCTGTTAACCCACTTATCTTCCCAAAAGAAGTTTAATCCTATACGTTTCAGTGAACAGCATAACCAGGAACACAAGTGTAAATGCAACAAACAAATTGAGGTATGGTTTCAACATGACCCCCGGCATCACACTACCATTTGTACATCAGCAAATAAAACAGAAACAGCCTGGTTTTCAATTCCTCTGATTTCGATGGAAATCATCTGTAAAATCTGCAATGTTGGTTTATAGCTGAAAATCTGCCACTTATTTCTCAGTGTATGAAATATTTAACCAGTGCAGAACACATAGATCTCTAATCGTTTTCTGCTTCAAACTTCCATATCCTCACCCAGTCTTCGAAAGTACAGCAGGGTTTGGCGGTACCCATATCTGTACATGTAATGTAATAGTGAAGATTGCTTATGAGAAGTCCAGCCAAGGACAGCCCAAGGGTAATGACTGTAGAGATTTTTGTAACAGTAGAAAGACGCTAAAATAGGGTGCAATCCAAATTATAGGCTGTGCAATCAGCAAACAAAAGATTGTCAGTGATAAAGACAGGGCAAAATAATTTGGGACATTCTACATGGCATTCCCCCAAGCCCCTGCTGTTCCTGAGTGTGTGTGGCTAGACTGTAGCATCCATGATTTATATGTCACTGTAAGCATAATGCAGATTGTATGGTTTCTACTGCTTTAAGAGACTGAAACAATTAGTATCATATTAAATAATTTTCACATTGAAAAATTGCCAAACATCATTATGTGACAGATGTATGTTTTCTGAAGTCATTGAAGGGAAGCAAGATAAAAAAATAAGGGTGATGAAGACTATCATCATTTGCCATAAACAGCAGTCAGAATAATTATTTTATGTCTGTAAAACCGTGTATGGAGAAATACAACCAAGGCCCAAGGGATTTTAAATGACTACAGGGTATGAAAGCTGATGCCTGTCCTACCAGCTTGATAGACTAAACTGCTCACATTGGCACAGTATTAAACATTTGCTTTGTTTATTGTAATCTTTCTTGGAAGATAACAGAGCTTCCTTTGGGACTGGCAATTGAGTAGGCTAATCGTGGAAGAAGAAAAGATGTAATCACTGGACATAATTTTGCATGAAAAATCTTGGCCAAGTTTGTCATTCTTTAGAAGCTGCAACACATGGGATAGAGCAAGCAAAGAACTTAATACGTGTGTCTCGTTGCCAAAGGCATTGAACCATAGACGGCCTACGTATGCAAACGTGTAAAAGAGAAGGAATATGTAGATGTGGGCCAATTGTCCCAATCTGCATAACTTCCATGCTGCAGAAAATGGAGCAAGTTACATGTCAGGATAGGGTACAACTGTAGGACTCAGTGCCTTGTTCAGAGGCTTTAATCACAAAGTGCCATAGAATACTCAGCACAATATATGGCCATTTGGTCCATCTGGTCAATACCAGTGTTTATGATCCACTTAAACTCTACTTCATCTAAGATAATCTTACAAAGCCCCTTTGTTTTGAGCTATGACCTGACTGGGTCCATTGCTCAAGGTCTGTGATTTCAGGTCCAGCACTAAGCAACTCTGCCATTCAGAAGGAATTAAGAACTATTAAAATTGAAGTAACTAAACACATAAATGATTACGTAAATTATTTTTCTTTAAATATTTTAAAGTTATATTGCCTTTGCTTCTTACTCCACATGATTACAATCTCTGTTGAAATAAGTGGGATCGAGGATCCCCTCACCAGGACTGGGTTCCATGTGGAGTGCAGTATTGATCAAACTAACAGATTTGCCCTCTGAATTATTTGCTGAGTTCTGACATCTGCATTTCTCAGCACTTAGGTGGAGGTATGACACTGAGGGCTGTTCCATGATGGTTCTGTTTGAAACCACTGGCAAAACCCAACACAAATCAGCTATTGTGTCAAGTTTGTGGATGACACGACAGTGGTTGGCCTTATCAAGAACGACGACAAGAAAGAGTACAGAGAGGAAGTGGAGTGACTGGTGGAGAAGAGCAACCTAAGCCTGAATGTGGAGAAGGCTTGTGGATTTCGGGAAGGTGCATGTGAACCTTCCCCCTCTGTGAATTGATGGCTCCTCTGTAGAGAGAGTTAAGTGGACCACATTACTGGGAGTTCACATCACAGGTGACCACATCTGGTCCCTTAATATCACCGACCTGAACAAGAAGTCACAGCAGCGCTTCTACTTCCTAAGAAGATTGAGGCAAGCAAGACTCTCCCATCTTAACTGCATTTTACAGGAGCACCATTGAGAACGTCCTGACAAGTTGCATTTCCATCGTGTATGGAAGCAGTCTAGCATCGGACCAGAAGTCCTTACAAAAAACTGTGAGAACAGCTGAGAGGATCACAGGGGTCTCCCTGCCATCCATAGAGGACACTTATCAGGAGTGCTGCCTATGCAGGGCCCCTAGTATTATTAAGGATCCCACCTATCTATCCAGCATCCTCTTTGATTTTCTACCATCAGGCAGGAAACTACGATGTATAAAAACAAAAATCATTAGGATAAGAAACAGCTTCTTCCCCCGGGCCATTAGGCTTCTGAATTCTCTGCCACATTGTATTCAAAGTATCACTGTGCCTTACAATATCTCACCTGTACCTTACAATATTTAATATTAATGCATGTTAGTTTGTTATTTATGTGTGATTCATCTGTAGATTTTATTCTTACCTTCATAAGTTGTCGTGTGTTTTGTGTACTACTGTGTTCTTCACCCTGGTTCAGAGAAACATTGTCTCATTTCTATAGGTTTTATATATATATATATACACACACACATACATATACACACACACGCACACACACACACACACACACACACACACACACATATATATATATATATATATATATATAGTTAAATAACAATAACCTTGACTTGACTATTTCATCATCTTGTTCCTTCTCTTGGATTACAGTGAAAAAGGGAGGGATTCAAAAGATTTAAAGTACATTTATTATCAAAGTATGTATAGAGTATGTAACCCTGAAATTTGTCCTTCCAACAAGCAGTCACAAAACAAATAAGAACCAACCCATTCAAAAATAACATCAACATCAAACCCCACTCCTCCCCATGGACAAAAAAAAATGCAAACTTCAACAGAAAAAATGAATGAAAACACAGAATATAAAACCTAAGATCAAAAGCCATATTTCAATTCCATTCAGTTCAGTGTTCATTATTTGCAGGCCGCCCAGAATGAAAAAATCACCCAGAGGTAGTAACAAAATCATGTTGATTCTTCATGTAGGTACAGCATGTCATAGTTGGGAACTACTCATGTGCTCAGCAAGGCACCCCTCCCAGAAGTGGAAGGAATGTTGGAAAATAAATAAACAGCTTTCCCACAATTTGTGTTCAAATCATTAGAGACATAATTATCAAAAGTTTAAGAAAGACCAGGTGCATTTGAGAGAAGGATAAAAATACACTTGTTTCGTTGGAAATTCTTTTGTTATACAGTATATGGGTCAGATCATTAATCCAATAATTAAAACGATTTCCTTTAACATACTTTAAGCACATTTAACTTCTCAAAAATAATACCAGTGAGTCACCTCTGATATTTCAGAATCAGAATCAGGTTTAATATTACAGATGTACTCTACGTTGTGAAATATGTTTTGCGGCAGTAGTACAATGCAATACATAAATTATACTGTTAATTACAATAAGATATATATATATATAAATTAAATAAGTGCAAAAAGAGAACACAATATACTTCTTTAAAAGTCAAAATAGAATATGTACCAAGGGTTTAAAAGCAGGAAAAGTATAATCTTTGATATCTATGTTTCCCCCCAAAAGGTGTAAATACTGTGACCGCTCATTCAGTATCTCCTCCAATTTGCAACGGCATGTACGCAACATTCACAACAAGGAAAAACCATTCAAGTGCCACCTCTGTGACAGGTGCTTTGGTCAGCAAACCAATCTGGACAGACATCTGAAGAAGCATGAGAATGGAAACATGTCAGGTAAGCAGCCCGGCTGGGGTTAAGATATGACTTTGAACTTTTAGACAGTAACATTCCTGCTCTGTCTTAAGATAGCTTTATAGATTAAACTCCTGCTTCCACATTAATCAAGAAATCCCAATATGAAGCTGATCATTTTCCACACAAGCCAGGAAATGGAAAAGTAAGGCACAAGTTACCCTTTACTTCCAGGTTGAGTAGCTCAAGCTGGAACATGGAAACTGATTGACAGAACATCCCTGTCCTTTTTAATGAAGAAGTTGTATGTTGCTATTGGACATTCCAAAAAAGGGAAAACAATTGCTTTCAATAACAATAGAAACACTTATTTGGATACGTAGTGGAAGTGATTGCAGCTACAAGGTTAGATTGGAAGAAATAAGGTTGTTCTTCTTGGAGCAAAGAAGGTTTCAAAGGAATTTGATGGAGATGTATGTCATCGTGACTGGATTTAGGTGAGTTAGCTGTAGGAAATCTGCTCTATTTGGTGGAATATCCATGGACTGGGAATGATCATTTCAAAATTTTGAACATTGGATATTAGGAGGTTCAGAGTCATTAAACCTGAAACTCACTGTATATGGGAAAAAGTCAATCAGTGCTTTCAAAAGGGAATTGCTTGAGCTCTTGATAGAGAATAATTTATAAGGTTGTGGGGAAATTGTTGAGTGTTGCGACTGGTTAGGTTGCTTGCCTATGAGATGACAAAATAACTTTCTCAAGTGTCATAATGATTCCATCACGTGGAATATGTTGCAATGAAAATCACTGAGGTGCAATCTTTTAATCCTTTGCTTTGAGAAATTTGAAAAGGTGTTTTGAAAATTGGGAAAATGTTCTGATATAGAACAGTATTAGAGAAGGTCCAAATAAGGATTTATGACTAAAGGAGTTCTTGAGTGAGGTCCTGTGTCAGGCAATTAAACATTGGGAAAAGAATCTTACATTTGGAAGTTGAGGTCTGTGGGTGGTCAACAAGTGGACCAGCAATTGGAGATGCGTACATTAATGGAAGGTGGCTCAGTGTGCATTAAAATATTCACAGTTGAGCGTGGCCGAGCTGATAATGTGGACTTACAGAACCTGTGGCCCTTTGCAGATCAGATGGCCCACTCATCTGTGCATTGGAAGCTCCAGAAAGGTTTTGTGGAAGGGAATGAGAGTTACCAGGAATGTAGGACTAACGACATTTTTTACAGAGAGTCACTCCTCACCCCATGCACTTGCCAATGACTGCACCTTAGACCTCCAAGGGTTCCTAAAGTGTCATTGCCTGGCACATAAAGGATTTATTTCGAGTTAAGATCCATTCGGTATCACTCTGGATTAGGATACATTGAGGTGCTTCCTGCCTATATTAAGTGGCAACATCAGCCACTAAATGCAGTGAGTAGTTATGGTGGTGATCATCGTACTGCTACAGAATGAGACAGGGAGGCCAAATGGTCTTCAGGTCTTGCTACCCTTTGTTCAAACTCCAGATCCTTTCCTCTCAATATTTCTAAATCCTTGATTTGTGGACTCAGCAGAACAAGTCAGCGTAGCGCAATGTGACTGTCAAGTTGGCTTGGCGTTTTACTGAAAAATATCAAAGACTTGGCACATAACAATTATGGCCACATCATCACACACCAGTAAATGGCAGATCAAAACGCAGCTTTTGTTTTCAAGATACAGCAAGAGGAGTGTTCCTTGTGTGTGTGTGTGTGAACAAGGCCTGTTGAACCAAGAATAAAGAAGACCTTTGCAGTTTATTTTGGCGGAATGTCTTTACAGACCACATTTTCTGAAAGCAATGTATTTCACAAGAGGGATAGCTGGACCTCAGACAATCTGGTTTAGTTAACTAGGTGTTGTACAAGTAAACTATCAGCTAGTGTTTTTAGTTGTGATTTTTTTTTTCCTGTCCTTTCTGGCTCTTAATAATGATAAACAAGGGAAATACTTGTCAGTGAAGCAATACTTATGATGAAAGTCCAACTACCAGGGAAATGAACAGTAAATTGGACTCTGACAAGGCTGTGGTTTAATGCTGATGAAGTCCTAGAGGACTTGTTGTTACCATATCAAAGATTTGAGGCATATTCTATTCTTGGAACAGACAAGAACTGTCTCATCCAAAAGTGTAATTAGAGGCTTCAAGTTATCGCAATTTTTTTTGTTCTAATGTATTTTCTTCAGCTTAATTTTTAGCTATAATTTTAATTTGCTGAGATTTAATAGCATACCTGATTGAACCACTGTACAGTACGCTGCCTGTAAGCACAGAACTGAGTTCCTGTTTTAACAGAACTTTGGAGTCTATGTTTTAATTTGTAATTAGCAATTAGTAGACTCAATGTCCTGAGGGTATAGGTGTTATTCTCATCCAAGCACATTATGTCACCCAAGATGTTACCTCACTTACAATATATAAATTTATGCCTCTTTCCAAAAATAATGGAGAGTCTTATTTTGAGTGATTATGGTTAAGAATCAGGCCCCTCTTTCTGACTTCAGAACTCTTATATTTCAGCATCATTGGTATTTTGCCTCGTTTTTATGAGCACATGACACATAAAAATGCTTTATTCCTTTTTTGAAGTGTTTTCTTGTTAAAAGCAACACATTGGATCATACTTTTCCACACAGAAGGTTAGTTAGGAAGGTTCAATCGTTAGGCATTAATATCGAAGTAGTAAAATGGATTCAACAGTGGCTGGATGGGAGACGCCAGAGAGTAGTGGTGGATAACTGTGTGTCAGATTGGAGGACGGTGTGTAGCGGTGTGCCTCAGGGATCTGTACTGGCTCCAATGTTGTTTGTCATATATATTAATGATCTGGATGATGGGGTGGTAAATTGGATGAGTAAGTATGCAGATGACACTAAGATAGGTGGCGTTGTGGATAATGAAGTAGGTTTTCAAAGCTTGCAGAGAGATTTAGGCCAGTTAGAAGAGTGGGCTGCAAGATGGCAGATGGAGTTTAATGCTGAAAAATGTGAGGTGCTACATTTTGGTAGGACTAATCAAAACAGGACATACATGGTAAATGGTAGGGCACTGAAGAATGCTGTAGAACAGAGGGATCTAGGAATAATGGTGCATAGTTCCCTGAAGGTGGAATCTCATGTGGATAGGGTGCTGAAGAAAGCTTTTGGTATGCTGGCCTAATTAATCAGAGCATTAAGTATAGGAGTTGGGATGTAATGTTGAAATTGTAAAAGGCATTGGTAAGGCCAAATTTCAAGTATTGTGTACAGTTCTGGTCACTGAATTTTAGGAAAGATGTCAATAAGATTGAGAGAGTACAGAAGAGGTTTACTAAAATGTTGTCTGGGTTTCATCTCCTAAGTTACAGAGAAAGGTTGAACAAGTTGGGTCTTCATTCTTTCGAGCGTAGAAGGTTGAGGGGGGACTTGATAGAGGTGTTTAAAATTATGAGGGGGATTGATAGAGTTGACATGGATAGGCTTTTTCCATTGAGAATGGAGGAGATTCAAACAAGAGGACATGAGTTGAGAGTTAAAGGGCAAAAGTTTAGGGGTAACATGAGGAGGAACTTTACTTACAGAGTGGTAGCTGTGTGGAATGAGCTTCCAGCAGAAGTGGTTGAGGCAGGTTCGATGTTGTCATTTAAAGTTAAATTGGATAGATATATGGACAGGAAAGAAATGGAGGGTTATGGGCTGAGTGCAGGTCAGTGGGACTAGGTGAGAGTAAGAGTTCGGCACAGACTAGAGGGGTCGAGATGGCCTGTTTCTGTGCTGTAATTGTTATATGGTTATATATTATAAGGTCAGGCTTCATTCTAACGTGGGTTTCATATGTCTATTATGTTTCATACATGCAAACATAATCTGAAATCTTGTTTTAGGAACATAACAACAAAAGTTTCATTCAAAATCCTCTAACTTTGGAATCCCATATTTCAACTGCACTCCTCCTCTCCCCTCCTGATCCACAGAGGCAAATTCAGCCCCGAAGACCTGGTCTTTGCACTTCTCCTGCTAGGTTGTTCCCTCCCAAGAATATCTAAAGTGGTATAGTTATTATTGAGGGGAATGGCTACAGGGGTACTCTGCACTGACTGCCTACACCCCTTTCCTTTCCTGACAGTCACCCAGCTACCTGTCTGTAGCAGCTTTGAGTTGACTACCCCACTGTAGCTCATTCTCTGATCCCATCCCTAAAACACACTTCCCTGCACAATCACCATGTTTCATTATCGCCATAGTGTCCAAAAATCTTTCCATCCACATATGAGGCCACCGAGGATCCAGAGCACTAAAAGCTCATAACCATCAAGACATTTCTCCAACAAAAATGAAAGAACCCTTGACCTGAGGTGATGACCTTATTTTGCCTTTATCTCCTTGTTTTAGTAATGTTGTAAATGATAGACATAACTTGCCAAAATTAATTTCCAGATTTTAACAGCATCAAATATTTGATTTGATAATTTAATTGAGATGGTAAATCTACCAACCGTTTCTTTTTGTGAGAAATTCAGAAACTCCCTCACTTGATAGGCAGTCCCACAATCATACTGGATGTTCGTTCCTTGCATCACTGGCACATTGTGATTACAGTATGTACAAATATATTTTAGGGACTCGCCCAGGCTACTTCGACATCATCTCCCAAATGTCTGACCTCAACGAGCAAAGACAGCAAATGCATGCGAACAACACCATCCAATGACACATCATTTGGCAGTCGTTCATCAAAGCTAGGTTCAAATCATGGAATACTCTTCCAAGCAACATTATGGGAGTGCATCAACATTGAATAACTGCATTGTTTTAAGATGGTAGATCGCCACCTTTCTCATAGGCAAGAAGGATTGGGCAATAAACGTTAGTTTTGCCAGGAATGCCTACATCCCTGAAAAATCAATAAATAAAAAGAATAATTTGCCAAGAAATCAAACTGTTTCTGCTACAACCACCTCAAAAAGTCAATTATGAATGGGCATGGATTCTGGCTGATCCCCAAGAAGTAACCGAATGCACGTTTTTCACATTTCTTTTGTCCAGTTCCCCAGCCTTTAGTCATAACACTGTATGTTACCAATTATTTTTTCCAGGAACTGCAACATCTTCACCTCATTCAGAAATAGACAGTAGCAGTGCCATTCTGGATGACAAGGAAGATGCCTACTTTACTGAAATTCGGAATTTCATTGGAAACAGTAACCACACTGAATGTTCCCCAGGGCACATAGAGGAGAGGTGAGTGATGCGCCATGCATGTCTTCTTCTTGATAAAGAAGTAAAAGTTTTATTGATTTTTTTGTATAAATTTTGCCATCACTTCAAGTCAGTTAAAATACCAAAGTGACAAAATGAATTAATTATTATGCTTCAACCAAAGAAGGTTGAGAGGAGATTTGTTAGATGTGTATAAGATAATGACTTCTTTAGAATGGATGAACAGGACTGTTCCCATATCCAAAAACCAGGACAAAAAGACAGAATGTGAATGTAAGGAGATCCTTTTTCACTTGGAGAGTAGTTGGGATGTGGAATTCATTGCATCTATGAGTGGTGGAAACAATATTAGTCAGTACCTGCAGAGGAGAATTGGATAGGTACTTGAAAGCTGGAGATTGGGACTTGATGGTATTACTGTACTGGAAGCCAAAGTACACATAGTGGGCTTCATGCTGTCTTTAACAATCCTATGATTCTAAGGACTTTTGAAGGGTTTCTGATGCCTTAGGAGACTGAGATCTGTGAATGTAATTAATTTTGGAAAATAAAAGCATTGTGAATCTCAAGGTGCAGTAGATGCATTGGCCTGAGTAATGTTTGCCATCTGGATTTCCTACTGTCCTTACTTACCCAGTTTAGACTATAATTTTCTGGTCAAGACCGCCCCTTCACCCAATGAGCAATAAGCTGGCAACAAACGCCACCACATTAGTAATCGGGTTATATTGGTGGGATAGAATAAACCCACCCATAATACTGCTGAGAAATCCTTTTCACCAACAGCAATGTCTAGCATCAGTCAAACTTACCAATGTGTTGTACTGCTTCTGATATTTTCAAATATGCAAAATCGATATAAAAACAAAACAAACAAGAGTTTAATAGGAGTTTTCATAAAAATCAAAATAAATCCACTTTTGAAAAGAATAAGGGTACTGCATGCAGGTAATGAAAAGCAAAGAAAATTACCATCCCTCACAGCTATAAAGTTAAAAGGTCTTGTGAATTCTGGGTCAGTGAGCAGAACTGCCATTGTAAGTACTGGGGAACTTTCCCTAGTTTGTGCTCTGTCTTTGGACTTCCAAGCAGCGCCAAGCAGCAGAGCATACTGACCAATTCACCAAGTGGAACAGATCCACAAGCTGATGACTTCCTCAGAAGCACTGAAGTCCCATTCTTGCAATAAATGCGAGCAGTTCACTGCAGAACAGCCAGCATTTGCCAGCAAGGTTCAGTCAAGTTTATTTGGAATAGTGCAGAGTTTGAACTGAAACTGCGCATCTGCCAAAAATTGGGCTGGACTTACTTGCAAGCAATATCCAAAAAGCAAAACAGTCCTGCATTGTTCTGAATAAAGGAAATGTGTATTCTGGTGCTCACAAAGATGAGGGGACAAGAAGGAAAATTGGGTAAAGGTAGCCTGCAATCCTTTGGAGAGAAAATAATACCTATATTTGAACAAAATTTGGACCCTGTGCATTCTCTGTAGGTCACCTTGGCTTTGCTACAAAGTTCATCCAGCAAAAAGATTTGCCCTTTTCCTGTGGGGATTACTTCAGTCCTTAGTCACTCAACACACAATTAGCTTGCAGCAGTCAAACAGCAATTTTAATAAATCTGTGGCCTGGCCTCTGTTTTGCAGATGTGACGTGCTGTCTGGCTATTGAGTTACAGAACTGAGAACAGGCACTGAAAAGGATACTCCCTTTTTAATCATCTACACCTGTAACTCATTAAGAAAACCAAAATCAAAAGAATAATTTTGGCACCATTGTAACAACAAAATCTTTGTTATTTTAATTTATTGGCTTCCACGATGCAACATGTAAGAGAATCAAATCTATAGTCACTTGTATGTAATGTGTGCTTAAATGTCATTAAGAAGGTTAACTTAGCTTTTTAGTTTTTCGTTTTTGAAAACAGTTTCCAATGAGAACTAAGTACATCCATATTATGATTCTAAATCTACCCAAGAGTACGCAAACTTACAATTCTTAAGTGGCACAACGTAAATGGTGAATAATGTAATTTCAACCATTAATTTTATTAAGTTACAGATACTACATATTAACAAAAATACCAAGCAAGCAATGATTAAAAAGTTTACATACTCAGTGAAGTAGGTGGTAGGGCTACAAACGTTAGTGTACTGTTGATAGCAAGAAAGTTTGTATTGTAGGTGCGTAAAGGTTCACATGGACATGATAGGTAATGGGCCCATTTATGTGACTCTATGATTCCATGATTTGTATAACCATTGGATTAATATAAGACTATTTAAAAGGGTAGTCAGTTGTTAGTGTCAACTCAGGGTCTTTTCCATGCACTATCTGTGTAGGACTCCAAGGCCACATATTGCTACCATACAAAAACTGATTGTACTGCAGTTGTTCACAGATCAGTGGATACATTGAATCTTTTTGGATCATTTTATGATCAGCAAAGCCCAATATCATTTGAGTTTTTCCAAAATCGTCGTCTAGAAGACTGTAATGGTAATGGTGTTGGGCTGCAAGCTTCATATCATTTTTCATAGGTTTCATTTCTGGCCAAGTTGTCCCAGAAATATACATCTGTTTTACATATTGGTGAAGCATGTTAAGAAGAATTGCAAGAATTAAAAGACCATAGGGATTCTTGGAAAGAACCAAGTAATGTTGTAACATGCTTTGTGGAAGCAAGTAAAGAAATTAGGCACAAGGCTGGTTCGTGTTTCTGGGTGCTTCATATTTACAGATCTTATCACTTCCATAAGTATAAATACAAAATGAGTTAAAGCTACACATAGATGACTTTGACTAAAACAAAATAGCAAAATTCCTCAGGACATGTCATCAAAATGTATTTACCCTAATCCTTCATTTAGAGCAGTAGACTATCAGATTTTTACTAACCTGTATTGGCAAAGCTTGGGATTCACAAACATTTGCTGAAGTCCACTCAGCCAAATACAGGTCTCAGAGTACTTCAGGGGTGTCCAATGATTAACATTTCCTCAGATTTTCCTACACTTAGTATTTGGAAATCTACCTGCTGAGCCAGGTTAAATATGATCAATTGATTTTAATTTAAAGTCTGCACTGTCCTTGATCCTTTCCAGTCCAGAATAGGTATTCTGGGCATGGAGCTTGCCACACTAGGCATGAAACTGCCTTCCCACAGAGATGCAGTACAAGAAGGAGAGTGTCTTTGGGTTTAGACTACCCACCATGCCCACCAATCAGTGGAAGGTTTGACCACTCCCCCTGCTTTCACCTTGTCACCAGCTCCACCCACATTCACATTTATGAAGTTGCTGCAGAAGCTCTACGATAATATCTCATAAATCCTTTAAAATATACATTCTACAACTCTTGATATTTGAAATATATTGAATCAGAATATATCAGATTTAATATCGCCCACTGATCCTACCCACCCTTCCACATCTGGGCACAGAGGCAGCAGTAAGTGTCCACAGCAGCACCACCCCTTGCCCCGTCCCATGAAATTTGTTGCTTCGTGGCAGCAGCACTTCATTACAGTACATAATATTTTTTAAAAACTGTGAATTACAAGATATATATAAAATACCAGACGGTGATGCAACCAGTTAGAATGCTCTTCACAGTACATCTGTAGAAATCTCTGATGAATTTTGAATCAAATCTCTTTAGCTCCAAGTGACATTAACTCTTCCTGATTATTTTGAATATTGTGCACATTTAGATATAATTCCTTTAATTTTATCACTTTTGGCTTTGATTTTGTTCAAGGTTGCTTTATTAGCATTATGCTCTGCGGTGCAGAAACTCTTCCCTAACTGGCAGTTCACAAAATAGAGGCAATAGCACTTTTACTGCGCCTTTCAGATTTGTTCTGCTGGTGTCTGTTGAAAGGCAGAGAAAGAGTTCAATGCACTGCCAATATAAGGGAGACATTTCTGACCAGCGAGAAATTTCTAAGCAATTCCATCCTTCACAACAGGTTTGATCTTCCCCTTTAAATCTATATTCTTCCACTCACTGAAGCCCCCTATAACTTTCTATCCTTCAAAGGACGCGGACACACACACACACACACACACACACACACACACACACCTGAGAGTGTTCAGAAATTTATTTAAAGCTCTGAACTGTGAACAGAATATTACAGGGTTAGAGTTTATTTTTAGACAGAAGTAATTGATTCATTGAGATCTTAGTTCAATTTTAAATTATTGAATGGTATTAATAATTTAGATCAGTAATTTCCAGCCTGAAGTGTCAAAGATTGCAAGGGAGTTTTAATAATATTAACATAATGTTAAGTGGAAAGTAAAGCAAAGTCAATATAGATAGCAGTTAGCTATCCTAGTTATGTGACTGAGCATTCTCGGGCAAGTGCCAGGACAACCTTTACTCCTTAAAAAGAAAAGTCTGTGACATCAATCGCGTATGACTGTCATCAGACGTTACCAAAAGTGAACAATTGGAAATTGGTTTTCATTGAAAATAATGTAAGCGATGATAGGTTAAGTAGTTTTAAACACAGACAAAACCGTACAGGTGCAAAGATAGCAAATGAATACAAGACTGTTACACAAACAGATAGCTGTATTGGCATTCAAAGTAATTAGTCCTTTGTTATTTATTTTAGTGAAGAATTATACACTTTTCTCAGCAGTGGTCGGGTTATTGAATAAGGTCATGAGGATCAGTATGACAAAGAAAGGACTGGAGGTTGCTGAGATTATGAACAGAACTGCAAACTTGTTAATTTCTTCTCTTTCGATTGTGCTCTTCATTATTTTTGAAAAAAATATTGTAAAATTTCTAACAACTTTACCTTTTGAAAGTTATAATTCCAGTGCTGTTCACGACCTAGACATTATTCTGGACCTCAAGGGATTCGGCATTAAACTTACATCATGTGGGGAACCAACTTGAGATCTCCCAACATATTAGTATACTCCACACTGATCTCCCTATACTCTACACCCTTTTCTTTGATAAATAATGATGCAAAGTACTCACTTAGAACCTCATCCACATTCCCCACTTTCAAGCATATTTCCTCATTTATCTTGGAGTGTCCTACCCAGCTATCCTCTTGCTCTTGACGTAGGAGTGCAATGCCTAGGGATTCTCTTTACCCTACTTGCCAAGTATTTTTCAAGGCCCCTCCTGGCTTTCATAATTCCTTTCTTGAGTTCATTTCTGATTTCTTTATAATCCTCAAGGGCACGGTTTGACTTCAGCTTTCTAAGCCTTATGTAATTTTCCTTTACTTCCTGACTCAATTCACCACCTCTCTTGATATCCAGGATTCCAGGTCCTTCATTCTTACTGGAACCCACATGTCCTGAACTTTGTATATGTGCGCGTTAAACAACCTTCAAATGTCAGATGACTTGCCCAAACACAGCAATTTCCAGTTAACTCTCCATAGTTCCTGCTTAATAATCTCATAATTTTCCCTGCTCCAATTTAATACTCATCTGCAAGATCTTACTTATCCTTTATCTATAGCAATCTTAAAATTTAGGGAGTTATGATCACTTCTCGCTAATTATTCTTCCCTCTGAAAGGTCAGCAACCTGGCCAGGCTCACTGCCTAACACCAGATCCAGTATGGTCTCTCCTCTTTCAAAGATTTCAAGGTTTCAAAGGTACATTTAATGCCAGAGAAATGTGTACAATATACATCCTGAAATGCTCGTTGGACTATCCACATATTGATTTAAGAAACTCTGCTGGATGCATCTAAGAAATTCTGCCCCATCTAAACCTCTTGCACTAAAGAGATCCCAGTTTATGTTAGGGAAATTTAAGTCACCCGCAACAACAAACTTATTGATTTTACACCTTTCCCAAATCTGCCCAAATATTTATTTCTCAATGTCTCAGTGGCTATGGGGGTTGTGTGGTTCTGCAGTATAATCCCTGTTTAGTTCTATTGACCTGCATCTGAGCCATAGCCCTCTCTACCCTTCCCATTTATGTATAGATCTAAACTTCCTTTAAGTGTCGCAATCAAATCTATATCCACTGGCATCTTGTTCCACAGGTGCACTACCCTCTGAGTGAAGATGTTCTTCCTCAGGTTCCACTTAAAACTTTCACCTTTCACCCTGAACTTATGACCTCTAGTTCTAGTCTCACCCAACCTCAGTGGAATAAAAGCCTGCTTACATTAACCCTGTCTATACCCCTCATAATTTTGTATACTCTGTATGTGGAAAAAGTGTATTCACTCACTGATGTCATGGCATTTATGTTCACTTCTCTTGTGGTATTCAGACCCTAATCAAGTTTATGGTTCACTTGAAGTGAAAGAGCAACATTTCATTTGTATGGCACCTTTCACCTTGACGTATTGGCTGTATAATTCTTTGGGACATAAGTAACTTTTACTTTTGAAGTGAAAACATTTGTAAATACATGGGTTTCAGTTTGAAGCTGATGAAGTCCCATGAGGAGAAATAAAGTAAATGCAGAATTGATGCATTTTTATACATTACAGGCCACTATTGTTCAACAGAGTAGCAGAAAGCCATGTTCTTCACAGAGTCCTACACCATAGACCCCTCGCCCAGCATGCCATCCATCAAGTACTAATTCCAGTTACAAGCACTTGGTCAACACTCTTCACATAATATGAATAGGTTTCTTTTTTTTTAAAGTCCATCTGAACATGCAAAATAGGCCTGGATTTGATATCTCATCTGGAATTTGTCTTTGAATTATCCAGTGCTTCCTCAGTACGGCAATGAAGTGTTACTTTCGACAATGCTACTTAAATTCTTTGGGCTTCGACCCACAAGCTCTGATTCAGAGGTGGGAAGGCTTCCTAGGTGTACCATTTCAAATCATTGTTTATGATACTTGAGGCTCCCATCACTGCAAGTAAAAGGCAGTGTGTGAATATATCTGCTAATGTTCTGTTCTGAATATTGATTTCAAACAAAAATCAGATTTAATAATGGAAATTCAGAGTGAACTCTCCCAACTAAGGTCAGAATCAGGTTTAACATCACCAGCATATGCTGTGAAATTTGTTGACTTTGTGGTAGCAGTACAATGCAGTACATGATAAATATAGAAAAAACTGTAAATTATAGTAAGTATACATATCAAATAGTTAAATTAAATAAGTAGTGCAAAAAAATAGGAAATAAAAAACTACTGAGGTGGTGTTCAAAGGTTTAATGTCCATTCAGAAATCAGATGGCAGAGGGGAAGAGACTGTTACTGAGTTTGCCTTCATGCCTTGTTCCCCGGTGGTAACAATAAGAACATGGTGTATACAGAGTGGCGGGGTTCCTTAATGACGGATACTGCCTTTCTGAGGCATTGCTCTTTGAAGATGTCTTGGATACAATGGAGACTTGTGCTGGCACATGTTGGGTGCTCTGCCCAACCAGAATTGCATTCACCAAGATGCTTAGCAATTTGCAGACTAAGTTCTTCAGCTATGTCAAGTAACACGTTATTGAACCATACAGTTTGATGATGGATTACTCCATGGTCTTAAGATTTGATACTGAACCTTTTTGTTCCTCTTAAATTGTTTTCCATTACTTTTCTTGAAAGGAATTTTTTTTTTAGTTTTTTTTAACTCAGTTTCATTAACCTCCAGAGCAATGTTTAAATCTAAGATTAGGTACACATTTATTTTTTGTTTTTGTTAATTTTGCATAACATTTTTAAACATCACAGAGATTACAGAGATAAAAATCTTCCCAGGTCACTTCAGCCTTTCCCCCTCTTTGTAATGGTAACAGGAATGATAGAAATATCAAAGCTGAAATATGCAAGATGAAATTTGATTAAATTAACATTAAATGCACATTAAGACTTCTTGGTGATCAAGCTTTTTTTTGTCAACATCTGGCCTCAACATGTAACAATGCAGGAAGTTGGTAAAGAAAGTTAAGGTCAGAAGGTCATATAATGTTTCCTTTCCAACTCCTGCACTTTCAGCTGCTTTTGATGGATATTTTATCCTCTGCAAATTGCTGCATTTGAAAGTGTAATTAGTGATTTTGTTTTCTTAATCATCTAGCCTTATACTTTTGGTTTAGAGCCAGTTCTACATCGTTTATGACAGACCTGCAAGCTGGCAGCTTGAACTGTGCTCAATCTCACCCCCTTCATGTCTGTCCAATTCTCATTATTGTCATACATTGATAAGGAGAGACTAAATACAGCATTATTTTCTCAGCAGATCTAATGCAAAAATAAATAACAAGGAATTTTTCTTTCCCCACTTTCCTATTCTTGTTAAAGTTACTGCCTCACTGACTTCCATTTGATATCGTTGCAGCCTGATTATTGAAGGAGATACTGAACAGACAGGAAATACAATAGAGAGCAGTTACATAAAGTGAAACAAAGGCAATAATGAGAAAGATAAGCAAGGAAAAATGAATAATATGGAGAGTACATAGTGAATAATCTTTGGAAATTGTAGGTTTTAACCTTGAGAACATGTAGATATGAAGGCAGGGTGCAAGTTTGAACATATATATGGTAACAGAAAATGTACCCCATAGCGAGTGTATGGTGGTGTAGTGGCATCAGCACTAGACTTCAAGGTAAATGGTCCTGAGTTCGAATCTGGCCAGGTCCCAGTCTGGGCAGCAGCTGTATCTGTGTGGAAGAAAAGCTTGGCAATCTACTTCTGTATCTTGCCACGAAAACCCTGTGGACATCTATACTATCCATAGGGTCGCCATGTGTTGACGACGACTTGACAGCACTCAACAACAACAAGCAAGTGAAGCTCATACAAACAAAATATTCCATATATGAAGTATTTTCTTGAGTGTAAGAGAATGGTACTGCTACTGAACCTAAAAATTCTTCTTTTACAGTGACATCCTCAAAATTGCCAGTTTATTCACAATTTCCCATTTCCATAATCTGCTCCGACATTATTATCAAATGTTAAGACCTTTTAAGGATTATTGCAGTAGCACACAGTTTCTTATCGTTAAGGTCTTACAAGTCAGATTGATTTCAGTATAATTGTGCAACTCGTTTGCAGAAAAGAAATAATATGGAGAACCTTTCTCCATTAGAAGAGAGTAGAGCTCCCTCAATTATATTGGCTGTCTGAGTATAATTAGCGAAATCAATATTGAGTTAGGGTGAGGACTCGCAGAAGAGCAGCATAACTTAATTACAAAAATTATTGGGGAACAAGAGACTCATCTCCAGCTCTATCACCAGTGATATGTTTCCATATGTAAATTAGTCAAGATGGCTTCCTTGCTAGTTCTTTGCCAGGAACCAATCATATTTATAATTAGTCTTCTTTGGAAGAGTTAGGGTGACATTTCCAATGGCGGTATATAATTCTCAAACTAAGCAGTGAGTTTGGCTTCTTTTGCCTATCTTTCATACAACATCAAATATTTTAGGTTTAGAAATCCACAGTAACTGACCCTCTTGTCCCATTTCAGAAGGGCAGCTCATTGACAAGGTTATTAGTTTAACTTGAACACAATGCAGCTTGCTCTTAATTTGTTCAATAACTTACATTAAATTTTGGCTCATACTGCTAAATGCTAAGATAATCTAAGTGTACCTTCATTACAAACTTTTCCACCTTGTAAAATACAAAAATTCTCTCCAGAACGAAAACAATCCTTTCCTTCTTCCAGTAAAACAATGAATGAAGAAGCATTTTGGAATAAATCACCAATATTACAAATAAAATGCATCTCTGTTTTTAAGCTTGTTGATCATCCTCAGTGAATGAATGTCAGAGTCAGAATTAGAATTAATATCACTAACATACGTCATGTAATTTGTTGTTTGCAGTAATATACACATACACACACGTACATTTATATACAGTATATTAAATGATATCAGTAGTGCAAAAAGCGAAGAAAATTAGTGAGGTAGTGTTCATGGGTTCATTGTCCATTTAGAAACCTGATGGTAGATGGGAAGAAGTTGTTTCAAAAACACTAAGTGTAGTGTGTCTTCAGGCTCCTGTATCTCCTCCCTGAAAGCAACGAGAAGAGGTTATACCCTGTGTGGTGGAGGTCTTTAATGATGGATGCCACTGTTTGAGGCATCCGTTTGTTAAGATGTCCTTGATGCAGAGGAGGTTATTGCACATGATGGAGCTGACTGAGTTTACAGGGTTTATTTCCTGTGCTGAGGCCCCTCCATACCAGATGTTGATGCAACCAGTTAGAATGCTCTCCAAGGCACATCTGTAGAAATTTCCAGAATCTGTAGAAATTTGGAGAAAAAAAAATCTGTAGAATATAATCTGTATGTAAAACAAAATAAAACAAATCCTTCAGTTCTTGGAGAATATTTAAACAATGAACCCGTGAGATTAATTATCATGAATTGGATGATCTTGTCAATATTAGAATTGCTGCTGGAAACAATTCTAACCTGTGCATAAAGTCAACAATTATCCCGAGCTTTATCATACAGAGTACACATGTTGCACACGGCTTGTATCATAACAGACAGGCATTAGGCCAAATGCCTGGTCTCCATATTCACACAGGCTGACTCCAGTAATTAATCTTCTCCATTCTACTGCATTACTTTAATTTTGCCTTCACAAATTGTTGGATAAATCATTTATTTTTATTATTTTTGCAAAAAGATCATTTCCTGTCTTTTGTACCAGGCCTAATCTGTAAACCAATTATTGTAATTGTTTCTGTGGTTGGGAGAGAAAGACTGATGTTATGGAGATTCAGGGCTCAACTGGTGTTACAAGACTGACATAAAACACGTCTTGGATTGCAATCAGTGAATCATTTGTCCTTACGGTTTCAGACGATTTACCAAATAATGCTTTTCCTGCAGAACTGATAACGGCTGATGTCATTGTGATTTCTGCAAGCTACACCACATTCTGCTGGCCTGTTGCCCTGGGCTATTTAGGTTAGATCTCACCAGAAAATGTATTTATATCTGACTATAAATGGTCAATGGAATTTCCCCATTGCTTCCCAGCATTCGCCTTTCTATTATAAAAATGAAGGTATTCCAGATATTTGCTTGTGCATTGCAAGATCTTGACTTTGTTAGTTTCAGCCTGCTTGCTTTCTTTGTAAGGATGTAAGGGTTTTTAGAAATTAAAAAGGCTATTTAAGCAAGCTAAATGTTCTTGTTCCCTCTTTAACTTTGTGCTTCCGAACAAAATGAAGCCTTCTCCCATTCGGACATGCAAGCAACTTCCTGGCACTACAGTTATGTCATTTTTCATAAGATGGTTGTCTTCCAATATCCTTTCTGGGAAGAATGGACCAACATCCTCTTTATGGCTGCAGTTCATTCAACACAAAATAGGAAATATGGGGTGAAAGAAAATATTTATAACATTCCATTTTTAGTCTTGGATATTTTCAAAGTGTATTACAACTGGTGATGAACTGTCACTATAATGTCTCAAATGCAATAGAAATAGGATTTCAGAACTCCACTACAACCCAGCTGTTCACCTCTGACCATCAGTACATACTGACCACATGACAAACCTCAGCCATTATTCCAAAGTATGCTTTCACAATTCTATACCCTTTTAAATCTTTTTTCAGTATCCTGAATAGTTATTTCTACAAATGTAGCATAAAGAGCATTCTACCTGGTTGCATCATCATCTGGTAAGGAGGAGCCGCTACACAGCATCGAGAAAAAGCCGCAGGAAGTTGTAACTCAGCCAGCTCCATCATGGGCATTGGGCTCCTCAGCATCCAGAACGTCTTCAAAAGCGATGCCCTCTTCTACTTGCTGCCATCAAGGAAGGGGTGCAAGAACCTGAAGGCATACTTTCAACATTTCAGCAACAGCTTCTTCTCCTCTGGTATCAGATTTCTGAATGGACAAAGAACCCATGAATACTACCTCAGTATTTTTCCCCTCTCTTTTTGCACGACTTACTTAATTTAATTTTGTTATATATACTTATTGTAATTTATAGTTTTTATTATCATGTATTTCAATGTTCAGCTGCCCAATAACAACAAATTTCACTGCATATGCCAATGATATTAAACCTGATTGTTCAAGTTGAATAAGAATATAAGACAGAAATAGGCTATATAGTCCTTCAAACCTGTCCCCACAAGGTTGTGGGCTCAACTCTGTTTTCCTGCCATATTCCCCACAACATTTGACTGCCCTTAATTTGACCAGCCTCAAAAGTATTCAATGATTTAGCATCTTGGGCATAATGCTGAATATCTGGGACCTATAGATAGGAGATGGCTCAAAATAAGGCAAATCGCTATATTTATTGAAAATCTGAAATAAAAGAGAATGCCTAGTAGGTCAGTCAGCTTCAGTGAAGAGAGAAAAAAAAACTGATTTAAGAATGCAGATTGATGACCTTTCATCAGTCATGGTCAGCCCTGACACAAACTTGTTTTCTGAAATTCTTGAATTCAGTGCTGAGGCTATGGGACTGTAATGTGTCCAACTGGAAGATGAGATGGAAGTTCCTTGAGTCTATGTCATGCTTCTTTGGGACAATGTAAAGGGCTGAAGAAGAAGTCATAGTAGGATTTGAATCGAGAATAACAGGAAACTGGAAGCTCAGAATCACATTTGTGGGCTGAGCAGAGGTGTTGTGCATAGTCGTCACCCAATCTGCATTTGGTTTTCCTAGTGGAGAGGAGACCACCTCATGAGTACTGAATACAATTCCAGAAATTGGAAGAATTACACGTGAATCTCTGCCTCACCTGGAAGGAGTTTGGGACTCCAGCTAGTGGGAAAGGAAGAGGTAAAAACGCAGGTATGGCACCTTCTGCAGTTGCATGGGAAAATGCTGTGAGAACAGGAGTTGGGCATTTCTGCAGACGGAGACCAAATGTTGAAAGGGGAAGGGAAGGGGGTTGTTGAATTATGTTGAAGGTAGGCAGACATTATAAAGAATGACTTATTGACAGCGAAGGCCGGGAGGGTGGAAGATGAGGACAAGGTGAATTCTGACGTTACTGTAAGTGAGAGATGTGGGGTTGAGGGCAGAACTGTGGGAAATAAATTCAGGTGACTGCTCATTTCATGGTGATGGAGTGAAAGCTTCAATTAAGAAAAACAAATACATCTTATAAATTGACCGTGACTTCAACTGAACACATAGGATGAAGCTTGGGAAACTAACAAATGAAATGGAACCAAAATTTGAAACAAGATTCATGTTTCCTGTAGCAAGGGAGTCTAAGACCACAGGACTCCACCCCAGAATAGATGGACATCCATTTAGAATGGAGCTGGTGAGGAGTTTCTTTAACCAGAGAGTGGTGAATCTGTGGAATTTGTTGCCACAGGCAGCTGTGGAGACCAAGTCTTTATGTATAGGTTCTTGATCAGTCAGTACATGAAGGGATACGGGGAGAAGGCAGGAGTCTGGGACTGAGAAGGAAAATGGATCAGCCATGATGAAATGCTGGAGCAGACTTGATGGGCCAACTGGTCTAATTCTGCTTTTACATCTTATGGTCTTCTGGTCTTGAGATGGAAAGAAGTGCTGGGATAGCCATGAGAGTCTGTGGGCTTATACTGGATATTGGTAACTACTTTGTTCTCTGGGAAGAAGGTAGAGAAGTTGAGCAGAAATAGACAAAGGGCTGGATAAAAATCTGAAGCAAAGCTGATGTACCTTCCAAGTCTGTTGAGAGAATGAACCAACACCGCAGTCATGGATATATCAAAGGAAGAGAAGATCTTGGGTCCTGACTTGAACTCAAACAAGTACAGCTTCATGTGTCCCACCAAGAGACTGGATTAGCTGGGGCTCATATAACTTTCAATAGCTACAATCTGGAAAATATCAAGAAGAGCTGAAAGGGAAGTTCTTCAATGTAAAAATGAATTCAGCCAGGGAAGGGAGGGAGGTAGTAGAAGGGGCTAGTTGAATTTCTGTTCAAGGAAGAATTGAGCATAGAAGATTCTGGTGTGGGGTGTAAGTATAGAGGGAGTGAAGATTCCCAGTGAAAGAGAACCACTTGCACCCAGAAAAAACGACACTGTCAAAATGGTAGAGAGGTTCACAGGCATACATGGAAAGAGATTGGACCAAGGAAGAAAGAATACAGTCAGGGTAGAAGAAATACATACTGTGGGACAAGGACAGGTTGAAATGATGGGTTCACTAGAACAATCCTATTTGCAGATTTTGGGGAGGGGCTAGGAATGGATAAATCATAGTTGAAAATCTGGAGGAAAAGTCTCCAGAGGAAACGAGATCAGGGATAGAAAGGCCCGAAGTTCAATGGCACAGTGATAGTGAGATCTGAGAAGGTGTCAGAGAGTCCCAGTGCTGTTCTTATCATGTTATTTTACAATGTTCCCAATACATACAAGCCAGCAAGGTATGTATGATGTATACATTTCATCAAGAATCCTCCATTTTCCCATTCTGTTGTAGGAGTACACCTTTGTACTCTTATAACAGAATCATCAGAGTGATTGTTAATTAGCAACCCATGCTTTCTGATTTGACAACACCAGTATGTAAGTAATCCGATCGTGGTAGGGAGAGTCAAGAAAATAGATGCTGATTACTGCACTCGACATTGCACGGAATTCAGGTCAGAAGGGATGAATCTACTGACCAGAAAATAAGCAAAGGCATGATCTCTTGGCAGGGGCATAATCCCGGTGTTCACAGTGGAACTAAGAAGCCTATTTAAGGCTATTGCAAATAACTTGATTCTCTAAAAGCCGTAATAAGGAGCTTTTATGTTACTGTTAAGGTCCCAGGGGAGTCATACTCAAATGATTTATTTTGCAAACTGCCGTTGTTCTTACGGGAGGCCCATGTCTAAATCGAAGCCTGAACATTGCATCACAACATATATTAAGCAGAAAAGAAATGGCTTTTTGTTTCTCCTTAATTATTACCATTCTGCTGAGTTTCTACTAACCACAATTTCCTTTCCTGCCACCTATGCTGTAGAAAAATTGGCCTAGGATCCCTGAAGTTGAGTGCAAGCAATCTGTTCTGCACTATTGTACAGACATATTTTAAACAGTTGATTTTTATGATATCACCATGAATTAAGATGTTTGCCCTGACATTTGTCTTTAGCCAGTATTGGGATCCATGGAATCACAGCAGTCCACCAGGGAAACAGAATTACCACTGAGATTGTTGTCTAACAAGCCATGCTTTATGAATAGGTAAACTTAATATAAAAAGAATTAACATTATTGCAACTAAAATGGGTTATAGTATTCCATGTGGCCGACTGTCCTGAATGCTAATCAGTTTCTGGATTAATAATCAGCTCTTTGTTTACTCAACAGATTCTGGAATTCCACCCAAACTGGGAGATGTAGGTGCCCAATAAATCACAATGTGAATCAACTGGTTAATTGTGCGTGTGTGTGGATTTGCATAACCTACTGAGGGCTATATCTTCCTAGACCCAATACACAGCTCACAGCCCCATTCACTTCAGCTGGAAGCAAAGAGCATTTCCCCTGCTCTCTGAACCCAGGCTGAAGATTGGAACATTAGCCCCTTCTGATGTCGGTTCCCAAGGCTTCATCCCCAGATCGTTCCTGACTGGCTTTAACAGGAACCAAAACTGCTGGTAGAGCTTTGTCTCCTGTTAAAGCTCTGAGTCTTTTCAGAGGTTTAAAATGCCTTGGCATTCATTAAGAGCATATTACAATACCTAGGAATCACCAGCATTAAAAAGGCCATTAAAAATCTCTTCCATAGGCTGAAAAACCTTGTTAAAATCAATATTTTTCTAAACCTATTATAGGGTTAGGTTTGGAGCTAGGACCCATCGTAATGCGGGAGGCCCATTTACTCAGTTACTGGGATCTCATCAGTGACATCTATCACTTAGTAATTCCTGCATTTGAGGCTTGTATATAGGTCTGCTGTTCAATTGCATGTGAATGATTAAACTCCAGAGGTCCCAAGGTAGTTGAGAACATTTTCGTAGTTTGTATGTATACCTAAATGTTACTAGTTCTCATAATTACATTTGAATATAATGCTAAAAAAATTAATGCATTGTGCATCTTCAAAGCTTAACATGATTTTCTGCCTGTACACTGTTATGTGCAAATATGTTAATTATATCATATCTGCTTTTGTATACATCTGAGTATGTATATGTACTCTGAATTAACATCTGTGTTATTTAAAGCAAATATCAACCTTTGCTAAGTGACAGAATGACTTGTTTAGATATATGTAGAGGTATAAATCTGATCTATTTATATTTCATACATTTTAAAATAATTTACTGCAGCAATTATATTGGCTGAAGAATGTAAATTGGAAGGTATTGCTGCCCATGAACATGTGTTTGCCCTAAAGGTGAACTGCAGTTTTAAATTGCAATATCTGTGCAATTGTGAATGCATGCTTTTGTTTATGTACAATGCATGCTTTGGTTTTGTGTGTGGATGCCTGTGCAAGTGAAAGTGAGAACGTTTGTCTCATTCTCTATTATTGTACCTGCACCTGGTAACAGTTAGTGTGATTTTAATGAATCCTCGGAACACTCAGCTGGAGCATAAATTCTCTTAAGTATATTGGATCCTTTGTATTCTCTTAAATGAGAGTTGGTGTAATGATTTCTTGAGTAAGATCCAAACATGTGCCTGCAATCATATTGAAACTGTTTTATCTATTTGTGATTTTTTTTTGTAAACCCAGCTACAGAATGATAGCTGGTAAATGAATAACAAATCATGGAGTTAGTACCTTGATAGATACTTCAGCTGGTAAATAAATGTGGCAGGAACTTACATTTATATAGTTGAAAGAATACAATAGCTATCAGAAAGGAACGGAGGAGTCAAGGGACAGAAGCACATGAAACTGGGACGTCACATGACTTCAAATTACAATTTTACAAAGGCTCACTGCACAGGTACTGCAGTTTCAACCTGCAGAAAACCACACAGATACCCGAACACGATGTCTTATCAATATAATATCTGCAGTTATTTATAATAAATATATATGAAAAGTAATTTAATTTGCACCTTTTCTATGAAAAGGATGAGTGTTTTAATTATAAAGGTGGGCTGGAAAAGCCGGTGTTGTTCATAGAGCACAAAATGTTGAGAGGAAATTTAATGGAAGACCATGACTGGTTTAGACGGAGTAATCAGAGTAAAGCTGTTCCATTGCAAGCTGATTCAAGGATCAAGTGACAACAGTTTTAAAAAATTGTACAAATACTGCAAGGGAAACACAAGGAAAAAAAACTTTTGTTTACTCAGAGAGTAATTTAAATTTGGAATTCACTGTCTGTAGATGAGATAGAAATAGAATCAATCAGTGCTTTCAGAAAGACACAAGGTGACAAATTGACCATCTTCGTGGATTAAACAATTCTACGATTCTGTGTTCCTTTTTACAACATGTCACTGGTCCATTCATTCACTCATCTCAGTAATTGCTCCTCATATTTCCCATTGCAAAATAATGCAGCCCAAAAGCATCCCTCAAAGGGCACCAGGCAGATATTTATTAGAGTAATAAGAGTTGTACAACACACAGTTTTTTTGGTCCAAGTCATCCATGCTGACCAAGATGCCTATCTAAATTAGTCACATAACACTTTCGTAAATCACATTGCTCAATCGGTCTGGTGGATTGGAAGTTCTTCAGAAAGATTAGAGTTATTAAACAAAACAGCAGAAATGTCAACTTTAGGAAGCCAAAAAAGGGAAATCAATATTTAAGGTATAAGAAGGAAAAGGAAATTACCTTTTAAACTCACGAGAGAGCATAGGCCATCAACTTTTTGCTGTTGATGTTTCTGTAGCGGGCAATTTCTTTTTTACGAGGTCGAGTTGCTAGCTCAATGCTCAACCCAGCACGGATGGAAAGCGTGCCTGGGGAGCCGGCTGGGTTTGAACTCGGGAGTCCGGCGCTCATGCCACTACGCCACCAGCGAAGGTATAGGCTCTAAAAAATTGGAACAATGTGAAAATCAATGTGTAAACTTAAAAGGATTATTGGAATATATCTTGCGATTTTATTTTGATTTGATTAACACAATTTCCCTGAGGTAATAAACAAAAATATTTTCATTCTGTTTTAACCAACCAATTGCTGAAAACGCTCACCTAATGATAGTTGTTTAGCATAGCTAGTGACATTTAAATAGCTGATTGTTAACTAGTAGGATCACAATAAGGCTTGAAGAAATATCAACTTTTGCAATTAAGCTTTTTTAACTGTTGATGCCAGTTTTCAGCAGGAACAAGTGCAAGGGATGAATTGAATCAAAGGCATGTGATAAACCACTAGATTAAAGATTTCTGTGAAGGTTTTGACACCAAATATATTCAAATCAGAATTTAATAGATTATCGGAATATTATGGGAACTAAAGCATATGGGCTGAGTTCAGGAAAGTGGCTGTAAGGTAAAAGATTATTCGTGATACTACTGAATGGCAGAGCAGGTGTGATGGGCTGGATATTTTATTTCCCATTCTGTTTCTTAAGAACAGGAACATAGGTTATCACCTGGCTTCAAATGGGCAGAAATGTGAAACCGAAATGTGGTCATCTCATTTACCTTCAACAGAAGAAATATTTGGCTTACTATTAAGAAAGGACACATATACATTGTGTATTTGCCACGTAAAGAGAACATTATAGAGACATGAGCTGAAGTTTCAATTCATAGCTTTGGTGCTATCGTAACTTTATTAGTTAGTTGACCATAATATTATCTTCTATGGAATGGAAGTGTATGCTCCAGCCCACCTGATATGCTATGCAAAACACTGGAAAGAATCAGCAGCTAAGGCAGCATATCTGAAAAGAGAAACAGTGAACTAATCAGGGTTTCAGACCTGAAATATTAATTGTTTCTCTCTCTGTACAGGCTGCCTGACCTGCTGGGCGTTCTTAGCAATTTTTGTTTTTACTTTTCCAGCATTGCAATTTTTGCTTTTCAACCTGCTAAGCCACCAGGGAAGTAGACTGAGGCTGACTTAGATGCCTCAGATGATTCACCACCGCATATCAGTGTTGCTCTTATCTCACTGTCTGACTACGCACTCTAGGCTTAATCATTTTTCAAAATTCTGTTCTTCAAGAAATCATTTGTACTACATTGATGATTTCAGGAATCAATTGTGGTGGTGGATTTAATCGTCCTTTTAGTTTTTACATAAAAATATTTAGCACAGTTTCCTTTTTTTAATATTTTACTCCTCAATCCTTTTTACTAATTAATTGTCCAATAGACATGGTCTTTCATTTTTTGATCATTTTAAAAATGCTTTTGCACATTTATTCACAAGTAATATGATGTTATTCTTTCCAACTCTCTCATCACAACCCATGATATAATTTCCAGGAAACCTATCTTTTTCATGAACACCAATATTTTGTTTAGCAAGAACTATAAAACACACTGTTTTAATCATGCAATATGACCTAAAATGTCTTGATCAGAGTCAACACTACAGTACATTTTAAAGACTATTACATATAAAACAAGTATCCCAACTGCTGAACTTTTAATCTACTGACAATCTCACTATGAAAGATCTCTCTATATATTTTCCCCTATATTTCTCTGAATTTTCAACACACCTACCCATTCCCATAAACCATTAATATCAAATATATTTTCATGCCACCTCATTTACCATGATCTTTAACTTGGTAACACTGGCAACTCCTAGTTGTTCTGTCTCTATCCTCAAATCAGTTACCTCAATGGACAAAGCAGATCCCAAAACTGAGTCCTGGGATGTACCACCTTCTGACATTTGCCCAAGTAGTGCATTTTTTGCTCTTACTCTCGACTTCCTCTCCAGTAACTACTCCTCTTTCCATTCTCATGCATCTTAATCATTGTAAGACATTTCTATTTTTGTATTTTATCAATGGCTTCTATATTTTTGTATACCTTCCCATTGACTAATATCCTCAGTGAGATGTTCTAATGATCAAAATCAAAAAAGAAGCACACAATGTTTGTTAAAAGTAACCCCTTCAGTTCACAGAACTCTCACCATCAGTCCTTGGGCATGGTTGCCTGTATTAATTGTTACCAATCCTCGAAGTTCAGAACGAGGCCTCTCACCTATTGCTGTTCTCACTCTTTAGAATCAATGGGAGTCATTATGAGGAGAAAAGTCTTGTGACCAGTCAGAAGATTCGTGAACTGGACGATGACGACGATGATGGAGAAGATGATGTGGAGCTGGAGGAAGAGGAAGGAGTGTGTAACCCAATAAGAAAACTAACCAATGATCCAGTCGTTTGTAAGATGGATGGAGGAAATCAAGATAGTTCTGAATTTGAGGCAAGGGAGACAGAGCAAGACTGCAAGGAATCTCCTAGCAGGTTGGTCTATACCACAAGTAGCATTAAGAGTATAATAACAACTAGCACAATCACCTTTAAAGTCCTGCATACATACATTAAGTCTCGATATTGAATTGAATTGATTTTATTTCTTAAATCCTTCACATACATGAGTAAAAATCTAAATGTGCATTGTGCAATCATAGTAATTTACAATAATTTAAAATAAATAGAACAGTCAATGTAATATAGAATACACTCAGTCTGAGTTCATCAGTCTGATGGCCTGGTGGAAGAAGCTGTCCTGGAGCTTGTTGGTCCTGGTTTTGATGCTGTGATACCGCTTCCTGGATGGTAGCAGCTTAAATAGATTGTAGTTGGGATGGCTTGGGTCCCCAATGATCCTGCAGGCCTTCTTTACACACCTGTCCTTGTAAGTGTCCTAAATCATGGAAAGTTCACAACCATCGCACCACTCTCTGCAAGAGTCCTGCGATTAAGGGAGGTACAGTTCCCATACCAGGCTGTGATGCAGCCAGTCAGTTCTTAGGATTTGGAAACTTCCTTAACCATCTGAGGTGAAAGAGGTGCTATTCTGCCTTTTTCACCACACAGCTGGTGTGTACAGACCACATGAGGTCCTCAGTGATGATGATGCCGAGGAACTTGAAGCTGTTCACCCTCTCAACCCCAGATCCATTGATGTCAATAGGAGTTAGCCCATCTCCATTCCTCCCGTAATCCACAACCAGCTCCTTTGTTTCTGTGACATTGAGGGAGAGGTTGTTTTCTTGACACCACTGTGTCAGAGAGATGACTTCTTCCCTGTAGGCCACCTCGTTATTGTTTGAGATAAGGCCAATCAATGTAGTGTCATCGGCAAATTTAATTAGCAGATGGGAGCTGTGGGTGGCGACACAGTCATGGGCATACAGGGAGTAAAGTTTAAGTAGTTCCTTGGCATCTATTAGTTGAAAACTAGGTAAGGACAAACAGGCCCATACTTAGATACAGAAGAAAAATAAACTGTAGTTTAAAGCTCTTGTAATTAAATATCATACTTGGCTGTTGATCTTTAGTCCCCATTCATACAGCTACTTAGAGAGTGCACTAACTTAATGCATTGGCTCCAGAATGCGTGGAGAGGTGTCAGCTTCAGAAACACATAACAAATTTAATTTTTGAATCTTGTAAACCAAGTAATCATGTTATATATAGAAATATTATGAAGAGATTGGATGGATTTTAATCTACATCCCTTACTGTCTATCTGACTTTACACCCAGCTAGAGTGATTTCATTCCCCATTGACGTTAGTTGAACATGAGGGTGGGCAAAGTGTAAACTCAAAGAAATTCCAGTCCATTCTGATTTGTGTCCATAGACTGGAGGCTATGAACAGGTCATGTAGACTTTGTTCTCTATCCTGTGGCTTGGAAGGAGCCCCCTCACTCCACATCCCATTAAGCAGTTTGCAGTTTTCCTTGGAAACATCGGGCTTTAATATAATGTCTAACAAACAACTCAGTTTGTTTCGTTCTGGAGAAAATATGGACTGCAATGATTGTGCCAGAGATGCTTGCTATTGTTTGCATATACACATCGTACAAACAATCTGTTCTTCTTTGAAGTTATAAAGCAGATGATGTGAGACTTGAAAACAAGAGCAGTCTTTCCGCCCTAGAACATATCCGGCACTTCACAGACAGCCTCAACGCAAGGAAAGCTGAGAACAGCCAATTCGTTGAGGCCGATCTGAACACATACAGCACTACCCATCTGTCAGAGGATCTGAAGCAGCCCTTATACAGGAAATCAAAGTCACAGGTGAGACATGTGAGAGGATGGTGTTCACTTTATGACACGAGGTGAACTAGGTAAAGAGCAGTATAGTGTTCATCCTGTCTATTGACGTGCATCATTGAGTCATAGAGATACAGCATGGGAACACACACTTTGGCCCACCAAGTCTGAAATTAATCATCAATTTACGCTAATCTAATATTAATCCCATTCTCCCAGCCTTCAAAACCAGTTTATATCACTCTCCTATACAGCAAGGTCCACTTGCTGATTAACCTAAAGACCTGCATGTCTTTGGGGTGTAGGGAAAGCTCACGTAGTAACAGGGAGAATGTGCAAAATCCACAGGACTGAACCTTTGTCTCTGGCATTGTGAGGCAGTGGCTTCACCTGCATCACCCACACTGCCCTACAGTCATAGTGTTCCCACAGCAAGCTTATCAGGCAACGGAATTAATCAAGTCTGGTGCCGACCAGGTATACTGGAAAGAACACTAACAATGAAATGAACCGGAATTAGCCCTTGGAGCTTTTTCACCAGTTTGTGTCTTTGTGTCCAAAACCAAACTGGAAAATATCCTCCTTCCCTGTACTGAGGAGCTGTACAAACAACATGTCTCCAGAGTAGGAGAGTCTTGGCTTGGTGTTCAACCACAATAAATATCCCATGGCAAGGATGATGGTGCCATCAACTGCCGTCCCGCATGAGGCAATTTCAGTAAGAATTATGGTTTGGCAATTAGCAGAGCAACTTGAGCTGACCGCACTCACGTGCTCACCAAGGTAAGCAAATAACAATGTCCCTGACCACCAACCATCTCAGCATCACCTCATCACACCCTCCAAGTTACGTTGGAGAAGATCATCGGTCATGTATGACATCCACAAAATGACGGTGGAACTCAACAGGCCAGGTAGCATCTATAGAAGAAAGTGCAGTTGATGTTTTGGCCTGAAATTTTGCTGAGCTCCTCTAGCATTTTGTGTGTGTTGCCTGGATTTCCAGCATCTGCAGATTTTCTCTTGTTTGTGAATGGGTTATGTGTGATGTAGTTCGTCACCAAATGATATGGGTAACAGAGTTTAGTAGTCATATTCACTGAAATAATATTCCACGGAAATATGGATTATTAATCCAGAGACATTAGTTTAAATTCCTGTTAAACAGCTGGGAAATTTAAATTCTGTTTTAGAATACATATATGTGTAATGCAAAAAAAGCTGGTATTAGTAATGATGATATCCACCTCGTCATTACTGCCCTTTCAGGAAAGAATTCTGCTCTTATCACTTTGGTCTTCATGTGATTTCCAGCAATCTGTAATGTAGTTACCACTTAACCCTTAGCCTGATGAAAAGGCAAAGTTCTCCCAAGTTATTATGGAAAATATGTAGATTAAAATCAAACCCACTATCAACTTTGCTATCAGATTCTGCAAAGGCACATCCAAACTAATCAGCCTCACAGTCTTGCACATTAACATCTTGGACTTGCACCTGAATTAGGAGGGCTGTCTCACAGTTCAGGCATACTCACCAGATCAGTACCTTTCAGCATAAGTCCTATACTCATCTATTAGAATCTGCAGGATACTGGATAACACAGGTACATTGAGGTACACACACACAAGATGAAATATCGCTTTGCCAAAGTCATTTTTAGATGATATCATGCTAAATAGCTGAAGGAACTGTCCCATAAGCAGAACTTGGCAATTTTGTATCCGGTAGGTTAGATGAAATCTTGGCAGCGCTACAGCATCCAATTGTAAATGATGGTAAGGTACTAAGTAACAAACAAGCAATAAAGGTTGCACAAACAACTCCAGCACCAACAATGGGGAAACTAAATGCCAAATAAGAAGATGAATCATTTGTACCAATGCCAAGTGAATAATCCATTATGGCCTCCACCAGAGGTCTCATCCATCACACAAAAAAAAAACATTTTCCAGCCGATAATGATCCTTTCTTCATGATATCAAGTGTGCTTAGCTGTTCTTTGATATAGATTCTAACAAAATCCTGTTTGTAGGGCTCCAGCAACCAACGTTTCCAACCAAGTATAGCTGAAACATTGGCATTTACCTGACATTGTGGAAAATTGATAGAATATCCTATCCACACACAAAAAAAATAGACTAAGTTCGATCTATTCAGCTACCAGCCTGGTATCACATTTGGTTATCTACAGGGGGGTGTGAGTGGTCATCGTCTCCAACAATCCTTCTTTGTGTAATGTATCAGTGGATCAAGATCCTGGACAACCCTGCCATAACAGTATGGAAGTGCCCTGAGCACACGGATTGCAGTGATTTAAGGCAGAGGGTGTAATGTTCTTCTCAAGAATGATTAGGAATGGCCTCTCCTGACAACACCCACAAAGTACAAATAAATAAAAAATAACAAACAGCGGGTCCCTGGGGAAGCTAATTTTCCAGCTGAGTTAGTATTTCCCATTCGGCAACCCACAAGAAGCCTGTACCATAAGGTTCCTTCCAAAGTGTCATGTTAATTAGATTTAGAAAGAGGGTTTCCAATATGGTTTTCTGAGATCTAATCTCTTTGTCCAACAATGCAACTTCTTATAGATATATTACTTAGATTTGTAGCTGTTGGTTCTATGACATGGCTTGGGATGTTTCCCACTTTGTTTTCCATAAGCCCATTTTTTTTTATTGTTGTGTACACACAACCTGGCCGATAGGAGGATGCTCTAGCTCTTGAATCAGCAGAGACCTGTTTATTTATTGAGATACAGAGTGGAATAGTGCTATCCAGGCCTTCCAGCCGCATTGCCCAGCAGTTCTTGATTTAACTGATTTAATCAAGGGACAATTTACAATGACCAATTATCTTAACAACTGGTACATCTTTGGACTGGGGGAGGAAACCGGAGCACCTGGAGGAAACCTATGTGGTCATGGGGAGAACATACAAACTCTTTGCAGACAGCGGCGGGAATTGAATCCATGTCGCTGGTACTATAAAGTGCGGTGCTGACCACTACACTACCGTGCACCCTTGATCGGAAGGAAGATGCTTGCTGATTGGACGGGAATAATAGCAAAATTAAAAGCCTGCTGGAGCACATAATGTAATTTTTCTTCTTGTGTCTTAACCCTTCTCTTGCTTTCCTTGCTAGGCATATGCCATGATGCTCTCTCTGTCCGACAAGGAACCCATCCACTCCACATCGCACAGTGGCCCCAACATGTGGCACAGTCTGCCGAGAGCTGCAACGGAGCCCAGCACCCTGCAATCCATTAGCCATGTATGACACTTCGCAATAACCAGATGGGACCAAGTCCAGCGTCGTACATAGCATGACCTTTGGAATTTTTGATTCTTTTATTTTTACCCTTTCCTTTCGTGTCTATTTATAGAGAGAGACTCCTGAGCAGAAAGCCTTAGAAATCTGCTGGGTCACCCCAATCGGAATTTTGTGACCTTAAACTGACAGTTTTAAAAAAAATGAATTGTATTTATTCTCCTAGTATTTTGTTTTGCACAGCGAAGGTAGCTGCGTTGTGAGGATCAATGCAACTCAAAGTAGTTCAACTAGGAACTGGGTGCTCACATCTCAGTGGCCCAGGAGAGCGTCTTCCATTGTACTCACTGGGAGAGGGTTTGACCATTTTCAATGTATCTGAGAACTCGGTTTATTGAAAACTAAATCATTTGTATAAAATTCATTTTAATGGGGAGTTTGGGCAACATTGTCTCTTCCTGTACAAAACTATTATTTGCATTATTTTTCAGTTCTTTTAAGCACAAATCAAGATGACTTTTATTGTTGTGTAATCAAGCTCTGTTTCATAAAACAAAGACAACACTGAAGATCTCCAATCTGCATTCAAAAAAAAAGTTTCTTCCCCCGCCCCCTGGAAAATTTCCAAATTAACTTTAATTTTAGACAATCATTTGTGTAATTTTTGTTAACGATGTGTGTGTGGCACTGTGCTATTTATTTGGTTACTTAGCAATATCACACTGTTCAGTCCACACACAAGCATACACACATACTGACAGCTGCTTCGTATCACAGGGGGAGATCTTTGATCCCAAGTCTGGGGCAGGGAGGGTGAGGGTGGGGATAGGGAGGGGAGGGATAAGGCAGCGGATATACATGAGTGCCAAATAGTGTTGGGGGAAAAAAAAACACAAAAAAAATCAATCTTATGCGTTTTAATGAATCTGCCTAATGAATAGACTTTACTTAGTTTGTTTTGTTTAATACAATGAGCTGATTCGATTGTATGAACAGTTATGACTCCTTCATTACAGCATGATTCTCCTAATTAGACCTGTACCTGATATTTTAAGCTATTTGTCTGCTTGTGTGGTGTTTTGTTCCAGTAATCCTATTCAGTGGCAGCAGTTAAGGTATAAATGTGCCAAACTTATGTTTGAAAAAAAAACAAAAAAACAGATTGTATTTCTTATATTTCGCCGTTCATGGCGAGCAGATTCGTCTTTTTTTTGTTTATATCTGATTTTGAATAGCCAGCAAACTGAGGTACTTTCTCTAAATGCTTTGTACAATGTATCTGTTATGCATTTAAATAAAAATATAATGAGAGGAACAGCTAATAAAAATAAAAGCAAACCCAAGGTCTGCTTGTGCATATATGTTCAGACACCAAGATCTTGAATGAGTGGTCTCTGTCTCTCCATCTTCTTCCTTCATTCTATTCCCCCTTTTGGCCCCCCCACTTACCATTTCTCTTCCTCTCACCCGCCCATCACCTCCTTCTGCCACCCATCCTCCTTCCCTTTCTCCCATGGCCCACCCTCCTCTCCTATCAGATTCCCTCTTCTTCAGCCCGTTACCTCTTCTACCTATCACCTCCCAGTTTCTTACTTCATTCCTCCCTCCCCCACCCACCTTCCAACCCTGACCTTCTTTCACCTGTCATTTGCCAGCTTGTACTCCTTCCCCTCCCCCAATAGGCTGGCTTCTATCCCCCCTCCTTTCCAGTCCTGATGAAGGGTCTTGGCCCGAAACATTGACTGTTTAATCCCCTCTGTCGATGCTGCCTGACCCGTTGAGTCGTGGAGCATTTTGCATTTGTTGCTCTGGGTTTAGCAGTGCTGGAAATGGGGGAAAGTATGCAATGTGAGCAAAGCATCAGCCCAGCTTTCCCAGTCTGCCAACTGTGGATGCTCAGCCATTTCCTGAGCCAAAGATGGGGATGGCAAAATACAAAATACAACTAGGGTTAGTAAATTTGCTGATGACACAAAGGTTGGGGGTGTTGTGGAGTGCTGTCAGAGGTTACAACGGGACATTGATAGGATGCAAAACTGGGCTGAGAGGTGGCAGATGGAGTTCAACCCAGGTAAGTGTGAGGTGGTTCATTTTAGTAGGTCAAATATGATGGCAGAATATAGTATTAATGGTAAGACTCTTGGCAGTGTGGAGGATCAAAGGGATCTTGGGTCTGAGTCCATAGGACACTCAAAGCTGCTGAGCAGTTGACTCTGTGATTAAGAAGGCATACGGGTGTATTGGCCTTCATCAATCGTGGGATTGAGTTAAACAGCCAAGAGGTAATGTTGCAGTTATGTAGGACCCTGGTCAGACCCCACTTGGAATACTGTGCTCAATTCTGGTCACCTCACTACAGGAAGGACGTGGAACTATAGAAAGGGTGCAGAGGAGATCTACAAGGATATTGCCTGGATTGAGGAGCATGCCTTATGAGAATAGGTTGAGTGAACTTGGCCTTTTCTCCTTGGAGTGACGGAGGATGAGAGGTGACCTGATAGAGGTGTACAAGATAATGAGAGGCATTGATCGTGTGGATAGTCAGAGGCTTTTCCCCAGGGCTGAAATGACTAGCAGGAGAGGGCATAGTTTTAAGGTGCTTGGAGGCAGGTACAGAGGAGATGTCAGGGGTAAGTCTTTTATGCAGAGACTGGCAAGTGTGTGGAATGAGCTGCCGGCAGCGGTGATGGAGGCGGAAACGATAGGGTCTTTTAAGAGACTCCTGGATGGCTACATGGAGCTTAGAAAAATAGAGAGCTATGGGTAAAGCCTAGGTAGGTCTAAGGTAGGGACATGTTCGGCACAGCTTTGTGGGCCGAAGGGCCTGTATTGTGCTGTAGGTTTTCTGTGTTTCTATGTAACTGCTGCCAGGAGTACCAGGCCAAGATTGAGTGGCATTTTTTATGTGAATGTAATAAAGCTGATATGACTGGGATAATGGGCATTTTAAAAATAAGTTGTTTTCCATAGAGGTAGCTAAAGAGAATAAGGATTTCATTTAATGATTTCCTGACTGGCATGGTGAATGCTCAGCTGCCACCTATCCTGCACCACGCTACTGAAGAGCAGGCAGATATGGAATGTACACACCTGCAGAGGAAAATGTAACACACATACACAAAAAGGTAAATATACAATACATTTATACGCACATAGGCAGATGAAGAGCATAGACACACAGAGACAAATGTAGTACAAGCACATATACACATGCGCTCAATATTTAAAATCGTAACCTGCTTAAACAGGTCCATGACACCTGAATTGGAAAGTCATTTAGATCTTCAACTGAGTTAAAGCACAACTAAGGTTTTTAATTCTCAGAGCAAGGAGAGGTGACCAATAACTGGTTACTTTCCCTCCAAAATGGGCATCATCTGGTTATTCGCTGCTGTCTCAGACGTACTGCAACCCTGCTTCTGACCAGCTTGAGCAGCTGCGACATCATTGATGATAACAAGATCAGCAAGCCTTCACTCCACCTCGAAGATTTTCCTGCAGTGGCTATGGAATTGAGACACCAGCAGCAGCAGTGTTGCTTGCTGAAGCAAGTATCCAGGCTGAGGCACAGTCATCTTTGTGGCCTGTCTTTTTCCACAGTTCTGCTTCCTGTCAATGGCACTCTGGAAGAAAGTCAACTCAATCGATTTCACCAATCTGAATTTATGTGCTGGTTCCTAAGATGTGTTTTCCTTCAAAAATCATTTTATGATCCAATGTCACTAAGCCATAAACTCTCTGGGGCCACAAGTGATGATGATTTAGAGCAGATGGATCTAAATTGTGGTTCAGAAACACTGTGTAGTAGCATGCAAAAGTTTGGGCACTCCTGGTCAAAATTTCTGTTAATGTGAATAGCTAAACGAGTAAAAGATGAACTGATTTCCAAAAGGCATGAAGTTAAAGATGACATACTTCTTTAATATTTTAAACAGGAAAACTTTTTTATTTCCATCTTTTACAGTTTCAAAATCACAAAAAAGGAAAAGGGCCCAAAGCAAAAGTTTGGGCACCCTGCATTGCAGTACTTAGTAACACCCCCTTTGGCAATTATCACAGCTTGTAAATGCTTCTTGTAGCCAGCTAAGAGTCTTTCAATTCTTGTTTGGGGGATTTTCGCCCTTTCTTCCTTGCAAAAGGCTTCTAGTTCTGTGAGATTCTTGGGCCGCCTTGCATGCACTGCTCTTTTGAGTAAAAGATCACCAGCATTTTTTGTGTGTGTTGCTTGAATTTCCAGCATCCGCAGATTTCCTCATGTTTGCGTTTTTAATTTAAAAAAATTTTCTTGCTTAAAATATTAAAGAAACGTGTCATCTTTAACTTTATGCCTCTTGGAAATCAGTTCACCTTTTACTCGCTTAGCTATTTACAGTACCAGAAATTTTGACCAGGGGTGCCCAAACTTTTGCATGCCACTGTATATACTACTAATTGCACTTCTAAATCTCAGTTAACTCAGATTTATTTCCACTTTTATTTCTTCATTTCTGGTTCGATCTGGTTGCACATATCAGTATTTTGAGAGCCTTGCTCCGTTGTCAACTCATTGGGATTTCCAGACCAATGGAACACAAGAATAATTAGAACAAACACCAAAGATAAGAGGCATGGGTTCATGAAGTGGCATAGAATACACAGATGCCCCACCAGGAAAGGCAGCTGATAGTCCTTTGACCCAAAGAGCAGAGGGCGACATTGCAAGCATGAATATGGCATTCTAATCACTGCTGATGTGAAAGCTCAGCATATGCTGCCAACTTCTATATGTTACCACTAATCTTACAAAGAAGATAATGGAAAATTTGACCAATGTGTATCTGAGTCAAAGGATGATGTGTTCAAACCACTCTTCCAAAACATAATGAAATTTTAGCACTGTACTGTTACTATGCTATAGGATGTGCCATTTTACAAATGAATTGTTACAATTGTGGATGAAGGTAAAATAATCCAAGGTAATGGTAGAGCTGCTGCCTCACAGCTCCACTGATCTGGGTTCAATTCAAACCTCTGGTGCTGTTTGTACGTTCCCTTTGAGACCAGGTGGGTTTTCCCCTGCGTGTCCCTGTTTACTCCCACTGTAATACTGATACACCTGACTTTAGCTTTTCCCTCTCAAATTGCCGGGTGAAATCCATCTTATTATCATCACTGATTCCCAAGGATTCCTTTACCTTAAGCTCCTTAATCAAATTTGGTTCACCCAATCCAGAATAGCCTATCCCTTCGTGGGCTGAACCACAGGCTGCTCTAAAAAGTCATCCAATAGACATTTTATAAATTCTCTTTTTTGGAATCCAGCACCAACCTGATTTTCCTGATCTACTTGCATATTGAAATCCTCCTTGACTATCGTAACATTGCCTATACTCAAATTGAAGCGTATGTCTTATGAGGATAGATTATGTGAGCTCGGGTTTTTCACTTTGGAATGAAACAAGACGAGAAGCCACTTGATTGAGGTATACAAGATCGTGAGAGGCATAGACCAAGTTGATAGCCAGAGACTTTTCCCTGTGTGGAAATACTAATGTGAGGAGGCATAATTTTAAGCTGGTTGGAGGAAAGTATAGGGTGGATGAGATATTTTACAGTGAGTGTGGGGGTGTGTTGAATGCCCTGCCAGAGGTGGTGGTAAGGACAGACACATTAGGGACATTTAAGAAACTCTTCGATAGGCATGTGGATGATAGGAAGACAGAGGGATATGTAGGAGGGATGGGTAAGATTGATCTGAGAGTATGTTAAAAGTTCAGCCCAATGATTTTGTGCTGATTGGCCTGTATTGTGCTGTAGTATTCTATGTCCCTTTACATAATACCTGCATTGGTGTCTTATGCTCTCTGTTCTACGTGGTAACACATACAAGGACAGACTAGGACCTGTATCTGGAATTGGTTGATTATTGTCACATGTACTGAGATACAGTGAAAAGCATTGAGCAAAAAACAAGGTAAAACAAAAACAGAATGGAGAATAAGTGCAACAACTACAGAGAAAGTGCAATGCAGGTAGACAATAAGGTGCAAGATCATAACAAGGAAGATTGTGAGGTCAAGAGTCTACCTTATCATTAGAACCATTCTGCAGTTATAGAACAGCCAGGTAGAAGCTATCCTTTTGCCTGGTGAATCGTGCTTTCAGGCTTTATTTTAGTCTTCTGCTCAATGGAAGTGGGGAGAAGAGAGAATATTGGGGGTGCTTGTGGTCTTTGATTATGTTTGCTGCTTTACTGAGGCAATGAAAATTATAGACAGAGTCCATAGAGGGGAGGTTGGATCCTGTGATGTGTTGAGCTGTGTCCACAACTGTCTGTAGTTGCTTTTAATCTCAGGCAGACCAGTTACCATACCAAGCCATGATGCATCTGGATAGGATGGTTTCTATGGTGTATCAATAAACATTGGTAAGGGTTGAGGATGTTGTGCCAAATTTCTATAGCCTCCCAAGGAATTAGAGGTATTGGTGTAACACGCACAACATGCTGGAGGAACTCAGCAGGTCGGGCAGTATCCGTAGAAACGAACAGTCAACGTTTCGGGCTGAGACCCTTCGTCAGGACTGAAACATTGACCGTTCGTTTCCACGGATGCTGGCCCACCTGCTGAGTTCCTCCAGCGTGTTGCTTTGACCCCAGCATCTGCAGAGTATTTTGTGTTTAGAGGTATTAGTGTGTTTCCTTGGCTGTGGCATCTACCTGCTTGAACCAGATCAGACTATTAGTGATGTCCACTCCAAGCATTCTGAAGTTCTCTTCAATCTCTCAACTTCAATATCTTTTGTGTAGGCAGCAGAACGTGCATTTCTCTCCCCGTCCTGAAGCCACAAACCATCTTTTTTGTTTTACTGTCATTGATCAAAAGGTTGTTTTCATGACACCTTTTTACTAAGCTCTCTACTCCTTCCTGTACTCCGACTCATCCTTATTCGAGACGTGGCCTATCAATGGCAGTATCATCTACAAACTTGTCGATGGAGTTAATCTGGCCACATAGTCGTGAGTGCGTAAGGAGCAGAGAAGACAACTGAAGACACAGACTTGTGGAACACTGGGTGAAGTTAAGAAGAATGAGAAGTGACTTGACTGAAATCTGAAACGAGAGAAAATCTGCAGATGCTGGCAATCCCAGCAACACACACACAAAATGCTGGAGGAACTCAGCAGGCCAGGAAGCATCTATGGAGGAGAGTCCTGATGAAGGGTGTCTGTCCGAAATGTTAACTGTATTCTTTTCTATAGATGCTGCCTGGCCTGCTGAGTTCCTCCAGTATTTTGTGTGTGTTGACTGAAATCTGAAAAGTTTTGACAGGAGTTTGACAAGAGTTTTGGAGAGAATGCTTCCTCTCATGAAAAAATTAGTGTCAAGGGTTACTGCTTAAAAAGAAAGGGATTATCCTTTTAGATAATATAAGAATAACTTTGAGAGAACTATGAGGGAACACCTAAAATCAATGGAGGCAGAGTCTTTAAAGTTTTTTTTTAAAAAACAGAGGTAAATGGATACTTAGAAAGCAAGGGCTATAAGGTAGCTGTGGGTAGACAAGTATGCAGATTTGAGCTTACAGTTAAATTAGCCATGATCTCGTTACATGCCAACAAGCCTGCTCCTGTTCTTTGTATTATCATAAGAAGAAAAACATAAAAATATAATTCTTGATTCTTGTATTGAAAAGAATAAACAAAAGTTCCTTGCAGAAATATATTGTAAAAGGTTAAGGGCTTTGAATCTTCAAAGCTCTCCACTGATTACCAGCCTTTTCTGGATATTGGCGCTGATGGCTGTTTTTATTTAAGTCCATTGTAACCTCTAAGCGAAGCATGGCATCCATTTTGCAGAAAACCCTATAAGCTTGGTTCAAGAAGCCTGCTGGAACGTTGTGCTTGGCAACAAAATGCAGATCTGTCTCTCCCAGGCAGAGCCAAGTTTTCCAAACACCCTTGTTCCCCTCCTTTGCCACTGGCCATAACAATTGGAAAGTGTGCCTTTAATTACTTATGTGAGACATAGTGCCAGAGGGAATCTTCACAACACATGCACTCTGTTCCTGAGTGCAGTCATCCTATCACAAATAAATCAGAGTTTTAAAGTAAGGCTTCCAGTTCCATCTCACCCCTCGGCTCGTTCATGTTAGATTCATTGTTTTATAATCACTTCGTACTAATCTAATAATTTACAAATACTTCTCAGCATTTCTTCCAGCATTTGTATGAATCTCCTGCCCTTGTCCATAAAACTGGGGAAATTGTTTGGCTAATTATGTTTGCGATTGATACATTTAATTAATTAATTTTAAAAAAGCTGTCTTGAAATTAGCTGTAATCAATTCTTAGCTGTGCAAATTATTCGTTCTTTAGTATTGTAGTTGACAATTTTATTGGAAAGACCTCCATTAAGTATTACAATTCCCTTCTTAAACAAACACTTCCCAGTGTTTATGAGTTTTAATGGATGAATGAGATTTACTCCAGCCAGAATTGCTCAAATCAAAATTTCACTGCAAAAACAACGTTACATTTTTAATACCGTTGTCTTCAAATGAAGGCTCAGTCTGAAATGCAGGCACAACAGACTAAGGGGAATCAATAAACACACATCAAAGTTGCTGGTGAACACAGCATCTCTAGGAAGAGGTACAGTCGACGTTTCGGGCCGAGACCCTTCATCAGGACTAACTGAAGGAAGAGTGAGTAAGAGATTTGAAAGTGGGAGGGGGAGGGGGAGATCCGAAATGATAGGAGAAGACAGGAGGGGGAGGGATGGAGCCAAGAGCTGGACAGGTGATTGGCAAAGGGGATTTGAGAGGATCATGGGACAGGAGGTCCGGGGAGAAGGAAAAGGGGGAGGGGAGGAAACCCAGAGAATGGGCAAGGGGTATAGTCAGAGGGACAGAGGGAGAAAAAGGAGAGAGAGAGAAAGAATGTGTGTATATAAATAAACAACGGATGGGGTACGAGGGGGAGTGGGGCATTAGCGGAAGTTAGAGAAGTCAATGTTCATGCCATCAGGTTGGAGGCTACCCAGACAGAATATAAGGTGTTGTTCATCCATCCAGAGGGAATATAAGGTGTTGTTCCTGTTGTTAAGGAGAATCAATAGTTCTTTGTTTGGAAGGGTCTGTGTGCCACTGAGTAAGAGGAAGGCAGGCTCATTGTGACAGGGGCTGATTCTCAGTCTGGTAAGGACACTATCACTGTGGCATTTGACAGGTTGTTTGCAAGGAATTGCCTCAGAACGGCCAGCTTTGTGGAGTCCTTAAAACATTGATCATTTTACAGGGAGTTCATAGTGGTGAGTTAAACCAGTCTCTGGCACATGAATTTTCAGAAGGCCTATGACATGAGGTTGTTTAACAAGATAGGAGTCCATGGTATTGCAGGAAAGATACTGGCATGGAAAGAGAATTAGCTAATTGGCAGGAGGCAAAGAGTGAGAATAAATGGAGCATTTTCTTGTTGGCTGCCGATGACTGGCAGTGTTCTGCAGGGGTCAGTGCTGCGACCACTTACTTTTACGTTATATGTCATTAATTTGGATCCTCTACTTGATGGCTTTGATATTAAGTTTGCGGACCATACGAGGATAGGTGGAGGGACAGATAATGTTGAGGAAGCAGGGAAGCTGCAGAAGGGCTTAGAATGATTAGGAAAATGGGCAAGAAATGGCAGATGGAATACAGTGTCAGGAAGTCTATGGTCATGCAATTTGGTAGAAGGAACAAAAGCACGGACTATTTTTGAAACAGATAGAAAACTCAAAAATCCAAGTTGTAAAAGGACTTGGGTCCACACGTCGGATTCCCTATAGGTTAACTTGCACGTTGAATTGGTGGTGAGGAAGGCAAATGCAGTGTTAGCAATCATGTTGAGAGGACTAGAATTTAAAGCAAGCATGTAATGCTGAGGGTTTATAAGGCATTGGTGAGGCCTCAGAAGACCATAAGATATAGAAGCAGAATAAGGCCATTTGGACAATCGAGTCTGCTCCACCATTTTCATCAGAGCTGATCCAATTTTTCTCTCAGCCCCAATCTCCTGCCTTCTCGTCATATCCCTTCATGCTCTGACCAATCAAGAATCTATCAAGTACAGTATACATAAAGACTTGGACTCCACAGCAGCCTGATGCAAAGAATTCCACAAATTCAACACTCTCTGGTTAAAGAAATTCCTCCTCATCTCTGTTGTAAAAGGACGCCCCTTTATTCTGAGGCTATGTCCTCTGGTCTCAGACTCTCCCACCATATAAAACATCCTCCCCACATCCACTCTAACAAGGCCTTTCACTATTTGACAGGTTTCAATTATGTCACCACTCATTCTTCTGAATTCTAGTAAATATAGACCCAGAGCTATCAAATACTCTTCATATGGCAAGCCATTCAATCCTGGAACCATTTTTGTGAATGTCCTTTGAACCCTCTCCAGTTTCAGCAAATCCTTTCCAAAATAAGTGGCCCTAACTGCTTACAATACTCCAAGTGAGGCCTCACCAGTGCTTTATAAAGTCTCAACATTACACCGTTGCTTTTATATTCTAGTCCTCATGAAATGAATGCTAATATTGCATTTGCCTTCCTCACCACTGACTTTACCTGCAAACTAACCTGTAGGGAATCCTGCACAAGGACTCCCAAGTCCCTTTGGACATCAGTTTTTTTTGTATTTTCTCTTCATTTAGAAAACAGTCTACCTTTTCATTTCTTTTAACAAAGTGCATGGCTATACACTTCCCAACACTATATTTCAGCTGCCACTTACTTGCCCATTCTCCTAATCAGTCTCTCTTTCCTCTAAACTACCTGCCCCTCCACCTATTTTCATAGTATCCACAAACTTTATGACAAAACCATCAATTTCATCATCAAACCATTGACATATTACATAAAAAAAAATCAGTCCCAACACAGACCCCTGTGGAACACCACTAGTCACCAGGAACCAGCCAGAAAAGCTCCCTTTATTCCCATTCTTTCCCCCCTGGCAATCTGCCACTGCTGTATCCATATTAGGATCTTTCCAGTAATACCATAGGCTTGTAACTTGTTAAGCAGCCTCATATGTGGCACCTTGTCAAAGGTCTTCTGAAAATCCAAGTTCACAATATCAACTAATTCTCCTTTGTCTACACTGTTTGTTATTTCTTCAAATAATTCCAAAAGATTTGTCAGGCAAGATTTTCCCTTGAAGAACCCATGCCAACTATGGCCTATTTTATTATGTGCATCCAAGCACACTGAGGCCTCATCCTTAATAATCAACTCCAACATCTTTCCAACCACTGAGGTCAGACTAACTGGCCTATAGTTTCCTTTCAACTACTTCTCTCCCTTTTTGAATAGTGGAATCACATTTGCAACTTTACAGTCTTCCAGAATCATTGCAGAATCTAGTGATTCTTGTAAGGTCATTACTAATGCTTCCACAATCTCTTCAGCCACCCCTTTCAGAACTCTAGCGTGTACATCATCTGACCCAGGTGACTTATCTACCTTCAGACCTTTCATTTTCCCAAGAACCTTCTCTCTAGTTATGGGAACTTCACACACACTTCATGACCCTGACACCCAAAACTTCTGCCACACTGCTAGTGTCTTCAACAGTGAAGACTGCTGCAAAATACTTATTCAGTTCATCCGCCATTTCCTTGTCCCCCATTGCTACCTCTCCAGCATCATTTTCCAGCGATCGATATCCACTCTCATCTCTCTCTTACACTTTATATACCTGAAAAACATTACTTATTATCCCTTTCTTGAACGGAGGAATAACATTCACCATGTTCCAATCATCTAGTATTACTTTCATAGCCAATGGGATGCAAAGATCATCACCAAAGGCAAAACAATTTTTTCCCTCGCTTCCCATAATAACCTGGTACATATCCCATCTGGCCACAAGGCATTATCTATCGCATTCTTTTTCAAAAGTTCCAGCACATCTCATTTCTTAACATCGACATGTCAGCCTGCTTTATTGTGTGCTCACAAAGGTTACGTTTCTTCTCACTGGTTAATACTGAAGCAAAATATTCTTTAAGGACATAACCTAACTCTTCCAATGGTTTTTTCTTCTATCCCTGATTGTTCCTACTGTCAGTCAGGTCATCCTCCTGCTCTTCACTGATGTGTCGAATGCCTTAATCCTGATCACCAAGACATTCTCCTGCCTCCTATTCTATGTTCTATGGGAGTCTGTAAACTATAGTTCTTCACAAGCGGTGGGTTTTTGGACCAGCTGTACGACCTGGTACTACGCTATCTCCAGGCCTTTGGGGAGCAGCCCCATAGACAACCCAGCTCTTCACAGATTTCACTGACTGAAGTGTCATGGGAGTCTGAAACATCGAGACAGTAGGCGGCGTGTGTTGCATTGGAAGAAGGTTTCTGTTCTCGAGCCATGTTTTTCTCTCTCTTTTGATGGAGAGAGCCTATCAGTCCTTGGAGAAGTGACGTGGATGATTGTAACATTGGAACAGCGAGTTGCGGGTCTCCACTCTCATTGTTGCAGGAGAGTGACCTCACTTTCCTCCAATGCAGAGAGAGCCTGCCTGAGATAATGATGTGCTGAGTTATGGATTGCAGCTTTTGATGGACTCTAGATCAAGGTCTCTGAGGGCTATGGCTACCATTTGCATGGTGGGCGGGTTGGGGGGGGGGCGGCTGGTGTTTCTGCTGGTGCAAGTGGGGGGAGAGTTAATGCTTCTGCTGCTGCTTGTGTGATGGGAGAGAGAAATGGGGCTTCAGAGTGCTGATGTTTCTATCATTCATTCTATGGGGTTTCTTGTTTTGTGGATGTCTGCAAAGAAGAAGAATTTCAGGTTGTATACTGTATACATTCTCTGTTATTAAATTCAACCATTTTCTAGCTCACCTAAGTCTATTCTTCAGCTAAATCCCTGTTATTCTCTAGAACCTTCTCTGATCATTGTTTCCTAAACTTTAAGTAAGTTTCCTTCTTCCTCCTGACTAGATGTTCCACATCTCTTGTCACTCATGGTTCCTTTACCCTAGCATCCTTTCACTGCCTCATTGGGACATACATATCCAGAATCCCCATCAAGAATACCCTAAACAACCTCCACATTTACACAACATACATCAAAGTTGCTGGTGAACGCAGCAGGCCAAGCAGCATCTATAGGAAGAGGCGCAGTCGACGTTTCAGGCCGAGACCAAGACTATAGATGCTGCTTGGCCTGCTGCGTTCACCAGCAACTTTGATGTATGATGCTTGAATTTCCAGCATCTGCAGAATTCCTGTTGTTTGCCTCCACATTTACACTGTGCATTTGCCTGAGTACATCCATTCTAAATCTAGTGGATTGGTCCATTGGTTAATTGGCCAGCCACTTGTTTGTGACAAGTCTTGAAGAACTAAAATTCGTCAAATAAATAGCTGTGATTCCCTTTGTTTATTTGGGACACTATGTCCCTTAATTGTGACAGGAGACTGCTTTTGAACAGTTTCTAACAAGTGTCAGATGTGTGTGGCTTTTAGACACTACATCTGTTTAGAGCGAACAATTCTTAAATAGTGACAGAGACATGCACTTTTGTTCAAAAGGCTGTGATCTTTGTCACCGATAGTTGGAGAAAAATAGGCAGCAAGGCAAATCGGAACTAATTTGCTCTCTATGGTTTCAAGCATACAGGCTTGGAGCTGCCAAAAATGGTCAGGAGTGAAAATGAAATAATTTCACTGCTTCAACGAGTTAGGAAATATGAAGAATTTGAAGGTATCGACAAACATCTTGAATGTTACAATGAAAATGAAGATTTGAAGGATGCAATTGTCAATAGCATTGTACTGACATTGTATTGATAATGAAGATTTGAAGGATGTAATTGTCAGTTGTGTTGTAATAACAATCCATTATCTACACCAGTTGTCTGTGCTGATTTTGTTCATTTACGGTCAATCTAAAGAACATATACACTGGATGAAATCCTCAGTCGATAACTATTAGGAACTAATACACAGTTTTATGGTCCCTATTAGTAGCATTGATAGTGTTTAAATTGTTCTGTATTTCATTTAACTACATAATTTGTCACTCTTTTAAATGGTAGTTTGTCTTTTTTTTACACTTTTAAAATTATTTTCATAAAACTTCAGCTAACTGGGCCAAAATGTGTAGTGCTGATGTATCCCAATTAACCAAAATCCACTATATATACTCAGAAGTTCCTCCCTAATAGCATCATAATCTCTCCCTTCTCCAATTAAATACTTTCCCATACCATCAGCTCCTATACTCTTATCCTTCTCCAAGGCTTTGGTAAAGGTCAGGAAGTTGTGGTTATTCTCTCCGAAATGCTCACCCATCGAGTGATCTGACACCTGACCTGGTTCATTGCCTAACACCATATCCAGTATGGCCACTCCTCTAGTGAGCCTGCCTACATATTGTGTCAGGAATCCATTCTGGATTCACCTAACAAATATTGCCCCATCTAAACCCTTCCATACTAAGGAAATATCAATCATTATTAGTGAAGTTGAAGTCACCCATGACGACAACCCTGTTACTTTTGGACCTTTCCAAAACCTGCCTCACGATCTATCCCTTGGCGTCTCTATTGTTACTGGAGGTTTCTATAGAATACTCCCAATGGAGTGTTTGCTCCCCTCCCAGTTTCTGACTTCCATAGACAACCCCTCCATGAAAACTTCTATTTCTTCAGCTGTGATTCGATCCCTGATTAGCAATGCTACTCCCCCACCTCTTTTATCTCCTTCCCTGTCCCCTTTGAAACATCTAAACCCCAGCAGCCATTCCTGCCCTTGTGACAGCCAAGTCTCACTAATGGCCACAATGACATAGTTCCATGTTGCTCAAAGTTTATCACCCTTGTTTCTGATACTTATTGCATTAAAAAGACACACTTCAATCTATCCCACTGGCTGCAATTTTGCCCCATCAACTATAGATTCTTCCTCATAATCTCCCTGTACGTTGAATCTACTGTAGGCCAACTGCCCCATTTTCTGACTTATCACTCTGATTCCCATTAGTTAATAAACTTTCTCTGAACTGCTACAAACACATTAACATCCATCCTTAATAGCACATTAATGTTTACATAAAACTTAAGTTAGTCTCACATTGTTTCCTAATTCACTGCAAAATTTTGCCTGAAGAGTTTCCAGGACAATATTATGAGCAGAAGAACTGAAATGGGAAAAGTTAAGACTTTTTACACAACCCAGCCTTTGAAACTAGTTTAGCAATGTAGCACCCAAGTGACAAATCAATAGGCTAATATGAAATAAATCATCTCACTTGATGTGTGCGTCAGGCAAGTATCAGAAGAACTGAAGGGTGCTTATCCAGCATTGTCATACAAAGTGACACTGAAGAACCTCAAGAAGGAATACAGAATATGACAGGGAATGTGCAAGTGGTTACCATGGAGAAAATGAGGCATAGTGTCATCAGAAAAATGGTAAAAGACCATAAGACCACAAGCCATAGGAGCAGAATTAAGCTATTTGACCCATCGAGTCTGCTCCCTCGATTCCATCAAGGCTGATTTATTTCCTCTCTCAACCCTGACCAACCCCTTCTCACTGTAATCTTTGACACCTTTACTAAACAAGATCAGATTATAGAAGTAGTAAAATGGAAAGGCGTTTGCATGGAAAACTGGAAGAACATCTGGGAAAAAAAATTCCAAAATTGTGTTGAGAAGAATTAAAGAAATTGAGAGCTAGAAGACAAAAATTGATTGATCTTGTGAGGAGGAACAAAAAGAAACAAAACAGAAAGAAAGAAATATGTCTAAATGAAATCAATGAAAAGACGAAGTCCAAAACAAGACAACAGAGTAAAATGAGTTCTAATACAATACTTGGTTGAAGAGATTTAAACCTAATTTCCAATGTAAATAAGGATCAAAGACTGCCCAATGCCACCACATTGAAGTAGAATCATTGACAGGAGACATCCTAGGTATGGGGATCAATATTTTACTGTAAATCACAAAGAGACAATGGTTTTATGTATCCATTACAAAAGTAAGCGATAAAATCCTTTGACATTTATGGAAGTGAAATGAGCTGAAAATAAATATGGAACAGGTTAGTAAGAAATGCTGGGTGCCAGGCATATTTGAACAATGCACCTGGCAAACTGTAATGTGTAATTTCTTGCTGTATCCTAAGCTCTTTAGCAGCTGTTCCTATGTAAATGGAACATATAAATTGTGTAACCAAGGGGCATGCTGCATTCTTTATTTGCAGAGAAGAGTAATGAAATGGAGATTCAATAATGTTGAACTAATAAGTTGTTGGAAAGATAAAACAAATGCAGTAGATGTTATGCTCTGGGAGTTTCAGAAGGCACTTGATAACATTTCTCATAATGGTTGTCAGAAAAAAAAAGACAAATAAGAGAAAATATGGCAACATGGATATTGCAAAGAAGATTAACGTGCTGTAAGGATTCACTGCTAATGTAATGGCTTCTTTGTAATGTTCACTGCTGAGGTAACAGTTTCTCTGTAGCAGCAATGTTTGGGTTATGGCTGGAGATAACAGGACTGTAGTATGCATGTTAGCCAATTAGAGATTGTTGCCCTGCCTTGTGTATCAGGAAGGATTTTTTTTTGCGGTCTTTTGTCGAGGAGAGATGAAGAGGGAAGATGCGTGTGGAGAGAGCTGGTAGACCACTGGACAGAGTGGACTGTGATCTGAGGGTTCGAAGGTCGGCAACACTCAGAGGAGACCAATGGAGGAAGAATGACTACTGAGTGAGCTCCAACGTGAACTTTTGACTTTTCCTTGAATTTGGCCCTTTTTAATTTTCATTAGTAACCCTATATTCAGATTAAGATTCATAAAGTTCAATCATTGTCTGATATTTTGCATTGTGGGTTTGTAATTGGGCGGTACATTACACAGCATCCACACAAATCTGATTTCCCAGTTTGGCGGGGCCAAAGGCTGTTTCCCCTAGATGAACACGAGCTGGACAAGCCTGAGGGTTACGCCTGGATACCGCCTGGATTAGAGAACACATCTTATGAGGATAGGTTGAGTGAGCTAGAGCTTTTTTTTCTGGAGTAAAGGAGGATGATTGGTGACTTGATAGAGGTGCTCAAGATCAGAATCAGAATCATAGATAAAGTGGACAGCCAGAGACTTAAGGTGATTGGAGGAAAGACATTGAGACATCAAGACGAATGTGAACGGTGGGTGAGAGTTCAGCACTGACTGCTTTCCTTTTGATCGTTGCCAGAGAAGGAACTTGTGGATGGCCTATTGCTGTGGCAGGTGGGTAGGCCTCTCTGCCTCATGTGGTATCCCTCTCTTTTGTTGACTATCCGTGATATCATAAGGTGGTATTGTGGTTAATGCGTTTATGGACTGTGGACTTTTCTCAGACTTATGGTTTTTATAATCACCAGTTCCTTTACTGTTCTGTTGTGTAACAGGTGATATTTGGGGGTTGACGTTCTGTTGCATTGTGAGCTTTTTTTGTGTGGGGGGGGACAAGTTGTTTTTAGGGTCAATGTTCTCGTTCCGTTTTGTGCAGGGGAGGTGGGTTTCTGGGGGTTGATGATCAGGATGCCGTTTGTTTTTGTGCAGGGGGAGGTAGGTTTGGTGTTTCTCTCTGAAAGGCTTTCATGTTCCTTCTTTGTTTTGTGGCTATCTGGAGAAGATGAATTTTAGACTTGTATATGCATACATGCTTTGATAATAAATGAACCTTTGAAAATTTGAACCTTTGACTAAAAGGATGTCAGAGGTAGGTTTTTTTTACAATAGAGTGGTAGGTGTATGAAATGCGCTACCAGGTAAGGTGGTAGAGGCAGATACAATAGGGACATTTAAGAACTCTTAGATAGGCACATGGATGAAGGAATGAAGGAAAAATGGAGGGCTATGTGGGAGGGAAGTTTAGATTGTTCTTAGAGTAGGCTAATCATTCAGCACAACATAATGGGCGGAAGCAACTGCATAGTGCTGTACCTTTCTGTGTTCTATGTTCTATCTCTACAATTCTCTTGGGTGGAAAATATAAAGATTTACAACCCTTTGAGAGGCAGAAATCATCCTCATATCTCTCTTAAATGGGAAACACCAATATCTGAAATTATGTCCTCTAACTTTAGATCAACCCACTGGGGGAATCATCTTCTGTGACGAAACTCAAAGAAAGTCATAGAAATTTATTCAGAAAGTCAACAGACATGGGATCCAGGGAAAGTTGGCTGTATGGATAGAGAACTGGCTTGCCTATAGAAGGCAAAGGGTGATAGTAGATGAAGAGTATTCTGCCTGGAGGTCCGTACCCTCTGGTGTTCCACAGGGATCTCTTCTGGAACCCCTGATCTTTGTGCTTTTTTTATATAAGTGACTTAGATGATGAAGAGGAAGGGTGGGTTAGTAAGTTTATAGATGACCTAAATGTTGGTGGGGTTGTGGATAGTGTGGAAGGTTGTTGTTGATTACAATAGGGCATTGACAGGATGCAAAGCTGGGCTAAGAAGTGGCAGATGAAGGTCAACTGGAAAAGTATGAAGTGATTCATTTTAGAAGGTCAAATTTGAAGATAGAATACAGGTTCTTAGTAATGTTGAGGAACAGAGCGATTTTGAGGTCCATGTTCATAGAACCTTCAAAGTTGCCATGCAAGTTTATAGAATGTGTATGATGTGTTGGCCTTTATTTGTTGGGGGATTGAGTTTGAGAGGCCACATGGCAATGTTACAGATCAGTAAACCTCTGTTTAGACCACACTTGAAAAATTCTGTTCAGTTTTATTCACCTCATTACAGGAAGGATGTACAGAGGAGGCTTACCAGGATGTCTTATTGATAAATTGATATAGGTTTAGCAAGCTAGGACTTCTCTCTTTGGAGTGAAGAAGGATGAGAGGTGATTTGATAGAGGTGGACAAGACGTTAAGAGGCATAGACAAAGTGGATAGCCAGAGAATTTTTCCGAGGGCAGAAATGGCTAATAGAAGAGGTTTCGTAAGAGGGAAGGGTTAGATTGATCTTAGAGTAGGTTAAAAGGTCGGCACAACATCGTGGGCTGAAGGGCCTATATTATGATGTAATAATCTATGTTCCGTGTTCTATGAAAAGTTATGAGGAATTTCTTTAAGCAAGGAATGCCAGAGTATGAGATGTCATGGCCTGGATAACTACAGCGTGAAGCGCAGAATCCAATATCGCTGTGATGATTGTACATTCCGGTATCAATTGTTTGGTGACAATAAAGTATACAGCAGATGTTATTGTAATTTTAACAGAAAATAGAAATCAAATAAGATCAAATCAAATAAAATCAAATAAGAAGTGTATAAGATGATGAGAGGTATTGATTGTGTGGATAGTCGGAGGCTTTTTCCCAGGGCTGAAATGGCTAACACGAGAGGACACAATTTTAAGGTGGTTGGAAGCAGGTGCAGAGGAAATGTCAGGGGTAAGTATTTTTACACAGGGAGTGGTGAGTGCGTGGAATGGGCTGCTGGCAATGGTGGTGGAGGTGGATACAATAGGGTCTTTTAAGAGGCTCCTGGATAGGTATAAGGAGCTTAGAAAAATAGAGGGCTATGGGTAACCTGAGGTAATTTCTAAAGTAAGTACATGTTCGGCACAGCATTGTGGGCCACAGGGGCTGTATTGTCCTGTAGCTTTTCTACTTTTCTATGTTCTAAAAAAAGTGCAAATACAGAAGTGAAAAATAGTGTTGAAGGAAGAGTGGTAGGTTTGCTTGTGGAATGCTCTAGCAAATAGATGCTAAAGTAATGGATTAAGTGATTGGATACATGTTCAGAGTAAGGGTCCAGAATGGGGCAAGAGTCTAGTACTGACCCCTTGCAGACACAACTTCACTTTTCTAAGCATCAGAATTCAAACTGGCTTCAAATACACCAGGCTAACCTTGGGTTTGTGATAGGTACTGTTTTGACCTATGTAGCTTATGAATTTCTATTACATATATTTCAACATTTGCAATCTTCTCTGCTATTTTTTTTTCTGGGATTAGAAACATAGAAAACTTATAGCACAATGCAGGCCCTTCGGCCCACAAAGTTGTGCCGAACATGTCCTTACCTTAGAACTACCTTGGCTTACCCATAGCCCCCTATTTTTCTAAGCTCCATATATCCATCCAGGAGTCTCTTAAAAGATCCTATTGTTTCCACCTCCACCACCGCCACCGGCAGCCCATTCCACGCACTCATTACTCTCTGCGTAAAAAACATACCCCTGACATCTCCTCTGTACCTGCTTCCAAGCACCTTAAAACTATGATCTCTCGTGCTAGCCATTTCAGCCCTGGGAAAAAGCCTCTGACTATTCATATGATCAATTCCTCTTATTATCTTGTACACCTCTATCAGGTCACCTCTCATCCTCCGTCGCTCCGAGGAGAAAAGTCCGAGTTCACTCAACCTATGGGATTGCCCCAATAGATGACGGAATCCGTTTAAATTCATATTCTCTTTTCCAATCTCATCCTTTTGTGAGTCTAGAGCAAGGACCCCTTCAGGCCATTCAGAAATTCCTACGATTTTAGCCAAGAGAAAAATCAGTAACTGTTATACTCCTCATTTAATGATCTCACAACTTTAACTCTAGGACTGAAACATATCTGCTGGTTGAAATTGCATGATTTAGTTAGAGCAATCACCACCACCCACTGTACATGAATCCAATTGCTACAAAATAAATCTCAAAGATGTGCATAAAAATGCCCTTCTTCCTCATGCTTCATGGTGTGAATATTAAAAGGGAATAGATGTCCTTGCCTCAAGTTCATGTTCAGGTTTATTTCAGACAAAACATTGTTCCCCGGAACAAGTTGCACAATTACCACAAATAAATTAACAAAGAGTAAAATATATTCCAGAAGATTGACATTTAGCATAAGGTGCTTTTACACGCAAGTTAAAAATTAAACATTATAATGCTATTGACACTTCATACACGGGTGGTGGCAGGGAGTTCAGAAGTCTCATGGCCTGGGTAAGAAAATGTTTCCCATCCTAACAGACGTTATTCTAATGCTACGGTACCTCCTTCCTGATAGTAGGGGAATCAAAGAGATTGTGGGACGAATGGGAGGGATCCTTGACAATGCAAATCACTCGTGGTAAATATCTCAGATGGGTGGAAGGGAGACCATGATGATCCTCTTAGCAGTCCTTGCAATCCGTTCTAGGGTCTTGCAGTCAGATGCCTTGCAGACAGTGATGCAACTGGTTAGGGCACTTTCAATGGTGCTCAATTGGTTAGATGGAAGAGTGGGGGGATGGTTTGGGGTTGGAGCCTCACTCACCTCAATCCCCTCAGGAAATGGAGACTGCTGTGCTTTCTTAACTGAAGAGGTGGCGTTGAGGGAGCAGTAGAGATTGTCCATTATGTGTACTCCTGGAAACTATGGGCTTCTAACTCGCTCCATGAAAAAGCCATTTATGTGCAATGTGGAGTGGTCAGCCTGCACCTTCCCAAAGTCCACAATCATCCCTCTAGTTCGGTCCACATTGAGATTCAAGTTGTTCTCGCTCTATTATACAAGCCGCCCTACCTCCTCTCTGTACGGTGTCACGCCGTCGTTGTTGATGAGGCCAATGACTGTTGTGTCATCAGTGAACTTGATCCAGTTTGAGTTGGATCCAGCCGCACAGTCATGCGTTAGTGCTTTACATGTAGCACTGGGGGGTGTTGGTACTTGGCATGATGGGGCTGCCAACACGGAATGACTGTGTATGACCTCCCTGTCAAGAAGTCCAAAGTCTAGTTACAGAGAGAGGTGTAGACACCCAACGAGGTCAGTTTACCCATAAACTTCGGAGAGATTATTGTATTATACATTCATATTGATAGTATCAATAGATTTTTTTTAGCGTGTCACACCAGACAGTCAGCCATTCTTGTCTGGCGAGTGGTGTCAGGATTGGTCTCCTTTTGGATTAACTGGGTCAAGTTATGAACGTTCCTGACTCAACCCTTTTTTTTAAAACGAGGCCGAGTGGCTAGCTCGACGCTCAACCCAGCACAGATGGAAAGTGTGCTGGGGGGGGTGGCCCAACTTGGATTTGAACTCGGGAGCCTTCATTCCGGAGTCTGGCGCTGATGCCATTGCGCCACCCCCTCAGTAGATGCAGGTTGAGAGTGAAATATGGATGAGACAGAAAAGGCTATTTTCACTTCTTCAGCCTAATTCTCTTGAGGATAGGCCAGAAGGATGAATAGATCACAATTCATTACTTACGTATTATAATCTCCACCAGGTTACATCTGAGTGAAATGCAGGGAGCAGCACCTGCATGGCCTTGTTCAACCTCACTAAAACTTCTCACTACACAAATCAGAAGGCATTGTGAGATAGCCTTCTCAACTTTGGTTGACCTTAGTATTCATTTCCATAAGACCATCAGATATAAGGGCCATTTGGCCCATTGATGCTGCCTTGGTATCCCATCATAGCTGATTTATTTACCCATCAACCCCATTATCCTGCTTCTCCCCTTTGACACCCTTCTTATTATGAACCTAGCAAACTCTACTTTAAATATACTCAAATGACTTGGCCTCCACAGCCATCTGTAGCAATGCATGCCACAGAGCCACCAGCCACTGGCTATTGTAGCGCCAGAATCATGTAGCACCATAGTCCTGAAAAAAGTTGTCTCATTTTTACTGTGTACTGTACCAGCAGTTATGGTCAAAATGACAATAAAAAGTGACTTGACCTGACTAAAGAAATTCCTCCTCATCTCTGTTCTAAAGGGACATCCTGAAATTCTGAGGCTGTGCCCTCTGATCCTATGGGGAAACACCCTGTCCACGTGCACTCCATCACCTTATCTAGGCCATTCAATATTTGTTTGATTTCAATGAGGTTTTTCTCTCGACCCAAATTTTTCTAAACTCTGGAAAGTATAGGCCCTGAGCAATCAACCACTCCTTATATGTTATCCCTTTCAGTTTCAGGTTCATTCTTGTGAGCGTCGTCCGGACCCATTGTAATCTTGCTCCACAAGGGTTGCAAGCCATAATAGTAACGAACAGGTCTACAGCAGAACCAATCTCAAAGAAAATCATTATTAAACAAGGCTCTTTGTTCCACATTAGATGTGCAATATTGCATCCTCACTTCAACACATTTCCTGTGGGATTGGAGCTAATTTCAGAACTGACAGGGCACAGTTCAATCTAAGATATCTTACAAATGACCAGTTGCACTATAGATACAATATAGTCCATATCTCAGTTGTCAGGCTACCAAATACAGATGACACCAATGTTTTTGGCTTGCTCAGGGGCTAAGCTTTAAGATATTGTTAACTCATTCACTGAAGCTTATGAGAAGGTGAGTGTTACATTCAACATCCACAAGACCAAAGTGTAGACCAAACCCTAACCGGCCTGTGCCCACAGTGCCATACTGTCCACCAACAATTAAAGTTCTTAAAAAGACTTGGTACAACATTTACAGTATCCCATATCTCTGGAACCACCTCACATTAAAGACAGACACCAGTGATGAAATTCACTGTCACTTTCAGTACACCAGTAGTGTCTATGATTGATTGAGGAAAAGAGTATTTAAATGTCAAGACCTCAGGCCTGCAGAAGCTTTAATATCTATCATGCCTTCCATATGATTTGAGACATGGACTTCACACAGCCCCAGAGGAATCTGAAGATTTGGAAAATACCACCAATACGTTGTCTGTAAAATGCTTCAAATTCACTGGAATGCAAAACAAACCACTGTCAGCATCCTTCTCAAGCATTTAATCCCTAGCTAATCTCAGTCAATTTGTTGGGGCGACTACGTTGTTTGCATGCTCAAAACCAGGCGCTTGAAACATGATATTTGTGGTAGGGGGGAGGTTACCATGGGGAGAAAACGCTTCAAGGATGTGCTCAGAACTTGGTTGAAAAAAGTGCAACTTCCCTCTGATTGTTGGAAAACTCCAACCCATAGCCAAATAAAGTAGAGGGTAAATATTCAGGATAGTAGTGAAAATCTCAAGGGCACTTTTGAGTTGGACTGCCACCTGGCATTTGAAGTCAGAAGAAGAAGAACAAATCGCAGACGTCCCAGGTAGGTGGCAAAAATAGTGCATCACCTCACAATTTATAGCTTCTCACATGGGCCTTATCATTAAACTACAGTGGTCTTTGAAGAGGAGGAGAATTACATAACATTATCAGTTTTCTACAATACCAATTACTCCTTTTCAGCTTTGCCTTATAATTACTGCACAATTAGATACACATTGCAATACTTTTAATGCAGCTACACCTCATTGTTCTTCATTGAATTTCAAAATTAGACTGGCCTATTTTCACTCGGTATTCCAATTGTTTTGATCTACGTTTGCAAGCCCTCATGATGCTTCCCAGGTTTTGATTATCTTTCTTACAAATGGCCTCAGACTTACTGGACAATTTAAGTAAATAGACAATAATGACTACAAAGTATTTTTTTCTTATTTTATCTTTGCAAACAAAATGTCCAGCAACTGTGGACATATGTTTTATATTTGCTACATTAGCATGCATTATAGAAATGCGTCTATTTCATTTCCCATCTGCCAGTACTTAATCCAGTTTCATAATTTATCTTGATGCCCTAAATGTTATCCATCTTTTCCTATGCATTACCTGGTCACACAGCTCAGTGTTATCATCATAGTTGATATTGTTCCCTATGCCCTTTCCACATCATTTATGAATAGAACAAATAGGAGAGGGACCAAAACGCACTCCTGGGAAAACTCCGCCAATCACTGCCCTCCAGTCAGATTCACATCTATTTATCACTGTTTTCTGCTTTTCATTACCTGACCAATTTTCAATCCAGCTGGCTAATTTTTCATTAATTCCATACACATATATCTTAACCAATAGTCTCAAACTTTGAATCTTTATCACATGCTTATTTTATCTGCTGATTATCCATTAGTAATCACATTATAAGACTATAAGACCATGAGAGATAGGTGCTGCATTTGGCCATTCAGCCCGTCGAGTCTGCTCCGCCATTCTATCATGGTTGATCCCGGATGCCACTCAATCCCATACACTTGCCTTCTCACCATATCGTTGAACGCCCTGACCGATCAAGAAACTATCAACTTCCGCCTTAAATATGCCCACGGACTTGGCCTCCACCACAGCCTGTGGCAGAGCATTCCGCAGATTTACTACTCCCTGACTGAAAAAAACATTCTTACCTCAAATGAGTCGCTGCTCCCCTCAACTTTGAGGCTGTGCCTTCTAGTTCTGGGTATCCGCACCATAGGAAACATCCTCTCCACATCCACCCTACCTAGCCCTTTCAACATTCAGTAGGTTTCATTTAAATAATTCCACTGGATATGATGTATACCTTTCACACTCTGCCACGGCATTACTGTACGAAGGTCGGAGGTACGTATATGTAGCTAGGGTGCCTAAGTCTTTTGCACAGTACTGTATTGGTTTTATGTATTGCACTGCTCTGCTGCAAAAAAAAAATCATGACATATGTAAGTGATGATAAACCTGTTTCTGATATGGATCACTCTTTTCTACTGAGAGTGGGAAGGGGGGAAGAAAAGGGGAATCATGGTTGGGAAAAGGGGAAGGGAGTGGGAAGCACCAGAGATGCATTTTGTAATGATCAATAAACCAATCGTTTGGAATCAAATTACCCTGCCTGGTATTCCAGGGGTTGGGTGTGTCTGCACCTGCTCCACCTCCCACCTCTGGTACTCCCTCTCTACAACCTGTCCTACACCCCTCGCCATTCCTAACATCCTTTGCTCCCACTAGATTTACAAACTTGCTCCACATTGAAAAACACAGTACTGTGAAAACGTTTTAGACACCCTAGTTGTGTGTGCTTAAAGCTTTTGCACAGTGGTGTATATATTTTTGAAACATCTATAAGCACCTTCTTAATTATACTTGAGAAGACTTTTATTCCTCTGCTATCTTGGATGAATCGATCTATAATTCTTGATTGCATTGCACCTATTTTTATAACAACTAAGATCACATGAGCTGTTTACCAGTTATCCACTTTCTGATTTATTGTACTTGTCGGCATCTAATGCTTGAAAGACTTCAATTCTGTACTCTTGAATTTTCACACATATTGCTCAATATTTTTTTCTTATCGCTCATCTTTTTCAGCTGGGGAAGTGGGGCAGGGGGTTGCTCACGTTCCTTTTTTGGATCTGCATATCCTTTAAGACATCATTAGAAGTGGAGTGAAATGGTGCAAATCAATTGGCCTACTTCTAGAGTTAATATAGAATGATAACATATGTTACAATTAACAAGGGTTCAATTTGGTGATGGATGGTTTCTGGTTTTCATTAGTGGGTCAAAACCACAAGTGAAGCCAATTATAAAGGAGATCCTATCAATTTATATCCTAGTCTATATTCTGTTATTGAAAATAAAACTAACACCTCTCACGTTACCGATGCTTAGTAAATTGAGTAAGATGAATGAAATGGGGGATCTGCAAGGTGAATGATATGGTACTCTGCTAACAAGAGGAAAGTTTCTACTCACAGCTTACCTTGGGAAAGGGTTCACAGACCAAGATAAATTATCGAACATCTGTTAGAAAAGCAGGATCTAAAGAAATCAGCAAGATCAGATCTGATCTGAGCAGAATGAGGGGTCCTCAGTGATTCCATCTGCTCTTGTCTATAGCTGTTAAATTGATAACAGCTGTAAATGTCTTTGTTATGGCACCAGGGGCAATTCAATTGGCATGAGTCAGAAGGCAATGTCCACCGACAGTCAAAGTATGATTGATGTTGTGTTCTGGAGACAAGCAGGTTCATTCATTTTCCTAGAGCTCCTAAGAGAGCACCAGCTAAATAGTAAAGCCTTATGCAATTTCATGATTTATCAGACTGCTGGATTGGTAGCTTGTACCCATATGGAGATGTGGCCATTGTTAATCAGTTGAAATGCAAATGTCTACTGTAACACATTTACGCTCAGAGTGTTCCAGTGAACCAGAATCATAAAAAAAACAAGAACAGGAGCAGACCTTTAACTAATCAAGTCTGCCTCTCCACTCACTGAGATCATTACCAATCTCGAACTGAAATATTAATTTTCTTCCATAGTTTTTAGTATCATTGGACAATAAAAATTATCAACCACAACTGATCGACATCATTTCTTGTGGAAAAACATTCAAAACTTCAACTTGCTTTTGTTCACAGGTGCTTTACAGGAAGGACCTGGCTTTAATTTTAAGCCCTGTCCCCTAGCTCCAGATGCACAGTAGAAATACTGCACACACCCAGTCTATCCAGGAAGAACAGCACCTTACATTCCACCTAGGTAGTCTACACCCCAATAGCATGACGACTGAGTTTTTTAGTTTTTTAGCCAACCCCTTCCCCTCCACCTTCTGATCCTCTGGTCTTTGCATTTTTGTTCCCCAATCCCACTCACCACAGCCCCGCTTCTGCCATCTTCATCCACTACCCCTCCTGGTTCCTATTTCAAGCTTTCCCCACTCCTGCCCCAATCTGGTTTCAACTGTTGTTCATCTCTCCCTTAATGGTTCCCATTCTCTCTTCCTTTATTTATCAGAATTCATCACTGGTAGTATGGTGTATTCCTGCATATCTCATTCCAGCAGCTGTACATGATCATTACTTTCCTTTTCCTCCAGATTTGTTCTTCTTGTAGACGCTACTTATTTGCTGCTTTGTGATGTTGCTGCAGATAAGTTTTTCATTGCGCCTGTGCATACATGAACTTGTGAATTTGACAATAAGCTCAATTTTGACTTTGCCTAACTTTCCTACCTTCATAATATTATCTAACTAGCAGGTATGGTCTCTCTCAATATCTCTGCATCACTACTACAAAAATATTTTCCTTCTCATAATCTGTCTTTATATTGAACATCTATTGAGTCTCATTAGTCTTCTGAACTTTAGTGGTCTAAGTGCAAACTTCTGAATTTTTTATGTAACTTTAACTCATCACCTTAGACACTTACACTTCATCTTTAATCCTTCACTTGCACACTTTCTATTATAATTTTCATAATGGGACAGCAATACTGTGTACAATATTCTAACTATTGCTCATGTGAGTACCACATTACCTCAATGCCTTCACATCATGTTCTTCCAGATAAAAATAGGAATATTACCATACATCTTCATGTAACTTATGGCCAAATTAATTGTGACAATTAAAGAATACTCCTAATTGCTGAATTCTTGTTTATTAACATTTATGTAAAGCATATGTCTGTTGAATGCGATATATCCTATTGCAATCACCAGCCCAAACCATCACAAGACGATACTTCGAGGCCCAAAAAGCTTAATTTAACCACAATCAACAATGTTTAATTGAGAAGCAAATAAAAACAAAAAAAAAGATAAAGGCTACGTTTTGTCTTTTAGCAAGTTATACATGTTATTCAAGTCTGAAAGCACGCAAGTAAAATGTAATTAAGCCAAAAAGATTCACATGGACGTTACTGGGACTGGAAAGCTTCAGTTATAAGGACTGACTTGAGTAACCAGGGCTTTTCTTTCCCCAGAGCACAGGAGGATAAGAGATGATTAACATAGATAAGGCAAAAAATCAGAATCTTCTTCCTAGGCTAGGGGTCTGAAAGTTGAGGGCCTAGGTTTAAAGTGAGAGGGGAAACTTTAAAGGGAACCTGTGAGGCAACCTTTTCACACAGGAGGAGGAGGGTAGGTGGATCAAGCTGCTGGCAGAAGTGGTAGAGTCAGGTATGATTACAATGTTTAAAAGGCATTTGGATAGGTACAGTCATGGATAAGGAAGGTTTAAAGGCATATGAACCAAGCACAGGCAAATGAGGGTAGCTCAATTATGCTACTTGGTTAGCATCAAACATTTGTGCCAAAGGCCTGGTGTCATGCTATGTAACTCTTTGATTCCATGACTATCTCTGCATACACACCCTTTAAAGGGAAGAATTAGAAATTGTGTCTTCCAAATGTCAACACAACGATACATGATAAACCCTAAAGCATCATGAACTTTGCTGGCTTAAAGGAGAACAACTATCAACTATATATATTAAATTATACATTTTACTATATTTCACTCTCACCCCTCACCATTAAGGTATTTCAACATTTCACAAAAATCTTTCGAACAGGCCAGAAAGCTTTCGATCGACATTTGGGACAGTACACAATCTTTTGTGCACAACTCATAGGCATAGTGTCTAGATAATCTATCATTAATAATTGAATCTGACACTGGAATATGTCTGAAAACATTGCATTTTCTTGCTATTTCTGGCTTGGAAAATATAGTACATTCATGTGCTGTCATGATTACAGCCCATCTTTGAACTCATAGGGAAACTATTTGAGACACTGGCTTCAGTTTATGAAAACAGGAAATCAGGGGTTTGCAATTTGAATAAACACTATCCATAAATGTGCTTATAGAATCACTGTACTCAAACATGATGGCTAAATCTTCTTTATCCATTTGAGACTAGTTTGTGTGTGTGAGTGCGGCTGTCAGTCCTTTGAGCATAAGATCCTATCAGCCTTTCAAACTTTCTCCTATCTAATGGGTCAACACACCACCAACACAATATGAAGATGTAATAGTAGATGAGCCTAACTCTCTCTCTATTTAGTGGACTAACATATCAGCACTCCATAGCAATTCTTTGAAATGTACAAAACAGTTTTAGAACTTCATACACCTACAGTTCACATACTTGTAGCAATTGGTGCAAATAAAGCTAAGAGCTAAATATAGCAAGAATTTATTGTAAAACATCATCAATCCCATACATGTCTTCAGCTGAGTTTTATAAATTTTCTTATTGACATATAGTGTGGAATAGGCCCTTCCACCTTTTCCGAGCCATGCTGCCCAGCAATCTCCCAATTTCATCCTAGCCAAATCCTGGGACAATTTACAATGACCAATTAACCTACCAACTGGTATGTCTTTGGACTGTGGGATGGAACCCGCACAGTCACGGGGAGAACATACAAAATCCTTACAGACAGCAGCTGGAATTGAACCAGGGTCACTGGTACTACAATGCACTGTGCTACATTTACATTAAGAATTCTGTTCAGTTCTGATTGCCTTATTATGGGAAAAAGGTAGAAGCTTTAGAATGGGTACAGTGGAGATTTGCCAATTTGCTGCCTGGATTAGAAAGCATGTCTTATGAGAGAAGGTTGAGTGAGCTACGACTTTCCTGCTTTGGAGTGAAGGGGGATGAGTGGCGACTTGATAGTGGTGTATAAGATGATAAGGGGCATAGATAGAGTGGACAGCAAGCACCTTTTTCTGAGGATGGAAATGGCCGAAATGAGAGGGCATAGTTTTAAAATTATTGGAGGAAAGTATAGGAGGGTTGCCAGAAGTAGTGTTTTTTAAAAAATACAGCAAGTGGTGTGTCTCTGGAATGAGCTGCCAGGGGTAGTGGTAGAAGCGGATACATTAGAGACATTTATGAGACTCTAAAATAGGTACATAGATGAAAGCTAAATATAGGCTGCGTGGGTGAGGAAGGTTAGATAGATTTTGGAATAGGTTAAAGATTGGCATATCATCATGGTCCGAAGAGACTGCACTGTATTGTATGCACTCTTCTACCTGGGTTCTATGTTCTGTGATTTGAAAGAGGAACATTGGTAATAACTTTTACCTTCCTGAACTGTATGTGTAGCATCCAAACCATGCTAGAAGAACTGCACTTCTTTTGTCAAAAACGCACATTTACTTTTCTTTATGTTGGCCTTTTTTTCCTAGTTCGCTCAATGTTTCTGCCAGATTCTGTAGGTATTTGTCTCCTAGGGCTTCCTTAATCAAGATATTATCACAGTGAATAGCAGCCCTGGGAATGCCATGCAGTACCCTTCCATGGTGTCTACAAGGCAGCAGATGGAGCTGAAATTTCACTGAACTGCAGTTATACTGTATATCAGAATAAGAATCAGGTGTTGCAACGAATGAGGTGAACCCAAGCGCAGGACACAGGCACAGAGATTTAGTTAGGATGTAGACGCGGGTGTGAGCATTGAATGGCAAACAGGAGGGAGAGCAGGAAGGCAGGAGACAGGCAGAATTTATCTTGACACGGAGAGTGGGTTTCACAGGTCAACCTCGGAACTGGGGTAGAACTTAGAAAACTGATCTTGACACGGACAGACTGAGGACAGACTGAGTTTCACAGATAAATCTTGGTACTAGAGCAAAACTTAGGACGCACAACCCTAAGCGGCCAGGAAGCATTAACTACCACACTGGCAAAACCAACGATCTGGCAACTAGTGGGTGTAAAACCAGGCTCCTTATGCTGCAGATCTTGATGAAAACCAGGTGTGCCGCATTCAAAGGGAATTGGGAGAAAATGGGGAATTAACGGTCGGGACTGTGACATTGGGATCAGGTTTAAAATAATTGACATATGTCGTGAAATTTGTTAAGTTTGCAGTAGCAGTACAATGCACATCAATATGTTGCGCTAACTACTATGCTACAGTTACATAATACATAAGTGAAAAATCTAAATTACAGTATGAGTGTGTGTGTATATATATATATATATATATAAAAATAGTTAAATTAAATAAATAATGCAAAAATAGAAGTAAAAAAGTAGTGAGATAGTGTTCATGGGTTCAATGTCCATTCAGAAATCAGATGGCAGAGGGGAAGAATCTGTTCCTGAATCACTGAGTGTGTGTCTTCGCACTTCTGTACCTCCTACTTGATGGTAGCAATGAGAACAAGGCATGATCCAGGTGATGGGGGTCCTTAATATTGAATGCCGCCTTTTTGAAGCATCGCTCCTTGAAGGTGTTCTGGATGCTATGGAGGCTAGTGCACATGATGGTGCCAACTAGTTTTATAATTCTCTGCAGCATTCTTTAATCCTGTGCAGTAGCCTCCCCCACAATACTAGATGGTGATGCAGCCAGTTATAATGTTCTCCACGGTATATGTGTAGAAATTGTGTGTGTTTTGGGTGACACACCAAATCTCCTCAAACTCCTAATGAAATAATGAACAAGACCTCATTGATCATCAATAACTTATTAGATTGTTTCTCTAACATTTTCTCATATCCAATTTATTGTATTTCAACTTCCAAACAAATGGATATGGTTCTTCTATTTTAGGAACAGGTTACTGATCCAGTGACGAAATTTATGTCAATTGGTGCTGTCCATTCAGAGTACTTAATAGATTTAGTTATTTTCTCTATAAACTCCTGTCATTCTTCTCCTCAAATGTTCGTTTCTTGCATAAGGTACTGACCTTGTCTCGAAGAACTAGAGTGCAGATTTAGGATCAACGTGAATTTTGGCTTGGCTGCTTTACAACATGCCTGGATGATTTCTGAAGGCCTTTTCAGCTCTCCATTACAGTCAGGACTGGTGTATTCCAGTCCTACTCATCACAATGTGATGAATTTTCCTCTAAATCCAGGAGAATTTTGTTTAGTAAATATCTTCCCAGCAGGTTTAGTTCAGATCCTTCAATAAAGGCTAGTGTTAAGCTTTTAACACATCTTTGGTGCAACTACTTCAATGCTTTTACCTTCATAAGCTTTCAGAATTTGCTGTGTTATTTTAAGAGTTTCCTAACCAATTGAATATTCAATGTGATTCATCAGAGAAATATAGCACCTAATGTCAAATTAAAACATCATAACTCTGTCATTCATATTCATGACAACGAACAGAGGTTCTACTTGTGTTAAGCCAGCCCATTTTTCATTAGGCATCACGAGCACTCCCTCTTCATTTGCTTTCCTTATGTGGGTAAAATAGTGGACAAATCTACTTTTAAGTTCTTAATTTTGTATAGTTCATTCAACCTTATTTTGTGTTTAGTCTTACACGGTCTTGTGATGTGGCTTTTTAAATCATATAGGCAGTTTTCACACCTCAACCATTATTGAGACACATGTATTTCTCTATTTCCCTCGATAGTGGTAACAGCCTTTGTTGACTTTTTAAAAATACTGTTCCGTTTGCTTTGAATTATATGGTTTCCCTCTTCTCCACCAGTCTCAATATTACATGAAACAGCTGGTTTCACTTGCTAGTCTTGCATGTTTTTCCTTGCCAATTCTGTAGGCTGAGCAATTTTCAGTGTGTTCTCAAAGGTCAAGTTCACCTCTGAATCTGAAAATCCTTGATTCCACACACTAACCTGCATCTTAGCACCTGTGGGAGCATGCTGGCATAATTATATTCTTGTGATAACTTTCTCTATTCAGCTACAATCTCAAACTCTATGTTTCCTTAAACATGAATCACATCTAAAGCATTTCGCCATCTCACTTGGCTTTAGGTTAAAGTGATCCTGCAACAAATCCAACAATTCTTCAGTTTATTTTTATTACTGCCTTTCTCTGGGCCCAGCAGCTTTTCTACTAAACCATATGTAGGGGCAGTCTCCACATTAATTAGAGCAGTCCTCTGTTCACTTTCATTGTCAATGCCATTTGCAGCAATGTTTATTATTTGTTATTCTTTTTATGGTTGTACAGTAGTGCAACCAGTAGAGTTGCTGCATCACAGCTGCAGCAGCCTGGGTTCGAACCTGACCACAGCTGCTCGTGGAGAGTGCATAAGTTTGCTTCCACATCACCTATAGATTGCCCTGTCTGTGTAGATGAGTTGGGGTGAGGGGGAAGCTGAGGACAATTAATTGGAACCAATGAAAGGTTAATGTAAATGGTCGGCATGGACTCAGTGGGCCGAAAGGCCATGTTCTGTGCTGTTTGACTCCATGACGGTATATTGCAGTGTTGATCCATTAAATGTTGTTATTGACTCTAATGTTGTGTCCACTTCCCTTTCCTCATTATTTTCTTTATTAAATGAGATAGCTGACAGATTTTCCTTCACTCTGCCGATTTTAATTTTTTAAAATTTTAATTGTATTTTTTTATTGAAACTGAAAGAAAAGAATTTTAACAAAGACGATGGTCTTGCTCTAAGTAAGAACTGGAATTTAATTGTAAACAAGATGGGAGAGTGAAAACCTGATTGGATGAGGACTAACCAATCAGGAGGATCGGACTATGGGGGTATAAATACCACTGGTCTAGACATACCCATGCACCATTCCTGAAGAAGATGACAGAGCTTGTTATTGAAATGTGTGTTATAATCAATACTTGCAACCTGCTGGAAGCCCAAGAAGAGTTTATTCGAAAATGTATTTATTTGAGAAAAAAAACCAGCTTCTCCTTAGCCCTACATATTTTTGGAAATAATGTCTGTCATTACAAAATATCATAGTAACAAAGTCAAAGACAAAGTAGATTTATTATCAAAGTACATATATATCACCTGAGACACAAACCTGAGATTCATCTTTTGTGGGCCTATTCTATCAATCCTTAGCCAAGGGTGAACTGCAGGCAAGCAGAGACAAGGAGCCCCTTTAAGCTCCTTTGGTAGTGTTGTATCTCCACCCCACCACCCATAACTCAAGGGCATTGGTGTTTCTATACCAGGTAGTGATGCAGCCAGTTAATATACTCTCAATCTTTAGTAGTTTGTCAAAACTTTAGATGTCATGCCAAATCTTCACAAATCTCTAAGAAAGTAGAGGCACTGCTGTTCTTTCTTCGTAATTGCACTTACGCACTGAGCCCAGAACAGGTCCTTCGAAACACTGAGGAATTTGGAATTGCTGACCCCACTCTAACTCTGATTCTCCAATGAGGACTGGCTCGTGGACCTCGGGTTTCCTTCTCCTTGGTCCCCTCGATGTTCCTCTTGGTCATGCTGACACTGAGTAAGAGGTGGTTGTTATGGCACCACTCAGACAGATTTTCAGTCTCCCTCACCACCTTTGCTTCTGCTGGCAACTGTGGCATTGTCAGCAAACTTGAACGTACCACTTAAGCTGTGCTTAGCCACACAGTTGTATGTGTAAAACGAGTAGAGCAGGGGGCTAAGCACGCTACCTTGTGGTGCAACTGTGCTGATGGTGATTGGAGGAGATGATTAGGTTCTGCAAGTGAGGAAATCGAGTATCTAACTGAACGAGGAGGTATTGGGGTGAAGGTCTTGAAGCTTATTGATTAGATTTGAGGGGATGATCGTATAGAATGCTGAGCTGTAGTTGATAAAGAGTATTGTTACATATGCACCTTTACTGTCCAGATGTTCCATGGTTGAGTGAAGAGCCAATGAGAAGGTTTTTGCTGTGGTTCTGTTGCTCTCATAGGCAAAGTGGAGCAGATCCAAGTTGCTTCTCAGGCGGGAGTTGATATGTTCCATTATCACCCTCTCAAAACATTTCATCACTGTGATTGCAAGTGCTACTGAACAATAGTCATTGAGGCAGATTACCAAGTTCTTCTTAGGCACTGGTTATAATTGAAGCGTACTTGAAACAGGAGGGTACCTTTGACTACTGAAGCAAGACATACATAAATAGTCGAAGGCTGTATTTCTTCCTTTGGTGGGTGTATCTATGTTCTTCAAGCATGCTGAGTTCTCATGTCAACAAGAGCAGCCCTCAGAGAAGAAGCAAAATGTGGTCTGCTGAAGAACACAACAGTAGCTTAAATTAAGCCCCCAAAGCACCATGACTCTTACCATTTTGGATAAGGCTGTGGGTGCACTGTTTGATGTAGATCCATTTACTGTACTAACACAACTAGGAATAGCTATTTAAAGTACTATTGGAGCTTGGGAGATCTTTAAGTTCAAGGATGTACCAGGTAGACTAATGAGGGAAGATAATTTAACCCATTAGGTCCCTCACTGCTATTAAGTTCAGAAACTTGCAGCATGCACATGGCAAAGTGAAATTACATCGGGAAGGAGACACTGAGATTGGAGCTAATAATACAAGACATATTCTTCTTTTTTTATTCTGAAAGAAGTTGCATGTTCTTGCTTAAGGAAACTACACCCAGTGGCCACTTTATTAGGTACACCTGTTTGTTAATGCAAATACCTAATCATCTTATCTTGTGCTATCAACTCAATCCATAAAAGCATGCGGGCATGGTCACAAGGCTCAGTTGTTCTTCAGATTAAACAACAAAATGGGGAAGAAATTTGATCTAAATGACTTTGACCATGTATTGATTGTTGGTGCCAGACAGAGTGATTTGAGTATCTCAGAAACTGCTGATCTCCTGCAATTTTCACACCCAGCACTTACAGTTTATAGTGAATGGTGTGAAAACCAAAAAACGTCCAGTCCAGTGAGCAGCAGTTCTGTGGGCAAAAATGCCTTGCTAATGAGTATGGTCAAAGGAGAATGGTCAGACTGGTTCAAGCCAACAGGAAGGCGACAGCAACTTAAATAACCACATGTTACAACAGTAGTGTGCAGAAGAGCATCTCTGAACCTCAAAGTGAATGGGCTGCTGTGGCCCAAGACCACAAGCATACAGAAACACTCTTGGTCAGTGTAAATTGAGTCTTCCAAATTGTTTTTCATGTAAACCTCTAGCCTGCCAATAGTAACGTGCTGATTTACTTCTGACCTGATAAAATGTGTGTCTGGTGCAAATACTTTCATTTACTTTAATGGCAGGTCAAGAAACAAAATAGAATTAAACCCTAAAAATATTAGCCCTATCGTAGAATTTTGCAAGTTGTTATGGCAACAGAGTCGATGCCTAACAGTGTTTCATGTCACTCTACAATGACAGTGACCAGGTCCTGCTGAAATCTATCCATTCTACTCATGACAGCTACAGGATCAGATCACAAAGGGCTGGAAACAAAAGGCAGCTGTTATGAACGCACAGGGAATATGATATCTCCCAGGTCACTCTCCAACACCAATCAGTTCATTTGTGGTTTGGGTATTTTGGAATGAGATAAACTGTGTTATCCTGTTAAACCTGGGCTTCTCATAATAGCAGGACAGAAGCTTGATTGTGACAGGGAATAAAGGACACTGATGAACAACAGGCCATGTCACAATGTGATATTCTGTTTAATATCAAACACATAAAACAGAACAATCTAGGGGACCACACAGAAGTTAAAGCAGAAGCTGTCCAGCATGGATTTTGCTAAAAGCTTTAGGTCAAAATTTCAAGTACTTTAATTCAGAATTTTAACAGCTGACTGTGAATATGTTCTAATTAAGCCTTGAGTTTCAAGAACGCAAACAACTTCCTATTCACTCCCGTAAAACTGAACTTTTGCAACAAGCATGAAAATTGATATAGAACACAAAAACAAAATGACTTCCAATTCACCTCCTCGTTAACGTTCAATCTAGTAATTTACAGAAATCGCGGTGGCATTTTGAATTTTCCTTTGAGGGTGCTAGGAGGCAGAGGATGCATTCCCCAGTAATCCAACTGTGAATGACAAAACAACAAGGAGCTAAACGCTAAACGGTTGTGTTGGAAAATGCGGAGTCGCTGGGCTCTCCAGTCCTCCTTCCTATCGTTGCCATCAAGGCAAGCCTATTTTGAGCTGTCCAAATTTCGGATAATTCTTCTATAGATGCATAGTGGAGATGATCCTGACTGGTTGTATCACGGTCCTGGTATGGAAACACCAGTGCCCAGGAATGTAAAAAGCGCTGCCAAAAGAAAGCAGCATCCATCACCAAGGACCCCCATGAACTAAGCTATTCTCTCTTCATGCTGCTGCCTTCACTCAGGCAGTACAGGAACATTAGGTCCCACATCACCAGCTTCAGCTACAGCTATTACCCTTCAACCATCAAGCTCTTGAACCAGAGTGGATAACTTCACTCACCCAACATTGCTTCCACAACTTATAGACTTACTCTCAAGGATTATACACCCATGTCATCAGTATTATCTAACGTTTTATAAGACCAAAAGACCATTAGAGACAGGAGCGGAGTTAGGCCATTCGGCCAATTGAGTCTTCTCTGCCATTTCACCATGGCTGATCCATTTTCCCTCTCAACCCCATTCTTCTGCCTTTCAACAATAGCTTTTGACACCCTGACTAATCAAGCAACACACATAAAAGTTACTGGTGAATGCAGCAGGCCAGGCAGCATCTCTAGGAAGAGGTACAGTCGACGTTTCAGGCCAAGACCCTTCGTCAGGACTAACTGAAGGAAGAGTGAGTAAGAGATTTGAAAGTGGGAGGGGGAGGGGGAGATCCAAAATGATAGGAGAAGACAGGAGGGGGAGGGATGGAGCCAAGAGCTGGACAGGTGATTGGCAAAAGGGATATGAGAGGATCATGGGACAGGAGGCCTCGGGAGAAAGGGGGAGGGGGAGAAACCAGAGGATGGGCAAGGGGTATAGTGAGGGGGACAGAGGGAGAAAAAGGAGAGAGAGAAACGAATGTATGTATATAAATAAATAACGGATGGGGTACGAGGGGGAGGTGTGGCATTAGCGGAAGTTTGAGAAATTGATGTTCATGCCATCAGGTTGGAGGCTACCCAGACGGAATATAAGGTGTTGTTCCTCCAACCTGAGTGTTGCTTCATCTTTACAATAGAGGAGGCCATGGATAGACATATCAGAATGGGAATGGGACGTGGAATTAAAATGTGTGGCCACTGGAAGATCCTGATTTCTCTGGCGGACAGAGCGTAGGTGTTCAGCGAAATGATCTCCCAGTCTGCGTCGGGTCTCGCCAATATATAGAAGGCCACATCGGGAGAACCGGACGCAGTATATCACCCCAGCTGACTGACAGGTGAAGTGTCACCTCACCTGGAAGGACTCTCTGGGGCCCTGAATGGTAGTGAGGGAGGAAGTGTAAGGGCATATGTAGCACTAGTTCCGCTTACAAGGATAAGTGCCAGGAGGGAGATCAGTGGGGAGGGATGGCGGGGGGACGAATGGACAAGGGTGTTGCATAGGGAGCGATCCCTGCAGAAAGCAGAGAGAGAGAGAGGGGGAGGGAAAGATGTGCTTAGTGGGGGGATCCCGTTGGAGGTGGCGGAAGTTATGGAGAATTACATGTTGAACTCGGAGACTGGTGGGGTGGTAGGTGAGGACAAGGGGAACCCTATTCCTAGTGGGGTGGTGGGAGGATGGAGTGACTGCAGATGTGCGTGAAATGGGGGAGTTGCGTTTGAAAGCAGAGTTGATAGTGGAGGAAGAGAAGCTCCTTTCTTTAAAAAAGGACATCTCCTTCGTCCTGGAATGAAAAGCCTCATCCTGAGAGCAGATGCAGCGGAGACGGAGGAATTGCGAGAAGGGGATGGCATTTTTGCAAGAGACAGGGTGAGAAGAGGAATAGTCCAGATAGCTGTGAGAGTCAGTAGGATTATAGGAGACATCAGTAGATATGCTGTCTCCAGAGATAGAGACAGAAAGATCTAGAAAGGGGAGGGAGGTGTCGGAAATGGACCAGGTAAACTTGAGGGCAGGGTGAAAGTTGGAGGCAAAGTTAGTGAGGTCAACGAGTTCAGCATGCGTGTAGGAAGCAGCGCCAATGCAGTCATCAATGTAGCGAAGGAAAAGTGGGGGACAGATACCAGAATAGGTTTGGAACATAGATTGTTCCACAAAGCCAACAAAAAGGCAGGCATAGCTAGGACCCATACGGGTGCTCATAGCTACACCTTTAGTTTGGGGGGAAGTGGAAGGAGCCAAAGGAGAAATTATTAAGAGTAAGGACTAATTCCGCTAGACAGAGCAGAGTGGTGGTAGAGGGGAACTGGTTAGGTCTGGAATCTAAAGAGAAGCGGAGAACTTTGAGACCTTCCTGATGGGGGATAGAAGTATATAGGGACTGGACATCCATGGTGAAAATAAAGCAGTTGGGGCCAGTTCCATGTACTGTCTGCCTGTATTGTATTTCTGTTTCACATCCTCACTCTGAGTTAAGGGAGTTTTTCACGTGGGTTTAGGTGGTGGTTAGCGAGCAGCGCACGGTATGGGTGGTGGTTAAAATAAACAAATATAGTCGCCTCTTCACCTCCAAGTAGGTATAGAGAGGAAACGAGTAGGGAGTGCATATCTTTTGTTGACTGCTTATTCTCGTTTAAGGTTCATCTAATTATGGTCATCACACTTGTCTCGCTTGTCTTTGTTTTACATGAATTATGGAAGAGTCAGACAATTTAATGTTGGTTTGTAATAAAGAATTAAACACATTTTTTGGCTTGAAATTCGGTTAGTTGGAACCGTGCTATAGGTTTTCAAAAATAAAATGGCAGAGATGTTTTAAGTTTATGGGAAACCGTAACAATTCCTTTATGGTCAACCCCACACAGAAAATAAGGAGCAATAAAAACAACTTCACAACATTACGTCCTCGTCAGACCAGCCTCTTAACGCGAACCCTAACTCAATGTCAGTGGTTGTGAATTCTGCTTGTTTCCACCCACTGCATCTCCCTACACTGACCGCCTCCCCATGCCTCCCCCAAAATTCACTAACACCGGCATCATGAGTCTGCCCGGAGCTCAGGTAAGCAGCCCAGCTCGGGTCCTATGTTCCATGGGTGGAGTAACAGCAGGGGACTCCAGTTCGTCCAGCGATGTGTTGACACGTTGAAAAGCTCCAAATTTTCGTCAGCCGGTTTAAAGCAATCTATCAAAATAAATTCAGGTTTACCCTCCCCATCTATGATAAAAGTCTTTCCTCTCCATTCCAAAACACGGAACGGCCCATTGTAAGGGGACCTAAGGGGACATTGATGTGCATTATGGTGGACAAAAATAAACGAGGCGGAATGTAAGACAACAGGAAACCAATGCTGTACGTCATGGTCGGAGATAGAAATATGTGCAAAGGAGATGAATTTACTGAGGAGGGTGGAATGCTGTTGAGAGGCCGAACACTCGTAAAAGCTGTCCGTATACCAACTCAGCCACAAACGACTGCAGGTTCACTTGTGGAGGTGTTCTGAGCTCCAGCGGGACTCACAGGAGTCGATCATGCCAACACCCATCCACTAGGGAAGCTCTCAGAGCAGCCTTTAAGGATTGGTGAAGCCACTTGGATTGGCCAGTGGACTGCGGGTCATACGGTGTGTTGTGATGTAACCTAATGCCAAGACCCTGGGCCATTGCAGCCTAGAGGTCTGAAAGGAATTTGGGACCGGGGTCAGAGGAAATATCAGATGAAGTGCTAAACAGAGCAACCCAGGTGCTGATGAACCCCCAAGCCACGTCTGTCACCACCATCAATGCTAGAGGGATGACTTCTGGCAATGCTTGAGACATGGTACAGGAGAGAAACCCCAGCTTCCCCTAACTTAATGTCAGCCAACCGCAGGCCCATGACTGCTGTTCAGTAAGCCCGGACCTTTGGTCTAGTAACTTGGTTGCTGCCATGCCAGCATAGTCAACCCCTCTGTGTATGGCCTCAATGGCTGGCCATGAGAGGCAATCAGCCCCATGGCATTTATTTTCCCCTCGATGCGTTGTATGTCAGTCATGAAGCCTGATATGTAGGCCAGATGACATTGCTGCCATACAGACCAAGGGTTTGATATTTTGTCCATCGTGTGCATAAGCGGTTTGTGGTCAACGAATGCCGTGACATGGCGACTCTCTAGAAGAAATCAAAACTGGCGGACAACCAGAAGGAGACCGAGAAGCTCACAGTCAAATGTGCTGTACTTCCTTTTGGGGGCACAGAGTTGCCAGGTGAAGAAGGTGAGTGGCTGCCATACGCCTCCGGCCAACTGTTCGTGCACAGCACCCACAGTGTAGTCTGAAGCATCGGTATTAATTGGGGAGCAGGTGCTCTGGTAGAGTTGCATTGGAAAGAGCTAGTTTGGTGTCATCAAATGTCTGACCATGTCTGCTGATCAGTCAAGCACGTGATTAGGGGTATTGCCTTTAAGAGCATCATATAGGGGGAGTGTAAGTTCAGCAGCTCACAGAATGAAGTGGTGATAGAAATTCACCATGTCTAAAAACTCCTGTAGTTTTTTAGTATCCATAATAGTGACTACTTTTGATGGGAGGGGTTTCACACCTTCTACAAAGATGTGATAGATGAGAAAGTTAATGGTTGACAACCCAGACTGGCACTTAGCATCATTTATAGTCAACGCATGTTGGCTTAAGCACTCGAAACGAGTGCAGAAATGAGATAAGTGTTGAGATTTGGGTGCAGTGGCAACAAGTATGTCATCCATGTAAACAAAAAGAAAATCTAAGACTTTTAATACAGAGCCTATCAGCCACTGGAAAGTCTGTGCTGCATTTTTCAGCCAAAGTGGCATGCGCAGAAACTCAGAGAGTCCAATCTGGGTTATCACAGCCATTTTGGGAATGTCCTCTGAGCATGCAGGCACTTGATGATAGCCCTTAGCTAAATTAACTTTAGAAAAAAACTAACCTTCCTGCTAAACATGCCAAAAAGTCTTGGATGTGTGGGACAGGGTAAAATATCGGAGGTGGTGAGCTCATTAAAGCATCAGTAATCATCACATGGGTGGCAACCACCATCGGACATAGAGAGGGGTGAAGCTCAGGGGATATTCAAACTGCGTACAATGCCAAGCCTTTCCACGTTGGCAAACTCCGCCTTTACGGTTGCCAGCTTTTCAGGGCATGGACCGGCGGGCCAGCAGTGGCAATGTGGTGTTTGTCCCCATGTTTTGTGACTGTAGTTGAGAATGTGGGCTTGGTGAGGTTTGGGAATTTGCCCAGCTTTTGGGAATTTACCCATCACATGCTGTAGTGCGTGCCCTTGACAGAGTTGTCATGGGGAACTTACTGGAAGAATAGGGTAACAACACACCATCCTTAATATCCACAAGCCGACAGTTCTTAAGATCAACTAACAGTCCTTGGGAACACAGAAAATTTGTGCCAAGCAGAGGTTCTGCCACTTTAGCCAGGACAAAGTCCTATGTCTAACGTCGCCCACTGAACCAGAGGATCACCCATCATGTCCCGTTAGTCTGGATCTTGCTGCCATTGGCAGCCTCCAGCGATGTTTCATTGCTCTTTGTCTTCTGATCAATAGGTGATGCTGGCAACACACTCATTTTAGCAAGCTCCCTATAGCCCATTACAGGAGCATTAACGGGGGCTATGCAAACTTGATCAGGCATTTGCTGCATGAAGGGTTCTTTAAAAATAAAACAAGAATGGTGATTTTCCAGGAGAGACAGGATGTGGTCCATTAGCTCTGATGGCCTAGCATCCCCCTGGCTAGGCAAGGACAGCAACTGTTTGACGTGCTCAGATTCTGATAGTCCAAAAGACCGTAAAAATGAGTTTTCAGCATCAATATTTATTGTATTCAAGCAGATGTTCAAGCAGACTCATCACTCTCACTGCCATGGAACTACTACATGGTAATATCTGGTGTCATCTGCTGAGATTCCTTGCAGCGCAAATTAGGCCTTGGCTTGTACAAACTAAGCAAAAGCATTTTGTTCCCAAAACTCTAGCGGTTTCAAAGAGATTGCAATGGCTGACATGTTGAATACCTCTGGAATCTTCCTTGTCCATCAGGTTCATCAATTCTCATAAATAAAATGGCAGAGGCATTTTAAGTTTAAGAGAGCAATTCCCGTATTGTCCTCCAAACACAGAACATAAAGCGCAGTAAAAACACTTCATGTACTTATCCTGACCCGGATCTGGGTCGTACCCTCCAAATATCTGGACCTGCCTCTTGTTTTTTTTGCACTACCTTACTTTCCATCTTCTATTTATGATTTATAATTTAAATTTTTAGTGTTTACTATCGATTTGTACTCCAGGGAGCGCAAAGCGCAGAATCAAATATCGCTGTGATGATTGTACGTTCTAGTATCAATTGTTTGGCGACAATAAAGTATAAAGTATAAAGTATGTCCTCATGTCAGACCAACCTCTTAAAGTGAATCCCAACTCAATGTCAATGGTTAAGAATTATGCACAGTGTATGTTTCCACCTATTACATTACCCTTCAATGTCATACAGTGCAATAGTCCCTCACTTATCCTCTTGGCGACTTTTAACTTGTTTTCAAGTATTCACTACATTTTGTCAACAAAAAAACATGCCTCAACTTCCAAAAGATAATGTTTCTCAAGTTCCAGTGCACGTTATGACTCTAGATGTAACAGATGACCTACATAATGATGTAAAACCAAGTGAAAGTGTGTCAAATGCTAAAAGCAGATGGAGGAGCTTATCGCGTTCTGCAGCAGGAAAAGAAACTTCTGTATCAACTGCCTCCTCTCTACACATTAAAAGAGGCTGATTTAGCTGCATTAATGGCACATTAATGATTATTGAAGGACAAACACATGCTGGAAGAGCAAGAGTAACAGCTACAAGAAAAGGAGGGAACAGCTTAAGTTGGAGGAAGAAGTTGCCGCACGTGTAGCTGAAGTTAGTGTGCTTAGGGCGTCAAGGTTGTTGAGTGCTAAAAGTGCTCCAGCAGGGCAGTCCAATTCCGAAATTGGAATGGCACAAAGAAAAACAAAAACATCCGATGTCAATGCCGATTTATTCATTCCTTGTGTCTGTGAAATATGAACAAAACCTCCCAAGAGTTAGTTCAGGGTTCTTATTCTCAGCCTGTACTATTGACATAATCTGAACCAATGTCACATGCAACAAGGTGCCCATGAGGACATTCACTTAGAGTACGGAAACACTCTTGTTTCAGATGATAGAGATCCAGACTGTCTTTATGATATTATGAGGAAGCAAAATGAAATAATAACCTTATCGGCACAACGTCTTTCACCTTTGCCGAGAAAAGAGATCCAAACCTTCAATGGTGATCCATTGCAGTATCATGCATTCATGAAGGCTTTTGAAAATAGTGTTGAAAGCATGACTGACAGCTATAGTGACTGCCTCCATTTTCTTGAACAGAACACTAGGGGTCACCCTAGGAAATTTGTTAGAAGATGATCCTAAGAGAGGATTTGGCAAGGCTAAGGCTTTACTACAGGAACATTTTGGTATGGAACAGAAAATTGCAAATGCCTACATGGAAAAGGCCCTTTCATGAGTATCCATCAAATCTGAGGATGTGAAAGTTCTTCAAGATTACATTCTTTTTCTTAGAGGCTGTTGCAATGCCATGGAAGAAGTTCAGTACCTGTGCGAGACAGATATGCTGCCAATCTGTTGACTATTATAAAGAAACTGCCCTCTAAGCATTAGGATAGATGGAGAATGGTGGTACATACACTGCAAGAAAGGCACAACCATAGGGCTACTTTCATTGACATTGCCAATTTTATTAAAAGACAAGTAAAGATTGCAACAGACCCGGTGACTGGGAATATACAGGATGTTCCATCACCGACTATGAGCAAAGGTGCAAACATAGCTAAGTCACAGCTTCATTCTATATCTAAAGGCAGCAGCTTTGCCACTACTGGGAATCACTGTGGGAAGTAAAGCTAAAACTGAACCTGGAACTAAAGGAAGGGAAATGGTCTTATCAGCCAAAAGGGTTTGTCTGTTCTTTGAGCATAGACACACACATTGGATTTGTGACCTCAGCTGGTTTAAAGGGTTCATCTTGAGAAGATTGTTTTCCTAAAGGAAAATGGTGTCTGCTTTAGCTCTTTGTGTAGAGGACACATCAGCAAAGATTGTAGGAAGTGTTTTTCATGCAAGGTATGTAGTGTTAAGCATCCCAGCATTCTTCATATCTACTCAGAGGGAAGCAGAGTCAGAACAAGCCATGAAAGATCAGACACAGCAGTGAGTAGTTCCCTTCTCTGTAATAGCCTCACAAGGGCTGGCGATCATGATTGTAAATTTCTCATGGCTCCAGTTCAAGTGAAGTCTAAGAAGGGTAACAAGGCAATAGTTATTCAGCTTTCTTAGAAAAAGGAGTACAGCAGTGTCCTGCACAGCGGGCCTAATGAACAAGCTCTCAACCTCACAGGAAATAGGACACACATTCTCTTATTCACTGTGAGTCAAGAGAAGCTGTGAATAGCTATAGCTATATTATTTCAGGATTGGAAGTGGTTGGCTTAGGTGATGAAAATTATTCTGAACTACTTAATGTCTATACACAGGAAAGTATGCCTGCCAACAGGGGGAGCATTCCACGACAGAGGGATTTCCAGGGATGGACTCACCTGAAATATGTCCATTTGCCAGAGATTGATTCTGAACTTGAGCTGCTGACAGGGATGAATGTGCCCAATGAACTGGAACCATTGCAGGCGATTTGCGGTGTTGATAATGGTCCATATGCAATTAGGACAATGTTGGGTTGGACTGTGAATGGACTGTGGGAGGAAACTGGAGCACCCAGACGAAACCCATGCGGTCACGGGGAAATCGTACAAACTCCTTACAGATAGCAGTGGGAAGCTCAGGCCCCAAAGAGACATCAATTCATAATTCCTGGTTTACAAGCTCTAACCCCTAAGTTACAGAGCTCCTGGTATATTTGATGAATGATACAAACTGCAGTGCTGGTGAGCCAGTACTGACCAGAATGAACTTTAGTGGATTGAATTCCAGTTAAGCAGAGTGTCGTTTTCATGGATAATGCCAAACTTCTTGATTATTGTTGCAGCTGTGATCATCCAGACAAGTGAGGAGTATTCAATAGCCCATAATTGTGTCTTGTTGATGATGAAAAGTCTTCAGGGAGTTAGGAGGTGTGACTATTCTATAAAGTCTTTACTATTCAATAAATTTGTAATGATGAAAATTCATCTTGTTCTTCTCCTCTAATAAATGAGGTACTTACATATTAGTAACCAACCGGCACTTATATTATTTTGTTATTCATTGACAGAAATATTATGAGGCATCTCGAACTGGCTGCTACCAGTGATCTGGATATCCATTTGAAAGGACAGACTTTATTGTTTCTTTAAGATCATTAAAATAATTGATCAGTTTATATAAATCAACATTTATTAAAACAATGGACTATCGATAATAAATATGTTGACACTTACTTTACTGATATGTTAAATACCATCTACTGCTGTTCACTGGCTTTTGCATCCTAGCCCAAATTCTTTTGACAGAGCTTTATCAATATTAATTTGCCCTATATACTCGATAACATCTAGTTATACCTTTACAGCTTAATCACCATTATTATATTCAAAAGGGATAATCCTTCATAATCATCATGAGTAATGAATGTGGTATATGGTGTATTTCAATTCTGCCAGCATGACCATACATAAACTGATAATTACTTTCACAAGAAAACATTAAAGGGTTTGTCGACCTGGGCATATCACTTCTCGTAATCTGTCAATTAGCTTGATGCATTGATGACTGCTTGACATTAATCATCATCAACTATTTACTGCAGTGTAGCCTGTAATATCTGGCTGTAATACATCTAATGAAATGTTTATTGGTCTTATGCAATCACAAGACTTTTAAAGCAACTTTTCCTTGAGCTGATTCTTCCATTTCTTAATCTTGCGATTGTCAAGTCAAGTATTATGCTCAGATATTTTAAAGTGCAATTAAGCTGGTGACGTTAGCCAAAGTGAATTCATTTGAGGTATTCGAAAGGAATTAAGGAACTTACCTGAGACACCCTCTTGTCATGGGATAGTGTAGACTTTATTGATAATAAACAAGGTGGAATCCAGGCTTCCAGTTCCTGACTTTGATCTGACGCAGATCTGAATTTTAGCCTTCTCTTGACTATTTTCTCATACAGCCTATATTTGGTTAATTGCTGGTACTTCAGTCTTAACCAGATTAATTGTGCTTAGTTATCTAGTTTACAGGATCACCTCTGTCAGCTGAACCAGTTTTATTCACTGTGAAATGGCAAATGCCAGTGCCTATGGAACCAGTGTAATGTCCACTGGCCACCCCTGTTACATTAACATCCCAGCACCCTGCATTACAAACAGTTCATCTGGTTCATCAGATACCAGCCGCATTTGTTTCTATAATTAATTTGCTAGCAAACAGATCAACTGTAGCAATCTAGTCAATTTGACATAGGTTATAGTCGACCAACCCAAAGTGGATTGCTAAGAAAATGGAGAGTAAAAAGAAGCAAAAGCCTATGAGAGATGGAATATTAAAACACTGCACTGTTAAGTCTTAAAGCAAATTACTTTATAGATTTGTGCTCTCATATTTAATGGTGGTGGCAATCTCTTCTGCATTCCTCATTGGACTAGCTTTGGCCTCCTGACTTGCTGGAACACTAGATTGTAAAGGATGAAAAAATGATTTCATTGCAATGAAAGGTACACACTGCCTCAGGGACAATCAGTTTTGAATTTACATCCTTCGCATAATGAGGTGACCAGAAATAAACATGGTACTCCAAGTAGGGTCTAACTAAGGTCTTATACAACTGCAACATTACCTCATGGCTCTTGAACTCTATCTCACGGTTGATGAAGCCCAACGCACCATATATTTTCTTAGCAACACTGTCAACCTGCTTTGAGTGTCCTATGGACATGGACCCCAAGATCTTGCTGATCATCCACACTGCCAAGAGTCTTAGAATTAATATTATATTTTGTCTTCAAATTTGACCTACTGAAATGAACCACTTCACACTTATCTGGGTTGAACTCCATCTGCCACTTCTTAGCCCAGTTCTGCATCCTATCGCCGTCCCGCTGTAACCTTTGACAACCCTCCAGACTATCCACAACACCTCCAACTTTTGTGCCATCAGCAAACTTTCTAACCCACCCTTCTACTTCCTCATCCAGGTCATTTATAAAAGTCACAAAGAGGAGGGGTCCCAGAACAGATCACTGCGGAACACCACTGGTCACTGTTTTCCATGCACACTATGAATCATCTCCAACCACTCTTTGCCTTCTGTGGTTAAGCCAGTTCTGGTCAAGCCTTGGATCCCATGCCCCATTCCTTTCTGAAGGAGCCTCACATGGGGAGCCTTATCAAATTCCTTACTGAAATTCATGCACATTACATCCACTGCTCTACCTTCATCAATGTGTTTTGTTACATCCTTAAAGTATTCAACCATGTTCATAAGGCATGACCTGCCCTTGAAAAAGCCATGCTGATTACCCCTAATCAGATTATGTCTCTCCAGATGCTCATAAATCCTGTCTCTCGAGATCTTCTCCAACAACCTGCCCACCTCTGCAGTAAGGCTCACTCGTCTATAGCCAGTGGTTTGAGATGTGTCCTATTTTAATGCAAGGAGAAACATGAGCAAGGTAGATGAACCTAGAGCACGGATCAATACATGGAAGTATGATGTTGTGGCCATTGCAGAGACTTGGATGTCTCAGGGGCAGGAATGGCTGCTGAGTGTGCTGGGCTTTAGATGTTTCAAAAAGGACGGGGAGGGAAGCAAAAGAGGTGGGGCAGTGCTACTTCTAATTGGGGATGGTGTCACAGCTGCAGAAAAGGAGGAAGCCATGGAGGGATTGTCTATTGAGTCATTGTGGGTGGAAGTCAGAAACAGGAAGGGGTCAAGAACTCTACTGAGTGTTTTTATAGAACCCCAATATTAACAGGGACATCTAGGAGCAGATAGGGAGGCAGATTCTGGAACGGTGCAATAATAACAGGGCTGTTGTAATGGGAGGTTTTAACTTTCCTAATATTGACTGGCATCTCCTTAGAGCAAGGGGTTTAGATGGGGTGGGGTTTACTAAGTGTGTTCAGGAAGATTTCTTGATGCAATATGTAGATAAGCCAACTACAGGAGAGGCTGTACTTGATCTGGTATTGGGAAATGAACCTGGTCAAGTGTCAGATTTCTTGGTGGGAGAGCGTTTTGGAGGTAATGATCACAACTCTATCTCCTTTACCATAGTGCTGGAGAAGAATAGGAGCAGAGAATTTGGGAAAACATTTAATTGGTGTAGGAGCAAATAAGATGCTATTAAGCATGAAATTGGGAACATAAACTGGGAGCAGATATTCTCAGGGAATGCATACTGGAAATGTGGCAAATGTTCAGGGAACATTTGCATGAAGTTCTGCATAGGTATGTTCCATTGAGGCAGGGAAAGGATGGTAGGGTAAAAGAACCATGGTATACAAAGAATGTAGAAAATCTAGTTAAGGAGGAAAGAAAAGCTTACGAAAGGTTCAGGAGACTAGGTACTGCTAGAGCTCTACAAAATTACAAGGGTGTCAGGAAGGAGCTCAAGAATGAAATTAGGAATGCTAGAAGGGGCCATGAGAAGGCCATGGCAAGCAGGATTAATTATTCTTGTTCATTCATTTATTGAAAAATCATTATCCAATATAACATGTATTCATTGGAAAAAACATGTGTACCTCTGGGGCAATGCCTTCTACAAAAGCTATTTAGAGTCAGGTGTTCCAATCAATGAGATGAAGTTGGAAGTGTGGGTTGTAGAGGTGCCCTGCCCTATGAAAAAGGCACACAAAGTCAGGTTACTGACAGAACCTGCTCTTCCCAAGAAAGATCTATTTACGTACACCGTATCCCAATCAAAACAACTTTCAGAGGACCTTAGAAAAGAATTGTAGAGATACATGAAGCTGGACAAAGCTACAAAAGCATTTCTAAAGACCTGAGTGTTGATCAGTCCAGAGTAAGAGAAGTTGTCTACAAATGGAGGAAACTCAGTACTGTTGCTACTCTCTCAAGCGATAGGCATTGTGCAAAGATCACACCTAAAGCATAACATGCAGTGCTGAAGGAGGTGAAAAAGAATCCAAGGGTAAAAGCAAAAGATCTGAAGAATTCTCTAGAACTTGCTAAAGTCTCTGTGCATATGTCCACTGTAAGAAAAACACTGAACAAGAATTGTGTTCATGGAAGGACACCACAGAAGAAACCACTGCTCTCCAGAACAAAAATCATTGCTACACGTCTCAAGTTTGCAAAAGACAACCTGGATGTTCTCCAACACTACTGAAACAATGTTCTGAGGATAGATGAGACGAAAGTTTAACTTTTTGGCAGGAATGCATGATGCTATGTTTGGAGAAAAAAAGGACACTGTACACCAATACTAGAACCTCATCCAATCTGTGAAGCATGGTGGAAGGAGCATTATGGTTTGGGGCTGCTTTGCTGCCTCAAGGCCTGGACAGCTTGAAATCGTTGAGGGAACAGTGAATTCAAAATTGTATCAAGACATTTTACAGGAGAGTATCAGGGTAGCAGTCTGTTACAGGAAGTTTAATAGAAGTTGGATAATGCAACAAGACAATGATCCAAAAGACAAGAGTAATTCAACAACTGAATGGTTTAAAAAGAAGAAAATTTGTGTTTTTGAATGGCCGAGTCAAAATCTTGAACTTAATCCTATAAAAATGTAGTGGAAGGACGTGAAGTAAGCTGACCAACATCCCAGAGTTGAAGCAGTTTTGTAAGGAGGAATGGCCTAAAATTCTTCCAAGTCGATGAGCAGGACTGATCAACGGTTACCGGAAATGTTTGGTTGATGTTATTGCTATACAAGGTGGTCACATCATTTACTGAAAGCAAAGGTTCACATGCTTTTTCCAACAACTACATGTAATATTGGATCATTTTTCTCAATAAATAAATGAACAAGTATATTGCTTTTTGTGTTATTTATTTAATTGGGTTCTCTCTATCTAGTTTTAGGACTTAAGTGAAGATCTGATTTCATTTTAGATCATATTTAATCAGAAATAAAGAACATTCTACAGGGTTCACAAACTTTTTAGCATCACTGTACAACCCTGAAAATCATTTTCTTGCAGGCACACTCAATAAATCCAAAATAAACTAATAACCATAATAGAATCAATGGAAGACCACACTAAGTTGGGTGTTCAACCAGTGTGCAAAAGACAAAAAACTGTGCAAATGCAAAAAGAAAGCAATAATAATTGTAATCAATAATTAAGCAATAAATATCAAGAACATGAGAAGAAGAGTTCCTGAAAATAATTTCATAGGTTGTGTGAACATCTCAATGATGGGGCAAATGTAGAGGAGTGGTTATCACCTTTGGTTCAAGAGCCTGATGGTAATTACTGCTTCTGAACCTATCGGTGTGAGTCCTGAAGCTTCTGTACTTTCTTCCTGACAGCTGCAGTGAGAAGAGAGCATGTCCTGGATGGTGTGTGTCCCTGATGCTTGATGCTGCTTTCCTGTGAAAACGGTCATGTAGATGTGCTCAGTAATGAGAGGGCTTTACCCATGATGGACTGGGCTGTATCCACTACATTTCATAGGGCTTTCCATTGAAGGGCATTGGTGTTTCCATGCCAGGCTGTGACGCAGCCATTCAATAAACACTGCACTACACACCAACCAAAGTCTGTCAAAGTTTTAGATGTCATGTTGAATCTTCGCAAACTCCTACAGAAGTAGAGACACTGCCGTGCTTTCCTCGCAATTGAACTTAAATGCTGGCCCAGGACAGATCCTCTAAAATAATAACACCAAGGAATTTAAAGTTGCTGACCTTCTCCACCTCTGATCCTACAATGAGGCTTAAGGACCTCTGGTTTCCTCCTCCTGAAGTCAATAATCAGCTCCTTGGTATTGCTGACATTGGGTAAGAGGTTATTGTTATGGCAACACTCAGCCAGATTTTCAATCGCCCCACCCCTATTGATTTGTCACCATGTTTGATTCAGCCTACAATAGTGGTGTCATCAGCAAACTTGAATATGGCATTGGAGCTGTGCTTTGTCACACAGTCGTAAGTGTAAAGTGAGTAGAGCAGGGGGCCAAGCACACAGCCTTGTGGTGCACCTGTACTGATGGAGTCTGCTGAGAACATGCTGACTGTTGTCTGCAACTGCGGAAATCGAGGATCCAATTGCACAAGGAGTTACTGAAGCCAAGGTCTTGAATCTTATTGATTAGTTTTGAAGGGATAATGGTATTGAACGCTGAGCAGTAGTAGATAAGGTGCATCCTGTTGTGTGTATCTTTGCTGTCTAGATGTTCCAGGGTTGAGTGAAAAGCCAATGAGATGGCATCTGATGTAAACCTGTTCTTCCTGTAAGCAAATTGGAGCATATCCAATTCACCTCTGTGGCAGGATATGATTCATCACCAGCCTCTCAAAACATTGAGGACGGTCGGTGTTCATGATGGTTCCTCCATGTTTTGATGGTCAAAATGAGCATTGAAGGCATTGAGTTCATCAGGAAGTGAAGTCCTGTTGTCACCCATGTTTCTGCATTTAACTTCATAAGCATCCTTCGTTGATTCAAGTTTATTCCAGAATTTCATCCATGGGATGGCTTGGAAAATGCATGGTCATGCACTTTGGTAGTAGAAATAAATGTGCAGGCAATTTCTAAACAGGAGAAAATCCAAAAATCTGAGATGCAAAGGGACTTGAGAGTCCTCGTGCAGAACACCCTCAAAGTTAACTTGCAGGTGGAGTCAGTGGTGAGGAAGGCAAATGCAATGTTAGCATTCATTTCAAGAGGTCTAGAGTACAAAAGAAGGGATATGATGCTGAGGCTTTATAAGGCACTGGTGAGGCCTCACCTTGAGTATCATGTACAGTTTTGGGCTCCTCTTCTTAGCAGAGATGTGCTGGCATTGGAGAGGTCCAGAGGAAGTTCACAAAGAGGATTCCAGGATTGAAAGGGTTATCATACAAGGAACTTTTGATGGCTCTGGGTCTGTACTCAATGAAATTTAGAAAGATGAGGGGGGATCTCATTGAAACCTTTCAAATGTTCAAAGGACTAGACATAGTAGATGCGGAAAGGATGTTTTGCATGGTGGGAGAGTCTAGGACAAGAGGACATAGCCTCAGGATAGAGAGGCGTCCATTCAAAACAGAGATGCAGAGAAATTTTTTTAGCCAGAGGGTGGTGAATCTGTGCAATTTGTTGCCACATGCAGCTATGGAGGCCAGGTCGTTGGGTATATTTAAGGCAGAGATTGATAGGTTCTTGATTGGACATGGCATCAAAGGTTGTGGGGAGAAGGCCGGGAAATGAGGTTGAGGAGAAGGAAAAAATGGATCAGCCGTGATTGAATGGTGGAGTAGACTTGATGGGCCAAATGGCCTAATTTTGCTCCTGTATCTTATGGTCTTATGGAATCTATATTCCCAAATGCCTCTGAGCTACCGCGTTGCTCAGGGCCCTACCACTCATTGTATAAGCCCTACCCTGATTTGTTCTTTGAAAGTGCAAGACATCACATTTGTCTGCCTTAAATTCCATGCTTAAATCCATGTAGACAATATCCACTGCCTTTCCTTCATCAAACTTTCTAATGATTTCCTTGAAAAACTCTATAAGGTTGGCTGGACACAACCTACCACACACAAAGCCATGTTGATGTCCTCTAATCAGTCCTTCTCATTCTAAATACTTACATAGCCAGTCCTTTAGAATACCTTCCAATAACTTACCCACTAGTCACATCAGGCTAACCAGTCTATAATCTCCCAGCTTCTTCTTAGAGCCTTTCTTAAACAGCAGAAACATCTTAGCTCTCATCTGGCACCTCACCCATGGCAAGGAACACTTAAAAAACCTCTTCTTGGGCCCGTCCAGTTTCTGCACGAGCCTCCCACAAGGTCCAAGGGAACACCTTGTCAGGTCCTGCGGACTTATCCACTTTAATTGGCCTTGATAGCAAGTCCCTCCTTCCTTGTAAACTGCATATGGTCCAGGACCTCACAGCTGCTTTGCCCCATTTCTATAGACTCTGTGTCTACCTCCCAAATAAATACAAATGCAAGAAATCCACTTAGGATCTCCCTCATCTCTTTGAACTCCATGCATAGATCATCATGCTGATCTTCAAGATTTGTCCCTTGCTATCTTTTCACTTTCAATATACAGTGGCATGCAAAAGTTTGGTCAAAATTTCTGTTACTGTGAATAACTAGGCGAGTAAAAGATGGCCTGATTTCCAAAAGGCATAAAGTTAAAGATTACACATTTCTTTAATATTTTAAGCAAGATTACTTTTTTATTTCCATATTTTACAGTTTCAAAATAACAAAAAAAGAAAAGGGCCAGAAGCAAAAGTTTGGGCATCCTGCATGGTCAGTACTTAGTAACACCCCCTTTGGAAAGTATCACAGCTTATAAGCGTTTTCTGTAGCCAGCTAAGAGTCTTTCAATACTTGTTTGGGGGATTTTCACCCATTCTTCCTTGCAAAAGGCTTCTAGTTCTGTGAGATTCTTGGGCCGTCTTGCATGTACTGCTCTTTTGAGGTCTATCCACAGATTTTCAATGATGTTTAGGTCAGGGGACTGTGAGGGCCATGGCAAAACCTTCAGCTTGCATCTCTTGAGGTAGTCCATTGTGGATTTTGAGGTATGTTTAGGATCATTATCCTGTTGTAGAAGCCATCCTCTCTTCATCTTCAGCTTTTTTACAGACGGTGTGATGTTTGCTTCCAGACTTTGCTGGTATTTAATTGAATTCATTCTTCCCTCTACTCAGTGAAATGTTCCCCATGCCACTGGCTGCAATTCAAGCCCAAAGCATGATCGATCCACCCCTGTGCTTAACAGTTGAAGAGGTGTTCTTTTCATGCAATTCTGCACCCTTTTTTCTCCAAACATAACTTTGCTCATTGCAGCCAAAAAGTTCTATTTTAACTTCATCAGTCCACAGGACTTGTTAACAAAACGCATCAGGTTTGTTTAGATGTTCCTTTGCAAACGTCTGACGCTGAATTTTGTGGTGAGGATGCAGGAAAGGTTTTCTTCTGACGACTCTTCCATGAAGGTCATATTTGTGCAGGTGTCGCTGCACAGTAGAACAGTCCACCACTACTCCAGAGTCTGCTAAATCTTCCTGAAGGTCTTTTGTAGTCAAACGGGGGTTTTGGTTTATCTTTCTAGCAATCCTATCAGCAGTTCTCTCAGAAAGTTTTCTTGGTCTTCCAGACCTCAACTTGACTTTCACCATTCCTGTTAACTGCCATTTCTTAATTACATTATGAACTGAGGAAATGGCTACCTGAAAACACTTTGCTATCTTCTTATAGCCTTTTCCTGCTTTGTGTGCATCATTTATTTTAATTTTCAGAGTGCTAGGCAGCTGTTTAGAGGAGCCCATGGCTGCTGATTGTTGGGACAAGGTTTGAGGAGTCAGGGTATTTATAAAGCTTTGAAATTTGCATCACCTGGCCTTTTTCTAACAATGACTGTGACCAAGCCAAAGCCCTAACAGGCTAATTAAGGTCTGAGACCTTGGTAAAAGTTATCTGAGAGCTCAAATCCCTTGGGGTGCCCAAACTTTTGTATGGTGCTCCTTTCCTTTTTTTTCACTCTAAAATTGTACAAAACAAAAATAATACACTAATCTTGCTTAAAATGTGGAAAAGAATGATTCATCTTTAACTTTATGACTTTTGGAAATCAGTTTATCTTCTATTCACTTAACTATTCACAGTAACAGAAGTTTTGACCAGGGGCGCCCAAACTTTTGCATACCACTGTATCGCTGGAAACCTTCACTTTATCAGCTCAAGTAACCTCATACCTTTTATGTCCTCCGACTCCTTCTTAAGTGTTCTATTTGTTATGCTTTGTAACTTCAAAACATTAATCTAATTGCAAGGAAGACAGGGTAGTCCAAAATTTTGAGTCTAACTTCGTGTTTACTTTTAGTGAGGTGCAAATATTTCATGTGGTACCGTGATGGTGCATGCAATTAACATATTTATACATATAACCCATAATGAATTATTAAAGTGAACAAGAATGCTTAATGAAATAGTACATATACAAGCTTACTCAAATATTATTGCAATATTAAATACACAACAGCTTTGCTATAAACTTCCTCAATAGAGAATACATCTCAACCATATACACAGAATATTATATAATACAACTACTGTATACAGACATCCGCAACGTTGTAAGTTTTAAATTGTTCCATTCAGCTCTAAAGATTTATTTATTGTGCAAGATCTCTTACTCTTGTGGGGTGATGACTTTCCTGACAAGGAAGATCACTCTGCTCGGCAGGTGAGACTTCCGGCTGTGAAAACAATTTCAGGCTGTAGGGCTTCCTCTGTGGTGGTTGTAGGAGTTGACTCTGAGACTGAAGGAAGTGGTTCTGACAGCTCTGGAGATCTTTCTTCTCCTTTCTTTTTCTTCTTCTAGTTCATGCATCTTGATCTTGGGAAGGTGCATTTAGTTCACTAGAGTATTTTCTTATCAATCCTTCTATTGCTCCCTTTACGATCTGATCTTTCCTCTTGGTTTCCTCACCCACAACATCATCTGATAAATCCTGTTTTTGTATCTCCATTGACTCCTCTCTTTTTGCCCTCCCATTCATCTAGCTGGGCTTTGGTCTTTTCCATCTACTTTTACAAGCAGCTTTTTGTCTCCCATTTGAAGTTCGTGCAATAACCTTAATAAACACAGAGTAGGTTCTGATTCTTTATACTCACAAAAGCTGAATGCTTGCAACTTTTCCTACAGCTCCTTGAAGTCTCTTCCAGCTTAAAACTCAGCCACATTTCACAAGTAACTGCCTGGTTAGCATATCAGAAGTTTTCTCCAATATGTTGCCAACAAAATCTGCTGTAGTCACTGCTTTTGTCACCTTCATGCTTCCTCTGAGCAGCATGGTCCTTCCTTGGTCCAAAATGCTTTCCAACCAGAGAGACAGAGGTTGGCAATGTCATCTCCATTAGGCAACAGTTCATAGTGTTTTATAGGGAGACAGTCAGTGCATCATCCGGTACTTTTCTTAATTCATTTTCTGTTGACTTTATTGTAAAGGATCTACGCAAAGTCATCAAGGCAGCAAAACGACAACACGGGGACAAGATCCAGGCACAACTCTCTACGAACAACATGTGCAGCTTATGGCAAGGTCTGCACACCATTGCAGACTTCAAACCTAAGCGCAGTGGTACTATAAAGATCCCTGCCTCTCCCCCAGATGAGCTAAATCTTTTTTACACTCTTATCTCTCCCTCTCCCAGTGTAGAGTGCCCGCCTCTTCAAAACATCCACCGTTGTTCCTGTACCTAAAAAGATCAAGGTAACATGTCTGAAAGATTGGTGTCCTGTCGCAATCACTTCAATAATAAGCAAACGCTTTGAGAGGCTGGTCAAGGACTACACCTGCAGCTTGCTATCACCCACACTGGATCCCCTACAATTCGCCTACTGACACAACCGATCAACAGATGACGCAATAGCCACAGTTCTACACACCCTCCTTACATCTGGAGAAGAAGGATGGTTATGTGAGAATGCTATACTTGGACTACAGTTCAGCATTCAACACCATAATTCCCTCCAGGCTTGACAAGAAACTCAGAGACCTCAGAATTCACCCTGCCTTGTGCAGTTGGATCCTGGAGTTCCGGTCAGATCGCTAGCAGATGGTAAGAGTGGGCTCCCTCACCTCTACCCCTCTGACCCTCAACAAAGGAGCCCCTCAGGGCTGTGTTCTAAGCCCCCTCCTTTACTCTCTGTATACCCATGACTGTGTCAGAACCCACAGATCCAATCTGCTAATTAAATTTGCTGACAATACTACATTGATTGGCCTTATCTCAAATAATAACGAGGCAGCCTACAGAGAGGAAGTCACCATCCTGACTTAGTGGTGTCAAGAGAACAACCTCTCCTTTAATGTTGCAAAAACAAAGGAGCTGGTTGTGGACTACAGGAGGAATGGAGACGCCTAACTTCTATTGACGTCAATGGATCTGGGGTTGAGGGGGTATACAGATTTAAGTTCCTTGGCATACACATCACCGAGGATCTCATTTGCTCTGTACATACTGGCTCTGTGGTGAAAAAAGCACATCAGCACCTCTTTCACCTCAGATGTTGAAGAAATTTGGCATGAGTCTCCAAATCCTAAGGACTTTCTACAAGGGCACAATTGAGATCATCCTGACTGGCTGCATCACTGCCTGGTATGGGAACTGTACTTCCCTCAATCTCAGGACTCTGCAGAGAGTGGTGTGGACAGCCCAGCACTTTAGTGGATGTGAACTTCCCACTATTCGGGACATTTACAGATACGAGTGCGTAAAAAGATTTTCCATCAACAGCATGCAAATTAGTGTTCTTTTTGAAACTGGAACTTGACTTTTTAGCTTTTTCTCTTCCCTGTGCATTCCATTCAATTTTGTCTGCCCTACATGTTTTTTGTATGTGTCCTACTTCATTACATTTTCTAGAAGTTTCACCTCTAAACCTGCATTGGTCTGGTGTATGTGAGCCCCTGCCACAATGGTAACACAATTTGTTCGGCCAGGCTGGTTTCTGTTAAGACACAGCAATTTTGTTCATACTCACTTTCATTCCTGACTGCAACTCAATTACATCTCCAGTTGTGGTTTCCATTAAAACTGTGATTTCAACTGCTTTTTTAAATGTATGTTGTGTTTCAGTTTGGAGCCATTTTTGAATGCTCTTGTAAGATTCCAAAAACTAAATGATCTCTCAGTGCATCATTAAGCCCATTACCAATATGACAATGCTCAGACAATCTCTTCAATTCACCCACCTATGCTGAAATGGATGTCCCTTTGTTTTGATTCCAATATGAAACCTAAAGTGGTCTGCAATCAATAATTTCTTCAACTCTAAATGTTCCTGAATTATTTTGACAATACCAGCAAAGCTAATTTATGCTGATTTTGTTGGACCAGTTAAACTTCAAAATAAACTGTATGCCTTTTAACTCAATGCACTCAGAAAAATTGGTACTTGTTTCTCATTAGTTATTACATTTGCTTCAAAATACAGTTCAATTTGATCAGTATATAAAATCCAGTTATCTGTTGTATGATCAAACTTGTCTATCTTTCCAATGTAACCTGCCATATCTGCTCTTTTTAATATTATTATTATCACCCGATACTCACTCTTTATGATGCTGTGAACTATTCTGTTTTCTGCCTTTTGTTTACTCAATGGGCTCTGCACATGCTGGGCTGCATTTTTCACTCACTGTTCCTTGCTGCATTTTTTTGTATGTCTCACTGCAGTTCAACAGGTTGATAGTTGTCTCTGGCTTGTTTTAAAAACACCTCGTTGCCAGTGTAACAACATACATCAAAGTTGCTGGTGAACGCAGCAGGCCAAGCAGCATCTATAGGAAGAGGCGCAGTCGACGTTTCAGGCCGAGACCCTTCATCAGGACTTCGTTGCCAGTGTTATGTTTTGTAACTTCAAAATGTTAAATTAATTAAAAGGCAGACTGGGGAGTTTGAAATTTTGCTAACAGTGTTTACTTCAAGCGAGGCATGCATGTATCACTTGGTAGCATGTTGATGTATGCAATTCATGTATTTATACATATAACCCGTAATGAATTACTTAAATGACTAAGAATGATTAATTAAGCAATATATATATATATATAAGATGACTCAAATATTGAATACCTTATATTTCTTATAGTCCTTAATTCCCCTATTTGTTCCTTCCTGCCAATACCTGTAATACACCTCTTTGTTCTTCTTATCCAGGGCCTCAATATCTCTCCCCAAAGATGTTCCTTGAAATATTCCTCTCTGACCAAATTTTCAGTCGTGCAGATTTCTTTGTGTGAATCATGTCAATCTTGGGGCAGCAGAATCATTGATATTGCTATTGAGTGTAGGAAGTTAGGAGCTTTGTACTTCAAGTAGAATGAGTTCTTTAAGTTAAAGCACTAGTTAGACAAGATGAAAAAATAGGCAGTTGGTGAGGACTACGGCTTGGGAAAATTGACCTCTGGAGTCTGATACAGTTCAGGGAATGTGCATCCCTGGGATTAAGTGGTGACCAGCATTTCAGTTGGGGAGCTAGGCACATGTGGTGCCATCTAGTGGGGGCCATAATACTTTGTTTCTGTAAATGTTTCCTTGTCATTAATTCCTTCATTCACCGCAGTTAAGTAAATGACTCATTTTCAAGAAAGGTAAATGGGCTTATAGCTATTTCTGATGTGCAAGCCTACTACTAACAAAAACATGAGAGGTTACAACTCTTAAATACATTTGTTCATCAAAGGAAGGATAATGTGTTGCAAAGGTTTCCTAGATTGATGCTTGTGACTGTTGTATGAGGAATAATTTCATCAACTAGGCCTGCGATAGCTACATTCGAAGAGAATCGAAGGGGACCTTATTGAAAGAGACAATATTCAAATAGTCCAGTGAGACTGGATGTGGGGAGAATAATTCCCCTGCCTGAGTGGTGGTTGGGTGGGGGTCGGTTCAGAATGAAGGCCACAAGGTCAAGATACTGGGAATAAAATAAAGGAGCTGGGAATTGGTTTATTATTATCACTCTTACTGAAACACAAGGAAAAACCTTTCATCTTTTTGCCTGATGGAAAAGAGGAACAGAGAGGATGTCTGGAATGGGGATAGAGGTTTTCAATTATGCTGGCTGCTTTCCTGAGGCAGAAAGAAGTGTAGATGGAGTCTATGGAGGGGTGACAGGTTTTGTGTTGGACTTAGTTGTGTCCAGAACTCTGCAATTTCTTGCGGTCTTGGACAGAGCAATTGCATCCAGATAGGATGCTTTAGAAACATAGAAAACCTTCAGCACCATACAGGCCCTTCGGCCCACAATGCTGTGCTGAACTTGCACTTACTTTAGAAATTACCTCAGGTTACCCATAGCCCTCTATTTTTCTAAGCTCCGTGTACCTATCCATGAGTCTCTTAAAAGACTCTATTCTATCTGCCTCCACCACCGTTGCCAGCAACCCATTCCACGCACTCACCACTCTCTGCGCAAAACACTTACCCTACAAAACTCCTCTGTACTTAGTTCCAAGCACCTTAAAGCTGTGCCCTTTCATGTTAGCCATTTCAGCCCTGGGAAAAAGCCTCTGACTATCTACATGACCAATGCCTCTCATCATCTTATACACCTCTATCAGGTCACCTCGCATCCTCTGTCACTCCAAGGAGAAAAGGCCAAGTTCACTCAATCTATTCTCACAAGGCATACTCCCCAATCCAGGCAACATCCTTGTAAATCTTCTCTGCACCCTTTCTAAAGTTTCCACATCCTTCCTGCAGTGAAGTGATCAGAACTAATCACAGTACCCCAAGTGGGCTTTCTATTGTGCAGCTGTAAAACTTGGCAAGGGTTAATGAGAACATGCCAAATATCCTTAGCTACTTTCCTTAGGAAACAGAAGCACTGGTGTGCTTTCTTGGCCATAGCATCTACATGGTTGGGCCAAGACAAGCTATTAGTGATTCTCATAGCTAGGAACTTAAAGTTCTCAACTATGTCTTCCAAAGCACCATTGGTACATACAGAGGCACGTGCTCCACCCCACTTTCTGAAGACAATGACCAGCTCTTTCTTCACTCAGAGGGTGGAACACCTGTGGAATCCTGCTCCTTACCCTGCACTGCACCACCTCCAGAGAAGGAGTGGATTGATGGAGGTAGTTGTTGATGGAGATACCTACATTTCAACGCAAAGTTCATTTTAACACCTTGGTCCTAATGCAAGGCTTCGGGTCAAAACATCAACTTACATCTTTTCCCTCCACTGTTGCTGTCTTATTATCGAGTTCTTCCAGTGTCCTACTCCTGCTAATATGCTCTGTTTCGTATTTCAAGCCATTGATTTCTTTGGGACTCAAAACTTTAATTTTCTTGTTTGAATTCTAACACATCACGGTGGTTGAGGGAGGGCAGTGCAGGTGACAGAGGAGAGAAATAGAAGAATCAATTTTGTTTCATTGAACCAAATGGTTTCAACGAAGGGTGGACTTTTCCTCAGTGATTCCCAGCACAGCAGCTGCCAATGTCAACTGTGCTTTCCCTGCTATACATAGTGAGATTCCTCTCATCTGTCTACTGTTCTAGTTAGGACCCCCAGGTGAGGCTTCACATATTCCATAGGCCAGTGGCAGAAAGACTGGTGTGCATCAGAGAATGTACGTCACCTGCTGGTTCTGATTAATTTACAAAAAAAAACTTTGGGGAAAAGATCTATTTTATTCAAGGAGAGGTATTTCCCTTTAAGAATAAATTCACCTGATTTAATTTAGTTTATTTATTTAGAGATACAGCACGAAATTGGCTCTTTGAGCCGCACTGCACAGCAACCCCTGACAACCCCGACTTAACCCTCACCTAATCACGGGGAAATTTACAATGAACCATTACCCTACCCAGTAGAACTTTGTGATGTAAATTGTAATGGCTAAGTAACTCGTTTTTTGGATGCAGGCCTGTTGATATATTAACACCTTGGGTTGAGTGATCAGTCATACAACATTTTTGTTACAACTTACATTGAATTTTTGGGTAATGAAGGTGGAAAAATATTTCACAAACGAGCTTTTACTTACAGAGAAGCGTTTTTATAGAAGGTTTATCAAAGCTTAGGTCCCTCCAATTCCCACCAACCCCCCAATCCCCCACCCCCATCTCCCACTCATTCATTCTCTTACAATATCAGGATTTCCTTCCATTCTTAAACAAAACTCTATTTTTTTTTGCTGAGAAATATTTGTAATCTTAATTGTATATTATCCATTCTAGATATTTGCAGCGTTGTTTAGAGCAACAATGGTGAAAATTAACATTCACATTGGTGGAAAAGAGGGAGATAAACAGAAACTGCCAGGTGGTTTTCCTTTTCTACACTCACCCCATAAAGGGGAAATGAAATGCATAATGAAACTTTTTGAACAATTTGCTGTTGTTTATTTAATCATTTTTAAGAGAAATATGTATCCGTTTTCCCCTCAAAAGTTTAACTTAATACAATGAAGGAGCAGTGGTATTCTTTGGCGCAGAACCTATTCAATCTATGCATTTTGTTGTAATTCTTAAATTAGCTTGTTTATTCTCAGAATTGGTGGGAGAGTGGTGCCTTGGAGTACAGGCTTGCCAGAAAATATCAGTTCATCTTCCAAAGTACCATCTGGTCTTGTTAAGTGGGCTGAAATCCTACGTTTCCTGCCACATACTGCATATCAGAAGACATGTAAAATCACAAATCAATCAAATCAAATCAAATCAAATCAAATTCAAGCTTAATTATCATCCAGCCGTACGCAAATACAGCCAAACAAAACATCATCCCTCTGGGGCAAAGATGCAACTTTACTGTACCAGCGACCCCAGTTCAATTCCTGACACTGCCTGTAAAGAGTTTGTACATTCTCCGCTTGACTGTGTGGGTCTTCTCTGGGTGATCTGGTTTCCTTCCGTGGTTCAAAGACGTACCGCCGGTAGGTTAATTGCTAGTTGTAAATTGACCTGTGATTAGGCTCAGATTACATCAGGGGATTGCTGGGTGGCACAGATCAAAGGGCCAGAAGGGCCTATTCTGTACTGTTTTTCAGTAAAATAAAAAATTAAATTAAAAAAATACACAGCACATTCAAAATAACAAGGAAAAAGCATAGTCACATCAACAAACATACATATGTATATAACATACATATAAATGTAATCAACAGGGAAAAAAATGTAAGAGCAGGAAATTGTGGAAGATTGTTTTACCATTTCCATTTGGAGGGAAATGATAAATAGAAGTTCTATATCTAAGTCAAATTAAATATGCATAGTATATTGATTATACCAAATATTTTGCTGGAGATATTTATAAACAAAAGAAAACTAATTTAATCTCTTCAATTTCACACTCTTGGAGTAAATTAGAAACACGTTGGCACTGATAATGCATTGCCTTCTCTTGATTGCATAATTTGGATGCATAATTGCTTTGAACTTTCTTTTAGAGATAAACAGATAAAGGAAAGCAGTGTGTAATATTTAGTTAAAATTACACTATATTCCCTAGGATCATAAAGGAAGTAGTTATATGAAATAGAAAAAGTGTAAGTTAGGCAGACAGCTCTAAAGTTGTTCATACATTTTACATCATATCAGAATATTACCTTAAGGAATGTCTATCTGCAAGTTTGTATCCTCCAAGGAAATATATAATTGTGAATGTGGCAGCAGGGTCCATTGGTGTTTGAACAGATCATTTGGCCTGCTTGCACTGGAACCATCTGAATAACTAAATAAAGGAGTTAAAGTGAGAGAGGAGCAGAACGACTTATGTGGTTGAAGAAAAGCAGCTGCTAAACACCATGTCGATCATTGCCTGTAGAGCAATTAAAGCACACATTTCAGTAAGGGCTGCTGAATAGTTGCTTACTCACCTACCGACCTATGTTCACAGTGCAGAATAGGCCCTTCCAGCCATTTGACCACACCGCTCAGCAATCCCCCAATGGGTAGGATTCCTGAGCACCATTCCTCATCAGTTCCCAGAAGCACTGTCCAGGAAGGCTTCTTATCATGTTTGTTATGGAGCTAGTTATTATTATCAGAAAAGGCAGAAATAGAGAGAACACACACAGTCTTTTTTTCCCCAAGGTTGGGAATCAAGAATTAGAGAGCATAGGTTAAGGATGAGAGGGAAAAGATTAAATACGGACCCTATGGGCAACTTTTTCCACACAGAGGTTGGTATGTATGTCGAATGAGCTACCAGAGGAAGTGGCTGAGGCAGGGAAAATAACATTTTTAAAAACTTTTGGACAAGTATGTGGATAGGAAAGCTTCAGAGGGATGTGCATCAAATGAGGGTTTCTTGGTTGGTGTGGACAAATTGGGTTTAAGGGTCTTTTCCTCTATGATTCCATTAAACCTACAAACTGAGTTATATTATGAAAAGACTTTGCAAAAATATTTACATTTTAGAAAATGGATGGCCCTTGTGGCTACGGGGGTCGGGGGGTATGGAGGGAAGGCTGGGGCGGGGTTCTGAGTTGGATGATCAGCCATGATCATAATAAACGGCGGTGCAGGCTCGAAGGGCCGAATGGCCTACTCCTGCACCTATTTTCTATGTTTCTATGTTTCTATATATATAGCACCCATAGCATTTCACAAGAATGGTGGTGGTGGTGCACCCGTTAGTCTCGCAAGTCCATGGATCTGCGCCTGGAAAGTCTTGCTTCAGTCTGTGTTACAGCAGCGTCTGTTGTGGCTGTAGAGTCCCACACGGGAGTGACAGTCTCGGCTGTAGTGACTGCTCTTGAAGGCGCTGTCCTCCAGTGTTGTCTTGGTGCTGTTTTTCCGACAAGTGCGCTTTTCTTCAGCAGCAAGCCTCAGCTTCTCTTCTCTTTTTAGACCTCTGCGTAGTTCCAGCCTCCAGTGAGAGCGATCACTTGCGACGTCCTCCCACCTCTTAACGTTCATTTTCAGTGATTTCATGTCTCTCTTGCAAACATCTTTTAAACGAAGATGGGTCCGCCTTTGTGCACAAGAATATCAGCCAGATATTAGGATACCAGAGCAACTAAATGTGGCATGTTATGCTGTTAATTTATCCTTTTTGAGAACAAAGAGCATATTTCCCTTTTAAGAAACCTGTAGAGACTGAGCATGAGCAGAGGCTTACAGGAGGAAGCAATGAATCCATTCAATGAGGTAGTGAAATGCGTGTTCAATCTTTAATATATGTAGACTACAATTGCCACAGTTCATTATGACAAAAGTTATAGGTTTTAAGATTCAAGATTGTTTAATATCATTTCCAGTACCCGAGTGTAAAGGAGAATGAAATAATTACTCCTCGGAATCCAATGCAGCACCAAAAAAACAGAGTAAGACAAAGAACACAATAATAAAAAACACAATAAGTATAAATACATAAGATAGCTTATACACATAGGTTGATTGTATGTCCATAAAGTGACGCTTGGCACAGAGATGTCAGTAAATAAATTAACTGACAGGAAATGACAAAGTAGTAGTGGTTGGTGTGTGGAGGAGTGGGTTAGTGAGTGGAACTGTTGATCAGCCTTACTGCTTGAGGAAATTAATTGTTTTTAAGCCTGGGTGGTGCTGGTGTGGATACTATGTAGCCTCCTCCCTGATGGGAGTGGGACTATCAGTCCATGAACAGGATGAGTGGGACCCTTCATGACGTTATTCCAGCACCTTTCTCTATATACGGTATGTCTTTGATAGTGATTAATCTAGTGCCAGTGATGCATTGGGCAGTTTTGACCACCTGTTATGGAGTCTTCTTTCCTGTTTGCCACAGTGCAGTTTCCACATCATACAGCTTGTTAGGATGCTCTCGACTGCATGTCTGTAAGATGATGTGAGTATTGATGTGCGTAGTCCAGCTCTCTTCATCCTCCTCGGAAACGAGACGCATTGGTGAGCTTTCCTGATTGTGTAAGATGTGTTCTGGGACCAGGAGAGTTTGTGCAAGATGTGCACTCCCAGGAGTTTGAAACTGCTCACGGTTTCCACTGCTGTTGCGCCAATGTAAAGCGGAGTGTGAGTGGTCCAAGTTCTTGTGAAATCGATAATCATCTCCTTTGAATGGTTGACATTGAGGAAAAGATTATGTACCCGATGAATTCAAGCTCTTCCACCTTCTCTCTGTAGGCCATCTCATCGTTGTTGGTGATGAGCCCCATCTCTGTCATCAACAATCTTGACAATGTGATTACTCTGGTGTTTGGCCGTGTAGTCATGTGCAAGCAAAATGTACAGCAGTGGAAACAACAGGAATTCTGCAGCTGCTGGAAATTCAAGCAACACACATCAAAGTTGCTGGTGAACGCAGCAGGCCAGGCAGCATCTCTAGGAAGAGGTACAGTCGACGTTTCAGGCCGAGACCCTTCGTCAGGACTAACTGAAGGAAGAAACACAGTGTACAGCAGTGGGCTCAGCACACAGCCCTGTGGGGCATCTGTGTTGAGGATGAGGGGGAGAGAGGAGTATTTGTGTGTCCTGACTATCTGAGGCCTGTCAGATAGGAAGTCCAACACCTAGTTGCACTCTGGTGTATTTAGATCGAGGAGTAGGAGTTTGTTCATCAAGATCTGTGGGACAACAGTATTGAATGCCAAAATGAAATCCAGAAACAGCAATCTGACATAAGTGCCCTTGTTTTCTAGGTGTATCAGAGCCAGGTGCATGACAGATCCTATGACATCACCCGGTGGTTCTGTAAGCATATCGGTGAGTGTCCAATGGAGTTTTCGATGTATACCATTACCAGCCGTTCAAAGCACTTCATGATGATTGGCCATCAGACTATAGTCATTTAGTTCTGAGGGTTCAGAGTTCTTTGGTACAGGGATGATGGTGGCTGATTTGAGGCATGTGGGGACAGCAGTCTGGATGAATAAAGTGTTGAAGATATCTGTGAAGTCATCAGTGCAAACTCCCTAAGTACTCAGCCTGGGATGATGTCTGGCCCAGCTGCCTTTATGAGGATAAACTCTCTGCTGAGTCCTTCTCCTGTCTCCTGCTGTTACAGATAGTGGCTGCTCACCTGGGAGGAGGGTAGCTTTCATGGCCAGCATTGTGCTGCATGCCTCAGAGCATGCATAAAAGTTGTTTAGAGTGCCAGGGAGAGAGACGCCACTTTATTAGGTACAGGTGTACCACCTGCACGCTAATGCAAGTACCTAATCAGCCAATCATGTGGCAGCAATTCAATGTATTAAACAGCATGCAGACACGGTCAAGAGGTTCAGTTGTTGCTCAGACCAAACGTCAGAATGGAGAACAAATGTGATCTAACTGACTTTGACCGTGGAATGATTGTTGGTGCCAGGCAGGGTTGTTTGAGTATCACGAAAACTACAGATCTCCTTCGATTTTCATGCACAACAGTCTCTAGAGCTAACAAAGAACGGTGTGATTATTGACTTTGGGGGGAGGAAACCATGAGCCAAACCTCATCAGAGGATCAGAGGTGGAGAAGGTCAGGAGCTCTAAATTCCTTGATGTTATCACTTCAGAGGATCTGTCCTGGGCCCAGTATGTAAAGACAATTATGCAGAATGCATGGCAGTGCCTCTACTTCCTTACGCGTTTATGAAGATTTGGCATGACATCTAAATCTTTGACAAATTTCTTTAGATGCACAGTGGAGAGTATATTGACTAGATACATCACAGCCTGGTATGGAATCAGAAATGCCCTTGAACAGAAAATTCTACAAAAAGTTATGGATATGGCCCAGCCCATCACAGGTAAAGCCCTCCTCACCACTGAGAACATCTACACAAAGCATTGGCATAGGAAAGTGGGATCCATTGTCAGGGACTCCTGCCACCCAGGACATGTGTTCTTCTGACTGCTGCCATCGGGAAGAAGGTACTGGAAACTCAGGTCTCACACCACCAGGTTCATGAATTCCTCAACCATCAGGCTCTTGAATCAAAGGGGAAAACCACTCAACTTCATTTGCCCCACCATTGAAATGTTCCCACAGCCTCTGGACTCACTTTCAAAGACTCTTCATCTCATGTTCTCAATATTTATTATTTATTTATTTCTCTTTGTATTTGCAATTTGTTGTATTTTGCTCTCTGGTTGAACACACAATATGGTGTGGTTTTTCCTTTATTTTTATTGTGATTATTATTCTGCTATGGAGTTATTAAGCATGCCTGCAAGAAAATGGATCTGTGTACTTTGATAATAAATTTACTTTGAACTTCTGAAAACATAAAAACATTCAGTGTTCTGTGGGTGAAAACATGAGCGAGATCAGAGGAGAATGACCAAACTGTTTTAAGCCAATAGGAAGGTGACAGTAACTCAAATAATCACACGTTACAACAGTGGTGTGCAGAAGAGCATCTCCGAATGCATAACACCTTAAACCTTGAAGGGAATGGGCAACAGCAGAAGTTCCACCTCCATACCTAACAAAATGACAGCTGAGAGTGCAGCCTCCTTGCATTGCTTTCCCATTTACTTCAGCCACCATGTCCCAGGTTTTCTTTTTGCACTCAGTTCTGTTTAAGAAATCTTAGAGCAACCATTATAGGTGTAGTACTCTACCTATGTTCTGATGCTAGTTTAAACCATTCAACTTAATAAGAGTTAAAATATGCTCCAATGACATTTGCTCAGCCAAGTTTTATGTTTGGCAATGTAATAAGGAGCTTTAAGAATGCTAAAACCCAAGATTTAAAATGGAATCTGAAAGCGTGCAGCTACTTTTCCAAGAATTGAATCTGATCTGATATAAATTGAGTTTATTTTTTTTGGTATTTTTCCTCTTTATTTCCATTGCTTGGTGATGAGAAACCCCTCTTGTGCTTTTTAATTGCATTCCTTGGAGTCTGAGGCCAAACTAGAGACTAATTTCCACTCTAACACCCTGTGAGATGGATCAAATCCCTTTACCTGTCAGTCAAAGGATTAAGTCAAAAATCTCAGAATGCAATTAAAGGGCATTAATGGAGATTAATGTATTACATAACATGGTGATTGAGTTTTGCTCGACAGCTGATGAATGCCCAAGGCAAACCAGGAGTCATGTAACAAGCACACTCCAGTGACACACTTAACACTAAGAAAAACTGTTGAAATGCAGGGAATACTTCGCGTAAACGGAAGCCTTCCTGTATTGCCATATGGTCATCGGTTTCAAACGAGAGTTAAAATGTGCAGCTTCAGTCCTTATAAGGAGATTAGTCTTTCATCACAATATTAACTCAGCCTCTCACCACCTCGAAGTAGCTGGAGAACATTAGAGCTCTGCAGAACACTTACAGCAACTTAGGTGATGAAAGAAATCCTTTCAGACAGAAAGACGCAGCCTTCCTCTTCAAAACCTCAGTTGATAAAGCCTTTGTAGCCAAGGTCCAACTGGTAATTAAATCAGTGAATGCGAGAGGGATGGGTGTTTGCAAGGGCAAGTTGTCCTCCATGACTGTTAAGCAACTTAGTTTTTGTCATGAGGTTGCTGTTAGTGACCCTTGCCAAAGCGACATTCTTCTGAAATCGATTTAAGTTGCAGTCTGACAGTGCAACACATCATGGAACATGTCACAGGCGAGGTCGGAAACCAGCCAGCCCCTGCTAGTCCCCTCTCATTAATTCCAGATTACAGTTGTGCCGTGGGGAGAGTAAGAACTGCCAATGCACTTCCTGCTGGGAAAAGCGAGGGAGGAAAGGAGGAAACTTAAGATGGATGTGGATCACCTGAACAACCCCAGTGCACCTGCTCAGACTGGAGAGTCAGAGGGCTGAAAGAGTTCTGGTTAAGAGAAATTCAGAGTGAAAGAGAAAAGATAGGGTGATTGTGCAAGATATGGGTGGTAATAACTAGAAAGGATAGTACATACAAAACATATATGTCCAATGATAGTCAGCAGAGAAAGAAACTCAAATTAAAGGTTCTTTATCTGAATACATGCAACATTCATAATGGAGAAGTGCAAATTAATGGCACACATATACAATCTATTACAAGTTAAAAGGTTACAAGTCCAAAGTTCAAAGTAATTTTATTATCTAAGTAGATACATGTCACCATATACAACGCTGAGATTCAATTTCTAGTGGACATACTCAATAAATCTACCGAATAATAATCATAATGGAATCAATGAAAGACTGCACAAACTTGAGCATTCAACCAATGTGCAAAAGACAACAAACTGTAAAAGTAAAAAAGAAAGAAATAATAATAATAATAATAATAATAATAATAATAATAATAAATAGGCAATAAGTGTCAGGAAGATATGATGAAGAGTCATTGAAAGTGAGTCCATTGGTTGAGCGAACACCTCGATGACGGAGGAAGTGAAGTTGAGTGAAGATATCCCCCTTGGTTTAAGAGCCTGATGATTGAGGAGTAGTAAATGTTCCTGAACCTGATGGTGCAAGTCCTTAGGCTCCAGTAGCTTCTTCCTGATGGCAGCGGCAAGAAGAGAGCATAGCCTGGGTGATGGGGATCCTTGAGGATGGATGCTGCTTTCCTGACCAAGGTTAGGAATTAAATACTGCAGGACATGAAGCAACAGGAAAGGAGACAGTGTAGATTTGCTTTGCCACTAGAAATAGAGTTAGATTTTAAAGGATGAGTCAAAGGCAGTAGGGAGGAAGAATCTGAACAGAGAAGATCCAGAGTTAAAGTCCATTTAGGAGGATCAAGGAACCAGCAAGAGGAAGGAAGCATTGGTGTGAGTTGTACATAGGTGTGGTAATGGAGGGGATAATATTAATTAGGAAATCAGAGGTGTTCTACTGTCCAAAGTTTAAAGTAAACTTCTTATCAAAGTACATATATGCCACCATATGGGATTCATTTTCTTGCAGGCATTCACAGTTGAACAAAGAAATGTAACTGAGAAACTGCACACAAAGACTAACAAAGAACCAAAGTGCAAAAGAAGACAAACTGAGCAGTAAAAGATAATAATACCAAGAACACGAATTATTAGGTAAGAGAATAATCAGCATTTAATTTACATGTAAGTGGTCAAGCCAAATCATCAGTGAAAGATTGTTAGAGTCATACCCCTGATAACTGGTGAAAAATTATCCAAACTGTTAATTGCAAAGGCAAAATACAAGCACTCACAATGTGTACAGTCAAGACCTGAGGTGCTAAGATTTATCAGACTTGTGGCTTTTCTTTATTCTCCGAGTTCCAGACTTAGGTCATTTGCCACTATTGGTCCTAGAGTCTCTCTAATCCTATGTACTCACGCTGTTCTAGGGGTAGAAGTTAAATCCAATTCCTTCTGTTCTTCAGAAATGGGATGGTAACACATCAAAAAGCCAATCCAAATTTGACTCATTTCAGAATCAGAATGAGAATCATTTTTAATATCATTGCCATATGTCATGAAATGTGTTATTTTTGTGGCAGCAGTACAATGCAATACAGAATAATAAAAATTGTGAATTACATAAAATAGTTAAATTAAGTAAGTAGTGAGGTAGTGTTCATGGATTCAATATCCATTCAGAAATCTGATGGCAGAGGGAAAGGAGCCGTTCCTGAAATGGTGAGTGTATGTCTCCAGGCTCCTGTACCTCCTTCCTGATGGTAGCAATGAGAAGAGGGTATGTCCTGTTTGATGGGGGTCCATAATTATGGACACTGCCTTTTTGAGGCATGACTCTTTGAAGATGTCCTGGATGCTACAGAGGCAATTGTCCATGATGGATCTAAGTTCACAACCTTCTGCAGTTTCTTTCGATCCTGTGCAGTAGCAGCTCCCATCCCCCACCATACCAGATGGAGATATCACCAGTCAGGATGCTCTCCACAGTACATCTGTAGAAATCAGTGAGTCTCTTTGATGACATACCAAATCTCCTCAAACTCCTAATGAAATATTGCTGCTGTGGTGCCTTCTTAGTAACTGCGTCGATATGTTGGGTACAGCATAGATCCTCAAAGACGTTCACACCCAGGAGCTTGAAATAGCTCACCCTTTCCACTTCTGATCCCTCATCCCTCTATGAGGACTGGTGTGTTTTCCTTCACCTCACCCTTTCTGAAGTCCACAATCAGTTCTTTAATCTTACTGACCTTGAGTGTAAGTTTGTTGCTGCAACATCACTCAACTATCTGATATATCTCATTCCTGTATATCTCCTCGTCATCATCTGAAACTCTGCCAACATTAGTTGCATCATCAGCAAATTTATAGATGGCATTTGAGCTGTGCCGAGCCACACGGTCATGGGTGTAGAAAGGGTAGAACAGTGGACCAAGCAAATATCCTTGACGCGCGCCAGTGTTGATTATCAGCAAGGTGGAGATGTTAGTTTCGATCTGCACAGACTGTGGTATTCGGTGAGGAAGGCAAGCATCCAGTTGCAGAGGGAGGTACAAAGGCATAGGTTTTGGAGCTTTGACTTGCCAGAATCAGAATCAGAATTAAGTTTAATATCATTGGAATACAGTACTATGCAAACATCTTAGACACATATATATATAGCTGGAGCACCTAAGACTTTTGCACAGTACTGTATAGTATATCTTCCCAGTTACCAAATAACACTTCATACCACTGAGCTACTACAAAGCTAACTCTTATTTCTGTTCCCCAGCCACCCTCCTACTTTAACCAATATACTGTAGTGTGCAAAAGTCTTAGGCACCCTAGCTATACATACAGTTGGCCCTCCGTATCTGCGGATTTTGCAGATCGGGATTGAAAAAGCCCCCCGGAAGTTTTATCTCCAGCACTCATTGTTTGAGCATTGTTTGCCTCACGTCTCGTTCGTTCGCTAATTGTGTTGTGAGTGAGAGGAAGGAGTTTAAGGCTAGTAAGGGATGGCTGGCTGGCTATGTAAAGTGCTACAGCCTCAAGAACTTAAAGATCACGGGAGAATCAGCATCGGCTGATGCCGAGGCAGCATTAGCGTTCCCAGAAGAGCTACGATGGTTGCGTCTGTACTGAACATGTACAGACTTTTTTTCGTCATTATTCCCTAAACAACACAGTATAACAACTACTTACATAGCATTTACATTGTATTAGGTATTATAAGTAATCTAGAGATGATTTAAAGTATACAGGAGGATGTGTGTAGGTTATATGCAAATACTACGCCATTTTATATATGGGATTTGAGCATCCGTGGAATTTGGTATCCGCAGGGAGTCCCGGAACCACACCCCCGGGATACGGAGGGCCAACTGTATATGTTCCTATGACTTTTGCACTGTACTGTGTGTCATGAGTTTTTTTTGTTTGGCGGCAGCAGTACATTGCAATACATAATAATATTTTTTAAACTATAGATTACAAGAAGAAATATACATATAAATTAAATTAAATAAGTAATGCAAAAAGAGAGCAAAAAAAATAGATTTTTGGGTTCATTGTCTATTCAGAAATCTGAAGGCGGAGGGGAAGAAGCTGTTCTTGAAATGTGGAGTGTGTGTCTTCAGGGTCCTGTACCTCCTCCTTGATAGTAGCAATGAGAAGAAGACATGTCCAGGGTGATGGGGTCCTCAATGATGGATGCTAGCTTTTTGAGGCAACGCCTTGTAGAAATTTGCGAGTCTTTGGTAACATACCAAATCTCCTCAGAATCCTAATGAAATATAGCTGCTGTTGTGCCTTCTTTGTAATTGCATCAAAATGTTGAGCCCCAGAAAGATCTTCAGAGATGTTGACACCCAGGAATTTGAAACTGCTCACCCTTTCCACTGTTGATCCCTCAATGAGGCTGATGTGTGCTCCCTCAATTCTTGCTTTCTGAAGTCCACCTTGGTCTTACTAACATTGAGCCCAAGGTTGTTGTTGCAACAGCACTCAACCAGCTGACCTACCTTGCTCCTGTACTCCTCGCACAATCTAAAATTCTGGTAACATTATTTATGTTGTTGGCAAATTTATAGATGGCATTTGAGCTGTGCCTAGCCACACACTCATGGGTGCACAAAGAGTAGAACGGTGGACTAAGCATACATCCTTGAGGTGCACCAGTATTGATTGTCAGTGAGGAGGAGATGTTACTTCCAATCCGCACTGACTGTGTCTCCCAATGAGAAAGTCAAGGATCCAGTTGCAGAGGGAGGTACAGAGGCCCATGTTCTGGAGCTTGTTGATTGTAACAGAGAGTATGATTGTGTTGAATGCTGAGCATCCCCCATAGAACACAAACCCTACCAGAGCATCAATAAGCAGCAGCCTGACATAGGTATTGTTTTTATCCAGGTGATCTAAGCCCGGATGCAGAGCCAGTGAGGTTGTATCCGCTGGAGACCTATTGTGGCAAAGGGCAAATTGCAGCTTGTCCTGGTCCTTGCTTAGGCAAGTGTTGATTCTGGCCATGACCAAGCTCTCAAAGCACTTCATCACAATAGATGGCCAGCTGGTGGCGCAGTGCGATCAGCGCCGGACTCCAGAGTGAAGGTTCCCAAGTTCGGATCCAGGTCGGGCCACCCCCGAGCACACTTTCCATCCATGCTGGGTTGAGTGTCGAGCTAGCCACTTGGCCTCGTAAAAAATACAAGGGTCGAGTCGTGACCCAGTTAATCCTGACACCACGTGCCAGACAAGAATGGCTGAATGTCCGGTACGACACACTTAAAAAAAATCACAATAGATGTGAGTGCAACTGGGCAACAGTGTTTGAAGCAGCTCTCACTGCTCTTCTTGAGGTCTGGTATGATTGTTGCCCTGGGAAACTCCAACTGTAGCAGTGAGAGATTGAAGATGTCCTTGAACACTCCCGGCAGTTGGTTGGCACAGGTTTTCAGTGCCCTACCAGGTACACCATCAATGTCTGACACCTTACGAGGATTCATCCTCTTGAAAAGTGTTCTGACGTCGGTCCTCTGAGACAAAGATCATGGTCACCGGATGTTGCCGGGATTCATATGGGTGTAGTTTTATTCTACGTACATGGAAGGCACTGATCTCACCCGTGAGTGAAGCATCACAAACATTCATGATGTTAGGTTTTACCTTGTAGGAAATAATGGCCTGCAAAGCATTGCCAGAGCTAACGTGCATCCGGTTCCACATCTAACTTCAATCAGAATTATTTTTTTCATTCTTAAAAATGCCTTCCTTATGTCTTACCTGGATTTCTTATATAATTCTGGATCATCAATCTTGAATGGCACAGATCTGATCCTCGGCAGACTATGAATCTCCTGCATCACCCATAGGTTTTAGTTTGGACATGCCCAGTATACTCTTGAAGGCATACATTCATCCACACAACTCCTGATGATGCAGCAGCTGGACTGCAGATTGCTGTGTTATCATTTCCATTTTCCACTTCAATTGTGTAGCATTCTAGTTATTGATATAGAGCCAATCTGGTACAGAAGAGCGTGGAATTGATTGCGCCTGTCAACTTGTAGAAGGAATTCACTCCCAACGTGTCCCATAGCCAAGCCTCACCTCATGTATTTCACTGTCTTAACCTAGGCCACCAGGTAGCTCTTATTACCATCATAACGGTTTGCTTTTCTGAGTGCCTTTGAGCCTTTCAGTGCATTTAGATTGGTCTTAAGAGCGAACACATTGTTTCTTTTGTCACTACAAAAACATAGCTACTTCCCCATTAATTTGGTGTGTTAGACCTTAAGAATAGGTAAGGCGAGCTAACTTCCCAATTCATTGCTGCTGTTCAGTGAACATAAGGGAGCGTTACTTAGTCCAGTTCACTGGTCATTGGCGAGACCAATGACAGGGACTCGCGTAGCCTTGGTTTTGGCCAGGACTAGGCCTAGGCCATGGGGTCACCTGTAGCAGTCTGCCAGGGGAAGAGACGTCAAGTCGATGTGGGAGAGGCCTCTGTGCACATTCTGGAATCCATTCTGGTTAGGGACTAGATTCTCCTGTCAGTACTTCACGCCAGTGTTTGCTCAGTGGAAGAATAAGCTGGACCAGGACACCCCTCCATGCCATGTCAGTCAGTCGTGGGTTATGATACTTTTTTGTGCCTTGTGACTATGTTTTTCTGAAATCATAATCATATGTGCTATTTGTGCTATATGCAGTGTGCTGTGTGCTGTTGGTAACGTGTTTGCAACTTAGCCCTGGAGGTACATGTTTCATTTGGCTATATTCATGTATGGTTGAATGACAATTAAACTTGAATTGTATTGTCTGTTATCTCATGCTGCACTAGTTCATCCTATGATTTATCATTTCTGGAAATTCAATCCATCAATTAAATTGTCATCAATCTCTTTGCTTATTTTTTCTTGATGTTCTCAGAGACCATCATCAGACTGAAAGCACTGCTTACTCTCCCATTCTGGGATGGTTGTTTTTAACCTTCAAATGTCCGCATTCCCTACCCCAACCACCCACCAGGGTGAATTCAAAGAGTGTAAGAGGAATGATTTACTAGGTCAGTATGTTGAGGAAGTAATGAGGGAACAGGCTTTTGTAGATCTAATACGGAACAACAAGAAGAAGTTAACAGATGATCTGGTAATTTTGGGTCCCTTACTGACTAAAGCAAACCATAATATCATGGAGCATCAGTTAGCTGCGATGGCTTTGAAAATGACTAAAACACAGCATTAAACAAGCCAAGGTTAACAGTTACAGAATTTATACCTACATTATTTATAATATATCCTTTTTAAGGCAAAAAAAATCTAACCAATGTTTGGCTACTGCTATTTGGAGAAGTTAAATCAGCGATTCAGTGATTAAGTCAGTAGTTTATTAAGCTGTCAAGCGATCACAGTAGGCCTGCACATTTTGGGATTCAGCCGAGAAGGACTACTGTGTTACTATGTACACAAGAGAAGTCTAGCAAAAATTGTAAAAACTTTAAAAGTTATATAAAAATAGATTAGCTAAAGTTAATGTGGCTTGCTTACAGAATGAGGCAGAGGTTGTTGTTATTGCTGCTTGCGTAGTTCTGTTGAACATTGTGGACATGCTATTTTTGCCCCAGAATGTGTGGACACTTGCAGGCTGCACACAGGATATCCATAGGTGTGTTCATTGTTAAAACAAACAACACATTACATGGTATGTTTTGATGTAGATGTAATAAATAAATCCAAGTTAGACATTCTATTGGGGAATGATAAAATGGCAGAGAAATTACACATGCATTTTCTATCAGTCTTCATGGACGAAAGCACAAACAAAACTCCCAGAAATCATATACATAGGATGAACCTTGACTGATGAAATCCATCTGAGTTTTAGCACATTGGAAGGAAAGACAGGCTGTTCTTTTAAAATAAGGACTGTTGAACTAACTAGAAAAATGACTGAAGTACATCCAGAAATGACCTAACATTGAAAAAACCAAAAGCCAGTTGACAAGCATTGTAGAGTTATGGTTGTATAATGCTAAAATAGAACTTTCAAAACCTTGAAGGTACAAGATCAAAGAAGACTCGTAAGGTTTATTTGCTACATTGAGTGTAAATTACTTAATCTTGAAGGGGAAAATAAAAATGAATCATACAAAGCAATGAATAGAGCCATGCTCTCTACTTGCTGTTGCCATCAGGAAGGAGGTACAGGAGCTTTAGGTCCCACACCACCAGGTTCAGCAACAGTTATTACTCTTCAACCATCAGGCTCCTCAACCAGTGCGGATAACTTTACTCATCTCAACACTGAATTGACTTCACAATCTATGAACTCATTTTCAAGGACTCACAACTCATGATCTCAGTATTTATTTATTTGTTTATTTGCCTGCTTGTTTGTTTGTTTGTTTATTTATTTATTGTGTTTTGTATTTACACAGTTTGTCTTTTTTTTGTACATTGGTTGTTTGTCAGTCTTTGTATGCAGTCTTTTTCACTGATTCTATTGCATTTCTTTGTCCTAGTGTGAATGTCGGTAAGGAAATGAATCTCAGGCTAGCATATGGTGACATATACATACTTTGATAATAAATTTACTTTGAACTTTGAGATAGAATTAACCTTTACAAGCACATTTATATTAAGCTTATCAATGAAGACCAACTTGGAAGTGCAGCAAGTACTCCTAAACTGAAAGAGACAGGTTACTGGAATGGTCTTCTGAATAGGGTAATGAAGTAGTCAAGAGGCAAACCATAAGCAGAATGAGAACGAGAATCAGAATCAAATCAGGTTTATTATCACTGGCATGTTTCATGACATTTGTTAACTTAGCAGCAGCAGTTCAATGCAATACATAATGTAGAAGAAGAAAAAAATTAAAAATCATGCAAAACCAGAAATAATATATATAATTAAAAAGTGAGGTAGTGCTCATGGTTTCAATGTCCATTTAGGAATCAGATGGCAGAGGGGAAGAATCTGTTCCTGCATTGATGAGTGTGTGCCTTCAGGCTTCTGTACCTCCTGCCTGATGGTAGCAGTGAGAAAAGGGCATGGCCTGGGAGCTGGAGGTCCTTAATAATGGACACTGCCGTTCTGAGACACCGCTCCTTAAAGATGTCCTGACTAGGACCTAAGATGGAACCGATTAAATTTACATACCTCTGCAGCTTCTTTTGGGAGAGAGCAAATGGGTTCCGGCTTCTCTCCCCTTCCTTTCCATTCTGGCTGAAGGGCCTCAGTCTGAAACGACAACTGTTTATTCCCTCCATAATGTTGCCTGACATGTTGAGTTTGTTCAGCACTTTGTGTGTGTTGGTCAAGAGGCGGTGAGGCAAGCAAATGAAAAACCGCTTTCAACAGCAGGGTAAATTGTACAGAGTGAGTTGAATCTCTGATATGTTGTAGCCAACAGCTCACTAAACTCAGCTGCACTGAAATTAAACCCATCAAATGTATGACAAGAGTAATTGGTTAAAATGTCATTGAACACAGAAGCAGGCCAAGATGACAACCATTGGTATCTGATGCAAATCAAACATGATCAAAAACCAGCCATTTACTCTGCCAAACAAACACTTATGTGCTAGGTAGGAGGTGATGATCCAATAACCGTGAACTCCTTCCCAATACCCACTGTCAGGATGAAGTCCAAATCAAGTTTAATGTCATGTGCACAGGTACGATGAGGTACAGATACAATAGAAAAACTTACCTACCTATTGTATCATGAATACCTGTATCCTTTTAGCATCTACACAATGGATGATCTAAGATATTACAGCCTAGGGTTTCCAGCAGTTGGAAGTATATTGGAGGTTTTACTGGAGGGTGAGGAGAGCTAAAGGGCACTAATTACCACAGGATCTATTCTGGCTGCTTCTCTTTGATTTACTGGAATATAAAGGCATGTGGTTCTTATTTTCGCAAACAACAGGAATTCTGCAGATGCTGGAAATTCAAGCAACACACATAAAAGTTGCTGGTGAACGCAGCAGGCCGGGCAGCATCTCTAGGAAGAGGTACAGTCGACGTTTCAGGCCGAGACCCTTCGTCAGGACTAACTGAAGGGAGAGTGAGTAAGGGATTTGAAAGTTGGAGGGGGAGGGGGAGATCCAAAATGATAGGAGAAGACAGGAGGGGGAGGGATGGAGCCAAGAGCTGGACAGGTGATAGGCAAAAGGGATATGAGAGGATCATGGGACAGGAGGTCCGGGAAGAGCCACACTCAGGTTGGAGGAACAACACCTTATATTCCGTCTGGGTAGCCTCCAACCTGATGGCATGAACATCGACTTCTCTAACTTCCGCTAATGCCCCACCTTCCCCTCATACCCCATCTGTCACTTATTTTTATACACACATTCTTTCTCTCTCTCTCTCCTTTTTCTCCCTCTGTCCTCTGAATATACCCCTTGCCCATCCTCTGGGTCCCCCCCCCCCTTGTCTTTCTTCCCGGACCTCCTGTCCCATGATCCTCTCGTATCTCCTTTGCCAATCACCTGTCCAGCTCTTGGCTCCATCCCTCCCCCTCCTGTCTTCTCCTATCATTTTGGATCTCCGCCTCCTCCTCCAAATCCCTTACTCACTCTTCCTTCAATTAGTCCTGACGAAGGGTCTCGGCCTGAAACGTCGACTGTACCACTTCCTAGAGATGCTGCCTGGCCTGCTGCGTTCACCAGCAACTTTTATGTGTGTTGGTTCTTATTTTTGTGCTTTTCCAGTGTACCTCTGTTGGCAAAAGTGGTGAACTACTAAATTAGAAGCTTTTTCTTCCTTATAATAGCCTAATAGACAAGGCCCTTCAGTACTCATGCCCAAGTCCTGCCCCATATCAAAATTTCCTCCTCTCTGTAGAGTTCCTGGCATTATTTGATTGAAATATCCCTACATTGGGAAATGCATTGTGTTTGGGAGAGCACGCACTGTGCTGTGCCATTGACTTTTTGCTTTCCTATCTGTGCTCTTTATCAGATGTGGGAGAGAATGGCAGGAATGAAATGTGAATAATGTGATCCTACTTTGCTGTACTGGTACTAGTCCATACAATGTTGCCACAAAAATATTGACACTACAGTTTGCACTGGAGAAATCTGGTTTACAAAGTTGTTTTGTCATGTGCCATCACCTGTCCTGTGCAGACATCCCCGTAGAGAGTAAGGAATGAAAGTTACGGAGTCAATTGTTCACAGACACTGTTTCAGAGCTAGGTAAGGATGGCCCTGAGGGAGAGTTGTCTACTCTTGAACCATGTAGCTCTGCTTTTATTTACTTCTTGCATTGAGAATAAACATCATTAATGACTCGGATGTGCATGGAGGCCAGGGCAACAGGACTACATTAGCATTCTGATGGATAGAAAATCCCATGTCATGCAGGAATATTGCAGCACAGGTGTTAAGTGACTGGATCAGTAATCAGGAGCCTAGATTGTACATCCAGCAGCATTTGTTCAAATCCCACCAAAGCAGGAGCAACTTAATTCTAGTAATTTAGAAAAAATATTCTGGAATATATTACTATGAATGATGGTGATGCCATAAAGTTACTGAATTGTTCTAAAAGTCCAACTGGTTTATTAGTATTTTTCAGGGAAGAAAATATGTTGCACTTACTTTGATTGTGATTCATTTAATTCTTACTCATTCTCTGAAATTGCCTATGAACCTAGAAAATTCAACAGGCATTGGGGCTGGAGATGAAACGCTGGCATTTACAGTGTTATCCATATCTTGTGATCACATCTTTAATGCTGAATGAATGTCATTTCATTTCATTGAAGTATCTTCTGGCGGAGTTGTAGTATTTTATTGGATTAGAAAGCTTAATTCTAAGGAACTATTTGTATCGGCCTCATAACCCACCCTTAAGGTAAAAGACCCCTCAGGAGGCAGTGATCACAATATGATTGAGTTCAACTTGAAACTTGATAGGGAGAAAATAAAGTCTGACGTAGCAGTATTTCAGCGGAGAAAAGGAAATTACAGTGGTATGAGAGAGGAGTTGGCCAAAGTAAATCGCAGGGAGATACTGGCAGGGATGACAGCAGAGCAGCAATGGTGTAAGTTTCTGAGAAAAGTGAGGAAGGTACGGGATAGATGTATTCTAAAAATGAAGAAATACTCAAATAACAAAATAGCACAACCGTGGCTGACAAGGTTGTCAAAGCTAATGTAAAAGCGAAAAAGAGGGCATACAACAAAGCAAAAGTTAGCTGGAAGAGAGAGGATTGGGAAGCATTTAAAAACCTACAGAGAGTAACTAAAAGAATCATTAGGAGGGAAAAGATGAAACATGAAAGCAATCTCGCAAACATTAACGAAGTGGACCATAAAAGCTTGTTCAAGTATGTAAAAAATTAAAGAGAGACAAGAGTGGATATAGGACCGATAGAAAATGAGGCCGGAGAAATAATAATGGGGTCAAGGAGATGCCAGATAAACTAAAAGGGTATTTTGCATCAGTCTTCTCTGTGGAAGACACTAGCAGTCTGCCAGATGTTGAAGGGTGTGAGGAAACAGAAGTGAGTGCAGTTACTATTACAAGAGAGAAGGTGCTCAAAAAGCTGAAAGAGTTCAGGGTACATAAGTCACCTGGACCAGGTGAACTGCACCCTGAGTTTCAGAAAGAAGTAGTGGTAGGAGATTGTGGAGACATTAGTAATGATCTTTCAAAAATCATTGCACTCTGGCATGGTGCCAGAGGACTGTAAGATTGCAAATGTCACTCCACCCTTTAAAAAAGGAGGAAGGCAGAAGAAATGAAATTATAGACCAGTTAGCCTGACCTCAGTGTCTGGGAAAATGTTGGAGTTAATTTTTAAGGATGAGGTTATGGAGTACTTAGTGACACAGAACAAGATTGGACAAAGCCAGCATGGTTCCCTTAAGGGAAAATCCTGCCTGACGAACCTGTTGGAATTCTTTGAGGAGATTACAAGTAGAACAGATAAAGGGGATGTAGTGGATGTTGTATATTCAGACTTTCAGAAGGCCTTTGACAAGGTGAGACACATGAGGCTGATTACCAAGTTAAACACCCATTGTATTACAGGAAAGTTACTGGCATGGTTAGAACATTGGCTAATCGATAGGGGGCGGTGAGTGGAAATACAAGGATCCTTTTCTGGTTGGCCGCCAGTGACTAGTGGTGTTTCTCAGGGTTTGGTGATAGGACCTCTTCATTTTATGCTGTATAGCAATAAATTAGATGATGGAATAGATGGTCTTGTTGCCAAGTTTGCAGATGAAGGGGCAGGTAGTGTTGAGGAAACAGGAAGGCTGCAGAAAGACTTAGACAGATTAGAAAATCTGGCAAATGAAAGTGGCAAATGAAACACAATGTTGGACAATGCATGGTTATTCACTTTATTAGTAGAAATAAATGTGCAGACAATTTTCTAAAGGGGAGAAAATCCAGAAATCTGAGATGCAAAGGGACTTCGGAGTCCTTGTGCAGAACACTTTAACGGTTAACTTGCAGGTTTGAGTCGGAGGTGAGGAAGGCAATTGCAATGTTAGCATTCATTTCAAGAGGTCTTGAATACAAGAGCAGGGATGTGATCCCGAGGCCTTAAGGCTGATTTATACTTGTGCGTACGGGCTACGCCGTAGGCCGGATTTATACTTTTGCGTAGCCCTATGCTGTAGTGAGCATGCGTAGTTGTGTCTGTGTCGCTCTGCAATTCACCGCCAAAACGCTAGTTGGCGGTGAGGTTTCGATGCCACTGTGTTAAGTTTCTTCGTGAGAGACATAGATGAGGAAATGCATTTCCAATATCTTCGGATGTCAATAGGTAGATTTGACGATTTGGTTCATTGTCTCCAACCAGTTATGTTCCATCAGTGTACTTGGCATGACGGAGAAAAGCAACTGGAAATGCCTATAAGGAAATGCAACGCTACCAAGCGGACCAATTACAGTTGTTGCGGTCTGCGTCACCGCAACACGTGAGTTACATTTTTGGGGAGGTGCACGTCACCCTACGGCGTAGGGTACGTGGTACGTACGGCATACATGTGACGCACAAGTATAAATCAGCCTTTATAAGGCATTGGTGAGACCTCACTTTGAGTATTATGAACAGTTTTGGGCTCCTTTTCAGAATCAGAATCAGAATCAGGTTTATTACCACCGGCATATGCCGTACGATTTGTTAACTTAGCAGCAGCAGTTCAATGCAATACATAATCTAGCAGAGAAAAAAAAAATAAAAATAATAATAAATAAACAAGTAAATCAGTTACATATATTGAATAGATTTTAAAAATGTGCAAAAACAGGAATACTGTATATTTTTTAAAAAGTGAGGTAGTGTCCAAAGAATTATTGTCCATTTAGGAATCAGATGTCAGAGGGGAAGAAGCTGTCCCTGAATCTCTGAGTGAGTGCCTTCAGGCTTCTGTACCTCCTGTCTGACGTTAACAGTGAGAAAAGGGCATGCCCTGGGTGCTGGAGGCTGCCTTTCTGAGACACCGCTCCCTGAAGATATCCTGGGTACTTTGTAGGCTAGTACCCAAGATAGAGCTGACTAGATTTACAACCTTCTGCAGCTTCTTTCAGTCCTGCGCAGTAGCCCCTCCATACCAGACAGTGATGCAGCCTCTCAGAATGCTCTCCACGATACAACTACAGAAGTTCTTGAGTGTATTTGTTGACATGCCAAGTGGCTTCAAACTCCTAATAAAGTTTAGCCGCTGTCTTGCCTTCTTTATAACTACATCAGTACGTTGGGACCAGGTTAGATCCTCAGAGATCTTGACACCCAAGAGCTTGAAACTGCTCACTCTCTCTACTTGTGATCCATCTATGAGGATTGGTATGTGTTCCTTCATCTTACTTTTCCTGAAGTCCACAATCAGCTCTTTCATCTTACTGACATTGAGTGCCAGGTTGTTGCTGCGGCTCCATTCCACTAGCTGGCATATCTCACTCATGTATGCCCTTTCATCACCACTTGCGATTCAACAAACAATGATTACGTCATTAGCAAATTTATAGATGGTATTTGAGCTATGCCTAGTCACACAGTCATGGATATACAGAGAGTAGAGCAATGGGCTAAGCACACACCCCGAGGTGCACCACTGTTGATCGACAGTGAGGAGGATATGTAGGCACCAATCCGCACAGATTATCGTCTTCAGGTTAGGAAGTTGCGGATCTAATTGCAGAGGGAGGTACAGAGGCCCAGGCTCTGCAACTTCTCAATCAGAATTGTGGGAATGATGGTATTAAATGCTGAGCTGTAGTTGATGAACAGCATCCTGACATAGGTGTTTGTGTTGTTCAGGTGGTCTAAAGCCGTGTGGAGAGCCATTCAGACTGCATCTGTCATTGACCTATTGTGGGGAGAGGCAAATTGCAATGGGTCCAGGTCCTTGATGAGCAGGAGATCAGTCTAGTCATGACTAATCTCTCAAAGCATTTCATCACTGTCGATGTGAGTGCCTCTGGGTGATAGCCATTAAGGCAGCCCACATTATTCTTCTTAGCCACTGGAATAATTGTTGCCTTTTTGAAGCAAGTGGGAACTTCCACCCGTAGCAGTGAGAGGTTGAAAATGTCCTTGAATACTCCCACTAGTTGGTTGGCACAGGTTTTCAGAACCTTACCAGGTACTCCATCGGGACCATCCGCCTTGCGAGGATTCACTCTCTTTAAAGACAGCCTAACATTGGCCTCTGAGACAGAGATCACTGGGTCATCAGGTGCAGCAGGGATCTTCACAGCCGTAGTTGTGTTCTCCCTTTCAAAGCGTGCATAGAAGGTGTTGAGTTCATCTGGTAGTGAAGCATCGTTGCCATTCATGCTATTTTTGAACATTTATTAATTCATTTTGAAATGCCTCAAAGGGTACAAAATGCATACATAATTTTAGCTAATGCAAAAATAAATTGATTCCTCTTCTAAGAAAAGATGAGCTGGCATTGGAAAGGGTTCAGAGGAGGTTTACAAGGATGATTCCAGGAATGAAATGGTTATCATATGAGGAACATTTGATGGCTCTGGGTCTGTACTCACTGGAATATAGATGGATGGGGCGGGGGGGGGGGGGGAATCTCATTGACACTTTTTGGATTTTAAAAGGCCTAGACAGAGTAGATGTGGAAAGCATATTTCCCATGGAGGGGGAGTCTAGGACAAGAGGGCAGAGAAACTTCTTCAGCCAGAGGGTGGTGAATTTGTGGAATTTGTTACCACAGGCTGATGTGGAAGTCAGGTCATTGGGTGTATTTAAGGCAGAGATTGATAGGTTCTTGACTGGACACATCATCAAAAGAAGGCCGAGGAGTAGAGCTGAGGAGGGGAAAATGATCAGCTATGATGAATGGGCCAAATGGCCTAATTCTGCTCCTATGTCTTACGGTCTTATTATGCAGCTTTTGAAAGAAAAATCATTGCTTTGCATACAATATAACATATTTCACTCCCATGTTTAGCACTTGAATGTCCTGCTCAATTTATTTTGGCATTAGCTGAAAATATGTAAACATTTTGTACACTTTGAGCTATTTCACAATGAATTAATAAATGATCAGAAACAGCACTTTTTGAATGCCACCCAATTTCACAGAAAAACACAATGTATGCTTTTGAAAAGAAATAAGTGGTTTGTCATGCAGTACACTGGAAAATAATGGCACAGAATACTTTATTCCTCACTGAGATGAACCTCACAAGGGATTGATAAATGCAAATCATTGGACTGCTACATATAATTTCTTCTTCTATTCCACCCAGAGTAAATCTGAGAAGAAACATGTAACTCATGCAGAAACATGTAACAATTTATAAACATTAAGTTTCTTTAAATGTTTAGAAACATAGAAACATAGAAAATAGGTGCAGGAGTAGGCCATTTGGCCCTTCGAGCCTGCACTGCCATTTATTATGATCATGGCTGATCCTCCAACTCAGAACTCCGCCCCAGCCTTCCCTCCATACCCCCTGACCCCCGTAGCCACAAGGGCCATATCTAATTCCCTCTTAAATATAGCCAATGAACTGGCCTCAACTGTTTCCTGTGGCAGAGAATTCCACAGATTCACCACTCTCTGTGTGAAGAAGTTTTTCCTAATCTCGGTCCTAAAAGGCTTCCCCTTTATCCTCAAACTGTGACCCCTCGTTCTGGACTTCCCCAACATCGGGAACAATCTTCCTGCATCTAGCCTGTCCAATCCCTTTAGGATCTTATACGTTTCAATCAGATCCCCCCTCAATCTTCTAAATTCCGGCGAGTACAAGCCCAGTTCATCCAGTCTTTCTTCATATGAAAGTCCTGCCATCCCAGGAATCAATCTGGTGAACCTTCTTTGTACTCCCGCTATGGCAAGGATGTCTTTCCTCAGATTAGGGGACCAAAACTGCACACAATACTCCAGGTATGGTCTCACCAAGGCCTTGTACAACTGCAGTAGTACCTCCCTGCTCCTGTACTCGAATACTCCCGCTATAAATGCCAGCATACCGTTCGCCTTTTTCACTGCCTGCTATACCTGCATGCCCACTTTCAATGACTGGTGTATAATGTCACCCAGGTCTCGTTGCACCTCCCCTTTTCCTAATCGGCCACCATTCAGATAATAATCTGTTTTCCTATTTTTGCCACCAAAGTGGATAACTTCACATTTATCCACATTAAATTGCATCTGCCATGAATTTGCCCACTCACCAAACCTATCCAAGTCACCCTGCATCCTCTTAGCATCCTCCTCACAGCTAACACTGCCACCCAGCTTCGTGTCATCCGCAAACTTGGAGATGCTGCATTTAATTCCCTCATCCAAGTCATTAATATATATTGTAAACAACTGGGGTCCCAGCACTGAGCCTTGCGGTACCCCACTAGTCACTGCCTGCCATTCTGTAAAGGTCCTGTTTATTCCCACTCTTTGCTTCCTGTCTGCTAACCAATTCTCCACCCACACCAATACCTTACCCCCAATACCGTGTGCTTTAAGTTTGCACACTAATCTCCTGTGTGGGACCTTGTCAAAAGCCTTTTGAAAATCCAAATATACCACATCCACTGGTTCTCCCCTATCCACTCTACTAGTTACATCCTCAAAAAATTCTATGAGATTCGTCAGACATGATTTTCCTTTCACAAATCCATGCTGACTTTGTCCGATGATTTTACCGCTTTCCAAATGTGCTGTTATCACATCCTTGATAACTGACTCCAGCAGTTTCCCCACCACCGACGTTAGGCTAACCGGTCTATAATTTCCCCGGTTTCTCTCTCCCTCCTTTTTTAAAAAGTGGAGTTACATTAGCCACCCTCCAATTCTCAGGAACTAGTCCAGAATCTAATGAGTTTTGAAAAATTATCACTAATGCATCCACTATTTCTTGGGCCACTTCCTTAAGCACTCTAGGATGCAGACCATCTGGCCCTGGGGGTTTATCTGCCTTCAATCCCTTCAATTTATCTAACACCACTTCCCTACTAACATGTATTTCGCTCAGTTCCTCCATCCCACTGGACCCTCTGTCCCCTACTATTTCTGGAAGATTATTTATGTCCTCCTTAGTGAAGACAGAACCAAAGTAATTATTCAATTGGTCTGCCATGTCCTTGCTCCCCATAATCAATTCACCTGTTTCTGTCTGCAGGGGACCTACATTTGCCTTTACCAGTCTTTTCCTTTTTACATATCTATAAAAGCTTTTACAGTCCGTTTTTATGTTCCCTGCCAGTTTTCTCTCATAATCTTTTTTCCCCTTCCTAATTAAGCCCTTTGTCCTCCTCTGCTGAACTCTGAATTTCTCCCAGTCCTCAGGTGAGCCACTTTCTCTGGCTAATTTGTATGTTTCTTCTTTGGAATTGATACTATCCCTAATTTCTCTTGTCAGCCACGGGTGCACTACCTTCCTTGATTTATTCTTTTGCCAAACTGGGATGAACAATTGTTGTAGTTCATCCATGCAACCTTTAAATGCCTGCCATTGCATATCCACCGTCAATCCTTGAAGTGTCATTTGCCAGTCTATCTTAGCTAATTCATGTCTCATACCTTCAAAGTTACCCCTCTTTAAGTTCAGAACCTTTGTTTCTGAATTAACTACGTCACTCTCCATGTTAATGAAGAATTCCACCATATTATGGTCACTCTTACCCAAGGGGCCTCTCACGACAAGATCGCTAATTAACCCTTCCTCATTGCTCAAAACCCAGTCCAGAATAGCCTGCTCTCTAGTTGGTTCCTTGACATGTTGGTTCAAAAAACCATCCCGCATACATTCCAAGAAATCCTCTTCCTCAGCACCTTTACCAATTTGGTTCACCCAATCTACATGTAGATTGAAGTCACCCATTATAACTGCTGTTCCTTTATTGCACACATTTCTAATTTCCTGTTTAATACCATCTTCGACCTCACTACTACTGTTAGGTGGCCTGTACACAACTCCCACCAGCGTCTTCTGCCCCTTAGTGTTACACAGCTCTACCCATATCGATTCCACATCTTCCCGGCTTATGTCCTTCCTTTCTATTGCGTTAATCTCTCCTTTAACCAGCAACGCCACCCCACCTCCCCTTCCTTCATGTCTATCCCTCCTGAATATTGAATATCCCGCAGTGTGACCTGTACAAAAAGGACGGGTTACACTTAAATCCTAGGGGGACCAATATCCTGGCAGGGAGATTAGCGGGGGCTACTGAGGTGACTTTAAACTAGAATGGTTGGGGGGTGGGAATCAAATTAAAGCGGCTAGGTGTGAGGAGGTTAGTTCACAACAGAGGGATGGGAACCAGTGCAGAGAGACAGAGGGGTGTAAAGTGAGCGTAGAAGCAAAAAGTACAAAGGGGAAAAGTAAAAGTGGCAGGCCGACAAATCCAGGGCAAGCATTAAAAAGGGCTAAGAGAGTTGTAAAAGAGCGCCTGAAGGCTTTATGTGTCAATGCAAGGAGCATTCGTAATAAGGTGGATGAATTGAAAGTGCAGATTGTTATTAATGATTATGATATAGTTGGGATCACAGAGACATGGCTCCAGGGTGACCAGGGATGGGAGCTCAACGTTCAGGGATATTCAATATTCAGGAGGGATAGACACGAAGGAAGGGGAGGTGGGGTGGCGTTGCTGGTTAAAAAAGAGATTAACGCAATAGAAAGGAAGGACATAAGCCGGGAAGATGTGGAATCGATATGGGTAGAGCTGCGTAACACTAAGGGGCAGAAGACGCTGGTGGGAGTTGTGTACAGGCCACCTAACAGTAGTAGTGAGGTCGGAGATGGTATTAAACAGGAAATTAGAAATGTGTGCAATAAAGGAACAGCAGTTATAATGGGTGACTTCAATCTACATGTAGACTGGGTGAACCAAATTGGTAAAGGTGCTGAGGAAGAGGATTTCTTGGAATGTATGCGGGATGGTTTTTTGAACCAACATGTCGAGGAACCGACGAGAGAGCAGGCTATTCTGGACTGGGTTTTGAGCAATGAGGAAGGGTTAATTAGCGATCTTGTCGTGAGAGGCCCCTTGGGTAAGAGTGACCATAATATGGTGGAATTCTTCATTAACATGGAGAGTGACGTAGTTAATTCAGAAACAAAGGTTCTGAACTTAAAGAGGGGTAACTTTGAAGGTATGAGACATGAATTAGCTAAGATAGACTGGCAAATGACACTTCAAGGATTGACGGTGGATATGCAATGGCAGGCATTTAAAGGTTGCATGGATGAACTACAACAATTGTTCATCCCAGTTTGGCAAAAGAATAAATCAAGGAAGGTAGTGCACCCGTGGCTGACAAGAGAAATTAGGGATAGTATCAATTCCAAAGAAGTAGCATACAAATTAGCCAGAGAAAGTGGCTCACCTGAGGACTGGGAGAAATTCAGAGTTCAGCAGAGGAGGACAAAGGGCTTAATTAGGAAGGGGAAAAAAGATTATGAGAGAAAACTGGCAGAGAACATAAAAACGGACTGTAAAAGCTTTTATAGATATGTAAAAAGGAAAAGACTGATAAAGACAAATGTAGGTCCCCTGCAAACAGAAACAGGTGAATTGATTATGGGGAGCAAGGACATGGCAGACCAATTGAATAATTACTTTGGTTCTGTCTTCACTAAGGAGGACATAAATAATCTTCCAGAAATAGTAAGGGACAGAGGGTCCAGTGAGATGGAGGAACTGAGCGAAATACATGTTAGTAGGGAAGTGGTGTTAGGTAAATTGAAGGGATTGAAGGCAGATAAATCCCCAGGGCCAGATGGTCTGCATCCTAGAGTGCTTAAGGAAGTGGCCCAAGAAATAGTGGATGCATTAGTGATAATTTTTCAAAACTCGTTAGATTCTGGACTAGTTCCTGAGGATTGGAGGGTGGCTAATGTAACCCCACTTTTTAAAAAAGGAGGGAGAGAGAAACCGGGAAATTATAGGCCGGTTAGCCTAACGTCGGTGGTGGGGAAACTGCTGGAGTCAGTTATCAAGGATGTGATAACAGCACATTTGGAAAGGAGTGAAATGATCGGACAAAGTCAGCATGGATTTGTGAAAGGAAAATCATGTCTGACGAATCTCATAGAATTTTTTGAGGATGTAACTAGTAGAGTGGATAGGGGAGAACCAGTGGATGTGGTATATTTGGATTTTCAAAAGGCTTTTGACAAGGTCCCACATAGGAGATTAGTGTGCAAACTTAAAGCACACGGTATTGGGGGTAAGGTATTGGTGTGGGTGGAGAATTGGTTAGCAGACAGGAAGCAAAGAGTGGGAATAAACGGGACCTTTTCAGAATGGCAGGCGGTGACTAGTGGGGTACCGCAAGGCTCAGTGCTGGGACCCCAGTTGTTTACAATATATATTAATGACTTGGATGAGGGAATTAAATGCAGCATCTCCAAGTTTGCGGATGACACGAAGCTGGGTGGCAGTGTTAGCAGTGAGGAGGATGCTAAGAGGATGCAGGGTGACTTGGATAGGTTGGGTGAGTGGGCAAACTCATGGCAGATGCAATTTAATGTGGATAAATGTGAAGTTATCCACTTTGGTGGCAAAAATAGGAAAACAGATTATTATCTGAATGGTGGCCAATTAGGAAAAGGGGAGGTGCAACGAGACCTAGGTGTCATTATACACCAGTCATTGAAAGTGGGCATGCAGGTACAGCAGGCGGTGAAAAAGGCGAACGGTATGCTGGCATTTATAGCGAGAGGATTCGAGTACAGGAGCAGGGAGGTACTACTGCAGTTGTACAAGGCCTTGGTGAGACCACACCTGGAGTATTGTGTGCAGTTTTGGTCCCCTAATCTGAGGAAAGACATCTTTGCCATAGAGGGAGTACAAAGAAGGTTCACCAGATTGATTCCTGGGATGGCAGGTCTTTCATATGAAGAAAGACTGGATGAACTGGGCTTGTACTCGTTGGAATTTAGAAGATTGAGGGGGGATCTGATTGAAACGTATAAGATCCTAAAGGGATTGGACAGGCTAGATGCGGGAAGATTGTTCCCGATGTTGGGGAGGTCTAGAACGAGGGGTCACAGTTTGAGGATAGAGGGGAAGCCTTTTAGGACCGAGGTTAGGAAAAACTTCTTCACACAGAGAGTGGTGAATCTGTGGAATTCTCTGCCACAGCAAACTGTTGAGGCCAGTTCATTAGCTATGTTTAAAAGGAAGTTAGATATGGCCCTTGTGGCTACAGGGGTCAGGGGGTATGGAGGGAAGGCTGGGTTCTGAGTTGGATGATCAGCCATGATCATAATAAATGGCGGTGCAGGCTCGAAGGGCCGAATGGCCTACTCCTGCACCTATTTTCTATGTTTTCTATGTTTCTATCCCTGAACGTTGAGCTCCCATCCCTGGTCACCCTGGAGCCATGTCTCTGTGATCCCAACTATATCATAATCATTAATAACAATCTGCACTTTCAATTCATCCACCTTATTACGAATGCTCCTTGCATTGACACACAAAGCCTTCAGGCGCTCTTTTACAACTCTCTTAGCCCTTATACAATTATGCTGAAAAGTGGCCCTTTTTAATGTTTGCCCTGGATTTGTCGGCCTGCCACTTTTACTTTTCTCCTTAGTACTTTTTGCTTCTACCCTCATTTTACACCCCTCTGTCTCTCTGCACTAGTTCCCAACCCCCTGTTGTGAACTAACCTCCTCACGCCTAGCCTCTTTAATTTGATTCCCACCCCCCCAACCATTCTAGTTTAAAGTCACCTCAGTAGCTCCCGCTAATCTCCCTGCCAGGATATTGGTCCCCCTAGGATTCAAGTGTAACCCGTCCTTTTTGTACAGGTCACGCCTGCGCCAAAAGAGGTCCCAATGATCCAAAAACTTGAATCCCTGCCCCCTGCTCCAATCCCTCAGCCACGCATTTATCCTCCACCTCATCGCATTCCTACTCTCACTGTCGCATGGCACAGGCAGTAATCCCGAGATTACTACCTTTGCGGTCCTTTTTCTCAACTCCCTTCCTAGCTCCCTATATTCTCCTTTCAGGACCTCATCCCTTTTCCTACCTATGTCATTGGTACCTATATGTACCACGACCTCTGGCTCCTCACCCTCCCACTTCAGGATATCTTGGACACGATCAGAAATATCCCGGACCCTGGCACCAGGGAGGCAAACTACCATCCGGGTCTCTGGACTGCGTCCACAGAATCACCTATCTGACCCCCTTACTATCGAGTCCCCTATCACAACTGCCCTCGTCTTCCTTGCCCTACCCTTCTGAGCTACAGGGCCAGACTCTGTGCCGGAGGCACGGCCACTGTCGCTTCCCCCAGGTAAGCTGTCCCCCCCAACAGTACTCAAACAGGAGTACCTGTTGTTAAGGGGCACAGCCACCGGGGTACTCCCTATTACCTGACTTACCCTTCCCCCTCCTAACCGTGACCCACTTGTCTGCCTCCCGTGGCCCCGGTGTGACCACCTGCCTGCAACTCCTCTCTATCACCTCCTCACTCTCCCTGACCAGATGAAGGTCATCGAGCTGCAACTCCAGTTCCGTAATGCGGTCCCTTAGGAGCTGCATCTCGATGCACTTGGCGCAGATGTAGACGTCCGGGATGTTTAACTCCATAACTAAGGTGACAAGAGGCTCCATAAAACACAGGGAAATTTAACCACACCTGCATAAAAACAGTGAATGAAACACACTGCGTGTTGGAAAAAGTTTGTTAAGGTCTCTTCTGTCATCAAAGCTACCATCAATACTATCAGGTACTCTCCTATTCAATGCTGTTACAATTAGTTTTGGTGGTTTTGAGTATCCCTGGGTGGCTGAGAAAGACTCGCTGATACAAACAATTCACAGTAACACACACAAAATGCTGGAGGAGCTCAGCAGGTCAGGAAGCATCTATGTAGAGGAATAAAGAGTCAACACTTCAGGCTGAGACCCCTTATCAGGACTGGAAAGGGAGGGGGAAGAATCCAGAATAAGAACGCTGGGTGGGGTGGGGGGGGCGGATATGCTGGAAGGTGACAGGTGAAGGCAGATGGGGGGGGTAGGTGAGCCAAGGAGGGAGGACAAAATGAGAAGCATGAAGGTGATAGGTGAATGGGCTGAAGAGGAAGGAATCTGACGGGAGAGGAGAGCGGACCATGGGAGAAAGGGAAGGTGGAAGGGAACAAAGGGACATAATAGGCAAACGAGGAGATGAGAAGGGGTAAGACGGAGCCAGAATGAGGAATGGAAAATGAGCTGGGGAGGGGGAGAATCTCTCCACAGCTTGAACAGTTAATATAGATCTAGAAACATGCTCTGTTTTATCTGCTGGGGCGGGGGGGGGGGGGGGAGCGCATTTTCACACATATCATCACTGTGCCTAGTATTAACTTGTTTCACATTAACAGAACCTTTCCTGTTTAGGGACTGTTCAAATACAGGTGATTTCCATCAGCTTGGAAGTTGCTATGCCAAGCTACCCATGTCAAATTATAGGCACCAGCAATATAGGTGCAGGTTGATCCTTCAACCTAGTTTGAATTGACTGAAAAATTCAAACACTAGTCAATAGTTTCAGAAATATATTTATGTAATTTGGAAATACCTTTTCCTAAAAAACCCTTGAACTAATAAAAAAAAATCAGTGGATTTGAAGCTAGCCAGTTCGACACTGTGTAAGTCTGGCATTATCAGTATTGAAGGGAAATATGCTCTGGACAGCTTTACTAAAAACAGTAGGCAAGAGTTGCTATTTTATTAACTTGCTTTAAAATGGATTAAAAGCATTTGTGTTTTATATAAACTTCAGGTTACAGATTAATAAGATTGCCCATTTAATGCCAGTCTTAAACCATGATCAGAGAGCACAGACATGCCCAGGCAAAGTCTTGAATACCCACAACAATCGACTATATTACCCAGATTGAATACAGTAGCACATAGATCAGAGTATGCTAGTAAACTGTGAAACTGAGCAGATATAATACACGCAATTAATTTATCTGCCCTGTCCTGGACTATTTATATTTTCTGACCTGGTTTGTGATTTATCAAGTGCAACATGAAAAAGGTTTACAATATGAGTGCTGACAGGAAGCATGTTTCATGAAGACAAGCTTGGATAAGCTAACACTAAGGCCGGGATTGAAGGAAGAGAAGGCCCAGCTAAGGGCTGTGACTGTAGAGCTGTTCCACTAAAACCACCTCAGAAATGATTCAGGTTACAATTACGGCAGAGAAAGTACTCAGGAATCTGAATAGTCTAAGGGTAGATAAATCTCCCGGACCAGATGGAACGCACCCTTGTGTTCTGAAGGAAGTAGCTGTGGAGATTGCGGATCAATAGATCAAAAGTCAATAGATTCTGACATGGTTCTGGAGGACTGGAAGATTGCAAATGTCACTCTGCTATTTAAGAAGGGGGCAAAGAAGCAAAAAGGAAATTATAGACCTGTTAGCTTGACATCGGTGGTTGGGAAGTTGTTGGAGTCGATTGTCAAGGATGAGGTTACGGAGTACCTGGAGGCATATGACAAGATAGGCAGAAGTCAGCATGGTTTCCTTAAAGGAAAATCCTGCCTGACAAACCTATTGCAATTTTTTGAGGAAATTACAAGTAGGCTAGACAAGGGAGATGTAGTGGATGTTGTATATTTGGATTTTCAGAAGGCCTTTGACAAGGTGCCACACATGAGGCTGCTAAACAAGATAAGAGCCCATGGAATTACAGGAAAGTTACATACGTGGATAGAGAGTTGGCTGATTGGCAGGAAATAGAGAGTGGAAATAAAGGGATCCTATTCTGGTTGGCTGCCGGTTACCAGTGGTGTTCCACAGGGGTCCGTGTTGGGGCCGCATCTTTTTAATTTGTACATCAATGATTTGGATTATGGAATAGGTGGCTTTGTGACTAAGTGTGCTGATGATATAAGGATAGGTGGAGGGGTCAGTAGTGCTGAGGAAACAGAGAGTCTGCAGAGAGACTTGGATAGATTGGGAGAATGGGCAAAGTGGCAAATGAAATACAATGTTGGAAAGTGTATGGTTATGCATTTTAGTAGAAGAAATAAACGGGCAGACTATTATTTAAATGGGGACAGAATTCAAAGTTCTGAGATGCAATGGGACTTGGGAGTCCTCGTGCAGGATACCCTTAAGGTTAACCTCCAGGTTGAGTCGGTGGTGAAGAAGTTGAATGCAAAGTTGGCATTCATTTCTATAGGAATAGAGTATAGGAGCAGAGATGTGATGTTGAGGCTCTATAAGGCACTGGTAAGACCACACTTGGAGTACTGTGTGCAGTTTTGGGCTCCTTATTTAAGAAAGGATGTGCTGACGTTGGAGAGGGTTCAGAGAAGATTCACTAGTATGATTCTGAGAATGAGAGGGTTAACATATGAGGAATGTTTGACTGCTCTTGGACTGTACTCTACTCCTTGGAGTTTAGAAGAATGAGGGGGGACCTTATAGAAACATTTCGAGTGTTGAAAGTTATGGACAGAGTGGATGTGGCAAAGTTGTTTCCCATGGTGGGAAAAGTCTAGTACGAGAGGGCATGACTTAAGGATTGAAGGGCACCCATTCAGAACAGAGATGCAAAGAAATTTTTTTTGCCAGAGGGTGGTGAATCTGTGGAATTTGTTGCCACGGGCGGCAGTGGAGGTCAAGTCATTGGGTGTATTTAAGGCAGAGATTGATAGGTATCTGATTAGCCAGGGCATCAAAGGTTATAGTGAGAAGGCGGGGGAGTGGGACTAAATGGAAGAATGGATCAGCTCATGATAAAATGGTGGAGCAGACTCGATGGGCCGAACGGCCGAATTCTGCTCCTTTGTCTTATGGTCTTATAGTCTTACAAATGAGGAGTGTTCCTGTAACCCCTTTTAAAACAAATGGTTAGGGCAAGAGTGTCATATGTTGAGCATATGTACAAGGATCACTGCTACAAGAAAGCAGCATCCATCAAGGACCCACATCAACTTGGCCATGCTCCCATCTTGTTAATACCATCAGACAGGAGATGCAGGAGCTTCAGGTCCCACACTACTATACAAAGCAATAAATAGAGTCATAGTCTCTTCTCACTACTGTCATCAGGAAGGAGGTGCAGAAGCTTTAGATCCCACACCATCAGATTCAGGAACAGTTATTACCCTTTAATCATCAGGCTCATGAATCGTCATGGATAATTTCACTCACCTCAATACTGAACTGATCCCAAAACCTAAGCACTCATTTTCAGCTGCTCTACAGCTCATGCTCTCAGTATTATTTATTTATTTATGAGTTATTGTTCGTATTTTTTTTGTATTTGCACAGCTTGTCTGCTTTTGCACACTGGTTGTTTGTCAGTCTGTGTGCAGTTTTTCATTGATTCTATTGTACTTCTTTGTTCTACTATGAATGCCTGCAAGAAAATGAATCTCAGGATAGTACGTGGTGACGTGTATGCACTTTGATAATAAATTTACTTTGAATTTTGACACAGATTGGAACCGTGTGCACAAACACCCATTCACAGTCCAGATACTTTGGTTACCTAGGCAAGTGGGAAATCTGATTGTTCTAGGAAGCTTTTTTCAGTGTAACTGTGCTGAATCAGTTCAACTGCTTCCCTTCTGGTAGCACTATCTTAAATTTGGATCTCTGTTTAGGAACAAAATTGTAGTGGTGTAGTAAATTAAAAAAAGACTCCACAATCACTGAAGACAATGATAGTGATCCCAGCAAAATACTGTACAAATAAACCTAAAAAAAATCTACGTGGGAGAATGGAGTGATAATAATCGTTCTGTTTCCAAATCCATGCCTCTGACGACAGGACAGCTAATTGCCAAGAACTTTTGTATTTATTGAAGATTTAACTTCATTGTCTATTGAAAGCTTATTGAGCAGAACGGACATGCTGCAAAGCATAATCCATTTCCTGTAACCACTCACACTCAACCCTAATTTAGAGAGTTGGCTGCACCTCTAGAAATTTACTACTGTACACTTATGAAATGAAACCTTGACATTACAGCACTCAATATTCTATCTTACATTATAAATTTTCAACAATTGTTTATGAATGTTGAAATGAACTAAGGTATAACTTTTTTTCTAACATTTTGTTTAATGACTATCCGCCTCGCAGAATCCAAGTAGTTCAGTTCTGTTTCCGCTTTAACTCTGAGCTTCATGCCTTGCCTGCCTGGAAATGGCTGTTGCTAATTGTTGCTAGAGCTTCATATGAGGTTGGATCGTAAAAAATCAAGTCAAAGAGAGATGCTGGATGCATAGTGGAATTACATGCACGTAAATAAGATTTAAAGGTAGCAAGTATCCATTGGATGTGTTTAAATAAGGAACTTCTTTAGCAAGGGGGTGGCAAATATGTGGAATTCATTGCCACAGACAACTGTGAAGGCTAAGTCATTGGGTATATTTAAAGAGGAGGTTGATAGCTTCTTGATTAGTAAGGTTGTCAAAGGTTATGGGGAGTATGCAGGAGAATTGGGTTGAGAGAGACAATAAATCAGCCAAGATGAAACGGTGGAGCAAACTTGATGGTTCAAATGGCCCAATTACGCTCTTAGATCTTATAACCCACACTGCACAACCTTCCTGCAGTAAATACAGTTCTCACATCTGAAAAAGCATGGTGTGTCACAACAATTGCTCCCAGCCAGTGTCACAATAGTGACACCTGAACTTGCTGTTGCAAATGAATATCAAGTTCAAGTTTATGGTCATCGGACTGTACATATATACAATTAAACAAAATAACATTCCTCTGAACCATGGTGCACCCGCAAAACATATATCACACACAGCACATAAAACAAAATATTACCACAAATAAGTTAATATAATAATAATATTAAATAGCAGTTTGCACGTTAGGAACATGAAGGATTATGAAAGTAAGAAAGGTAATTTATTCTTTAATCTTAAGCAACACTGTCATAGTCTCCCATGGCCTTGCACATTCACTTGTCAGAGCAGGAAGAGAAGTTTCAAAGAAATATATAGGCAATACACATCAAAATTGCTGGTGAATGCAGCAGGCCAGGCAGCATCTCTAGGAAGAGGTACAGTCGACGTTTCAGGCCGAGACCCTTCGTCAGGACTAACTGAAGGAGGTTCGTAAGAGATTTGAAAGTCTCTTAAAGTCTCTTTCAAATCTCTTACTAACTACCTTCAGTTAGTCCTGACGAAGGGTCTCGGCCTGAAACGTCGACTGTACCTCTTCCTAGAGATGCTGCCTGGCCTGCTGCGTTCACCAGCAACTTTGATGTGTGTTGCTTGAATTTCCAGCATCTGCAGAATTCCTGTTGTCTGTAAACAAATATATATATTTTTTATTATTCACCCATGACAGGCTACACTCAGTGGATAATAGCCTCTTAAGTCCATACCTTGGACATGCAGTGTTTTAATCCATTCATTAGATGAGGCTGTTACTGGCAAAGCCAGCATTTCAGGATCAGAATCAGAATCAGGTTTATTATCACCGGCATGTGACATGAAATTTGTTAACTTAGCAGCAGCGGTTCAATGCAATACATAATTTAGAAGAGAAAAAAATAATTAGAGGTAAAATAAAAATAATAATAATAAATAAAGTGTTAATTACAGTATACTTATATTGCATAGATTTCTAAAAAATGTGCAAAAACAGAAATACTGTATATTAAAAAAGTGAGGTAGTGTCCAAGGATTCAATGTCCATTTAGGAATTGGATGGCAGAAGGGAGGAAGCTGTTCCTGAATCGCTGAGTGTGTACCCCCTACTTGATGGTAACAGTGAGAAAAAGGCATGCCCTGGGTGCTGGAGGTCCTTAATAACGGACACAGCCTTTCTGAGACATCGCTCCTTGAAGATGTTCTGGGCACTTTGTAGGCTAGTACCCAGGATGGAGCTGACTAGATTTACAACCCTCTGCAGGTTCTTTCGGTCCAATGCAGTAGCCTCCCGCCCATACCAGAGAGTGATGCAGCCTGTCAGAATGCTCTCCATGGCACAACTATAGAGGTTTTTGAGTGTATTTGTTGACATGCCAAATCTCTTCAAACTCCTAATGAAGTATGGCTGTGTTCCCATTTATTTTCCCGTTCCCATTTTCCACTGAAATGACAGGGGTAAGTTGCTGCAATTCATCAGTTGAAAGTACTCCCATCATGTTGATGGGAAAATAAAAAGTTCCTTTTTGACCCTGAGCTAATGAAAAAAGTGATGAAATATTTCCAAGGCTGGGTGTGTGTGACTCATAGAAATGGGTCTGGAAGAATGACCAAGTCATGTCAGGGTGGGAGGGTGGTTATTACTCCAATGAATCTTCTGGGTAGTGCTGTGCGTCAGTGAAAGAGCAAATGTTCAATTGGTGGATTACATGCAAGTCAAGCAGGACTCCTTGTCCTGCAAGATGTGGAAATTCTTCAGTGTTGTTGGAGCTGTATTCATCTTCTGAAGGTAGTTCCCTGGTTATATAAGAGTTCCCCTTAACCAATTTCTCTGTAAGTCAAAAATATCCACTTTCCGCTTCCTCTGTATCATAGTGCTCTATACACACTTCCTATCATTTTTTAAGATAATCATCAAATATTCACTCTAATACTGTCATAATTACCAATCATTTGTTTCTTCAACCACTGGCACAACTTCCTTTTTCATTTTAGCTCTGTTTTCTCTTTAACATTTGTGTATGATTGATGTTTACATTGGTTTTGTGGATGCTGCATATATGATGCCACATGCCTGTGATGCAGCTACAAGTACATCTTGTACACACGCACTTGTGAATATGACAATAAACTTAATGCTGACTTTGACTTTGAATAAATAGATAGAGATAGATAGATAGATGCTCCATTGATCCCACAGGAAAATTCAGTTCCACAATGGCATTGCAAGTGCAGATATACAAATATTAGATTAGATTAGATTAGATTATGAGGACACGCAGTCCACTTTTATTGTCATTTAGTAATGCATGCATTAAGAAATGATACAATATTCTTCCGGTGTGATATCACAGAAACACAGGACAGACCAAGACTGAAAAACTGACAAAAACCACATAATTATAACATATAGTTACAACAGTGCAAGCAATACCGTAACTTAATGAAGAACAGGCCATGAGCACAGTAAAAAGTTCAAAGTTTCTCGAAAGTCCCACATCTCACGCAGACGGGAGAAGGAAGAAAACTCTCCCTGCCATACCCGACCACAGTCCGACTCTGAGTCGTCCGAAAACTTTGAGCTCCGACCAGCCCTCCGACACTGAGCACCGAGCACCATCTCCACTGAACGCTTCGACCCCAGCAGCAGGCAAAGCCGAGGATTTGGGGCCTTTCCTCTGGAGATTCTTGATCGCACAGTAGCAGTAGCAGCGAACCGGGCATTTCAGAAGTTTCTCCAGATGTTCCTCTGTGCCCTCACGTCTGTCTCCATCAAATCAGAATTGTGCATGGCCCCTATTTAACAGATACAATATCATTTCACCGGAGAGGCTACGCGCACTGCATCGCGCTGCCATCTTCTCCTCCCGCCTGAAGAAGAGAAGTAAGAAAGAATAAAAATTAAATCAGCTTAAACAGTCTAATAGGAAGGGGTCATCACTTCCCTGGCTATAGTTTGACTCATTTAATGGCCAAGGTTAAGAATGACCTCATATAGTGCTCTTTGGAGCAGCACAGTTGGCTTAGTCTATTACTAAATGTGCTCCTCTGTTCAGCCAAGGTGGCATGCACAGGGCGAGAAGCATTGTCCAAGCATCCATTTTCCTGTCTTCCCCAGTTCTCTTCGTTGATCCAATGGACCATCAGTGGTTTAATTTAATATCATGTATACCGTATACAACCTGAAAGTCTTACTCTTCCCGGACACTACATTTTTGGAAAAATCCACCCTTCAAAGCTTTGAACAACGCAGAAGTGGCACTCATGGAATTGTGTAAGCACTATTCCCTCTTTTATTTGCACATTGGCTCTATCCTAAAACTGGATGGGAAACCATTCACTGTGCAATAATACCCTGGCATTCAACATGCCACTAGTGGGAGAAATCAGAATTCTTAAAACATCAAAGGCTTCTCTTCCACTTAATCTACAGAAAGATCTTGTGCTGCAAGTCCACAGCTCCCTGAATATAGCTGACAAGTTGACTGGATGGTAAGGAGGGAACGTGTCACACTTGCCCTTATTAGTTGAGGCACTGAGTTCAAGAGTTGGGAAGTTATGTTGCAGCTTTATAAAATGCTGTTTAGGCTTCATCTGTTGCATTCAGTTCTGGTCACCACATTGTAGACAGAAGGTGGGGGTTTTGGAGAAGAAGTTTAAAAGGATACTGTCTAGATTAGAGGCATGTGATATAAAGAGAGGCTGGAAGAGCTAGCACTGTTTTCTCCAGAGTGATGGAGACTGAGGGGAGACCTGATAGGAAATGAAGAGAGGGATAGAGAGCCAGTATCTTTCTCCCAGAGTCAAAATCTCTAACGCTAGAGGGCATGTATTCAAGATGAAAGAGGGTAAGTCCAAAGGAGGTGTGTGGGACAAGGCTTTTATACAGTGAGGGCCCAGAATGTGCTACTAGGAGTGATTGTTGAGGTAGACATGTGAGAGGTGTTTAAGAAGCTTCTTGATGGGCACATGAATATGCAGAGAATGGAGTGATATAGGCCATGCACAGGCAGAAAGAGTTAGTTTAATTAGGTGCTATTAGCTTTATTCAGTACAACATCATGGGATGAATGGCCTGTTCCTGTGCTGTACTAGTATAAGTTAATTATAGTCATAACAGAGATGAGTGTCATCTCCTTTAAAAGTGTGGATTAGACATTCTGTACTTCAAAGTTCAAAGGGCTTCAACATCCTTGCTAACATTCAGATTGGTTGCTCCACATACCTGGATAATGCAATTATTTCTGATTTATATTTTTCGGAGACCACTAACCTGCTGGGGGATGAAAGCATCCCAGTTTTACAGTTGTGGAATTAGAAAAGCCTCACTATGGACACTCAATCAAAAACTTTCAGTGAATTTTTCAAGCGTTATTGAACTTTACGGCTGTGCTGTAATGAGAAACATGCTGTACTTTTCAAATGGTTGTGTACTTAACTCCTCCCAAAAAGATAGCAGCAGGACTTCCCCTTGCGAAAACTTGCAGTACCTCTTTCACCCTTCTCTCTGGAGGATAGATTTGGTGCAGGGAAATGTCCATCAGCTTGTGTGCAATGATGTCAGACGGACAAGGACTACGGACCGCTCCTGTCTTGTCTTAGTGAAACAGAGGGCAGACCAGAGTGTTAGTTCAGTTCTTTAAAAAGTGCTCAGAGTTACTTAGATAGCCTTGTGTCTCTGTGTTATTCTAAGCAATGTTTAATTAAATCAATGCACCTCTACTGAGATTCTTATTGTCAAACATAGAATTTGCTTTAGTCTGTCTCTGTGTTGTTTTAAATCTTCCTTTCTCTGTACAGGGCATTTTTTAATATTTTGAATAAAAAAAAATCAGCAAACTTCTTTGTGCCACAGTTGGCTGTGCCCACTCATTCAAGTCACACATGATTTATCTGTAGAGAGCACTGAAAAAGTCAATGTTTTGCAAGGAGTGGGAGATCAGCAGGCTGCAGGTCTGTGGCCTGCTTTGACAGATTGATGGAATGCAGAGTCCAGATAGCTGCTGACAAGCATCATTAACAGATGCAGACAGCCATAACCTTGTGTTCTTCTCGCCTCGTGTCAGTACCTGAATTGCAAGTTTGAAAGCCTGGAGAGAAAGCAATAGAGCTGTGGCCCGGTCGTGTTTTTTTTTTAACTGCATGAACAGTTAGCCTACACTTTCACTCTCATTTGGCACTCCTGACAACTGTGGCAGCCTCTGTTTGTCAGTTAATGGATTCCATTTGTCCAGTCAGAGGTTGTGGCAGCTCAGAAGACATTTCCAACTCTTTTATGTGAGTGCTTGTTTGTAACAGTCAATGCGTATTAGGCTGTAAATTGGGAAGCGTGAGATGCACCCACACTGATGGATACTTCCAATAGATAAGCAGTGGTGAAATTCTAAAGGAACAAAGTCCCAATTATCAACAAATGTACATACCGTGAGGAATAAAAACTCCAAAGGGAACGTGACTGAATGGCAAAATATTTTATTCATTCACAAGCACATATGTTCACTGGCAAGAAAAGCACTTACTGTCTGTTGTTAATTGTCCATGAAGAGAGAGTACTGTTCAGAGTCAGCACTTAATAGTCAGCTGTTTTGGATCTAGAATAATATATAGACTGGACTTGAAGAGGATGGCAGGTTTCCTATCCTGAACAATATGACTAAATCAAATGAGTTATATGTCAATCTCTGACGATGGGTCATGGTCTGAAGCATCGGCTGTTTATTCCCCTCCAGAGATGCTGCCTGACTTGTTGAGTTCCTCCGGCATTTTCTGCATGTTATTCAGGATTTCCAGCATGTGCCGAATCACTCATGTTTTGTATGCAGCCTATCAGTGGTATCAACAGGACTCTACCAAGAGGGATTTCTCGCAGGTCAGCAGCAGTTATTTAAAAAGGGAGCTTTGAGAGTGTTTGTCCATTGTACAGGGCCTATCATGGAGTTAACAGGACTCTACCAAGAGGGATTTCTTGCAAGTCGGCGGCAGTTATTTAAAAAGGGAGCTTCGAGAGTGTTTGTCCATTGTACGTGGCCTATCAGTGGTGTCAACAGAGCTCTACGAACTAAACAAAAGTACAGAAGAGATAAGCAGAGTGGCCATTGTTGGGAGTAGGCCAGCAGTGAGAGTAGAAGCGACAGGCTTTGGCTCAAAGGAGGCTTCAGCTAGGAAGAGGCACCAGCTCTGTGTAAAGCGTCTGTTAAGGTTTTCTGTTTGTTTTGTTTGTCCTCTCTTACTATACCATATAAATAGCTGTGGTGTACTCTTCATACCGGATGTTGAAGTCCTGGGAGATCAAGAGTCTCCCGGGGAACTACATCTGTGTGAAGTGCATCTGGCTGCAGCTCCTTGAAGACCGTGTTAGGGATCTGGAGCAATAACTGGATGACATTTGGCTTGTACGGGAGAGCGAGGAGATAATTGATCAGAGTTACAGGGAAGTAGTCACCCCGAAGTTGTAGGAGGCGAGTAGCTGGGTGACTGTCAGGAGAAATGGAAATAGGCAGTTAGAGCTGAGCACCCCTGTGGCCATTTCCCTCAAAAATAAGTATACTGCTTTGGATACTTTTGTGGGGGATGACCTCCCGGGAGAAAGCCATGGCGACCGGGTAACAGGCACTGAGCATGGGTCCGTGGTGTAGAAGGGAAAGAGAGAGAAGAACGGAGCTGTAGTGATAGGAGACTCAACAGTGAGGGAAACAGACAGGAGATTCCGTGGACGTGAACCGGACACCCGGATGGTATGTTACCTCCCAGTGCCAGGGTCAGGGCTATCTTGGATCGCATCCACAACATTTTGGAGAGGGATGGGGAGCAGCCAGATGTCTTGGTACATATTGGGACCAATGAATAGGAAGGAAAAGCAATGAGGTCCTGAAAAGAGAACTTAGAGAGCTAGGTAGAAAGCTGAGAAGCAGGACCTCCAGGGTAGTAATTTCTGGATTGCTGCCTCTGCCACGCACTAGTGAGGGCAAAAACAGCATAATCTGGCAGATAACTATGTGGCTGAGAAGCTGGTGCAGGGGGCAGGGCTTCAGGTTCTTGAATAATCGGGATCTCTTCTGGGGGAGTTATGACCTGTACAAAAGTGAAGGTTTGCACCTGAACGCAAAGGGGACCAATATTTTTGCTGGCGGGTTTGCTAGAGCTGTTGTGGAGAGTTTAAACTAATTTGGCAGGGGTGTGGGAACCGGAGTGAAAGGACTCAGGAAAGGATGGATGGTAAAAACGTAACAATAGCATGCACTCAAGTTGTCAGGAAGGGCAGGCAGGTGATGGGACATAGTTGCAGCCAACAGGCTGAATATCAAATCTTTAGGGATGCAGAGTTGGAAAGGATAGCAAATATGGTACTGAGGGTGTTGTATCTAAATGTGCATAGTATAAGAAATAAGGTGGATGATCTTGTTGCAATATTAGAGATTGCCTGGTATGATATTGTGGCCATCACTGAATTGTGGCTGAAGGATGGTTGTAGTTGGGAGCTGAATTCCAAGGTTACACGTTATATCGGAGGGATAGGAAGGTAGGCAGAGGGAGTGGTGTGGTTCTACTGGTAAAGAATGGCATCAAAGCAGTAGAAAGATGTGACATAGGATTAGAAGATGTTGAGTCCTTGTGGGTTGAGTTCAGAAACTGCAAGGGTAAAAGGACGTTGATGGCAGTTATTTACAGGCTCCCAACACTGGCTGGGAGGTGGACCACAGGTTACAACAGGAAATAGAAAAGGTGAGTCAAAAGGATAATATTATGGTAGTCATGGGAGATTGTAACATGCAACTAGGAAAATCAGGTTGGAAATGGACCTCAAGAGAGTGAATTTGTTGAACGCCTAAGAGGTAGCTTTTTAGAGCAGTTTGTCATTGAGCCTACTAGGGGATCAACTATACTGGATTGGGTGTTATGTAATGAACTGGAGGTGATTAGGGAGCTTAAGGCAAAAGAACTCTTAGGAACCAGTGATCACAATATGATTGTGTTCAACTTGAAATTTGATAGGGAGAAAGTAAAGTCTGATGTAGCAGTATTTCAGTGGAGTGAGGGAAGTTACAGTGGTGTGAGAGAGGAGTTGGCCAAAGTAAATTGGAAGGAGCTGCTGGCAGGGATGTCAGCAGAGCAGTGATGGGGTGTATTTCTGGGAAAAATGAGGAAGGTGCAGGACGTCTGTATTCCAAAAATGAAGAAGTACTCAAACGGTAAAATAGTACAACCATGGCTGACAAGGGAAATCAAAGCTATTGTAAAGGCAAAAGAAAGGGCATACAACAAAGCAAATATTAGTGGGAAGATAGAGGATTGGGAAGTTTTAAAAAACCTACTAAAAATCATTAGAAGGGAAAAGATGAAACATGAAAGCGAGCTAGCAAATAATATCAAAGTGGATAGTAAAATTTTTTTCAAGTATGTTAAAAATAAAAGAGAAATGAGAGTGGTTATAGGACCACTAGAAAATGAGGCAGGAGAAATAATAACAGGGGACAAGGAAATGGCTGATGAACTAAATGAGTATTTTATGTCAGTCTTCACTGTAGAAGACACTAGCAGTGTGCCTGATATTGTAGTGTGTGAAGGAAGAGAAGTGGGTGCAGTTACTGTTACAGAAGAGAAGGTGCTCAAAAAGCTGAAAGACCTAAAGATACATAAGTCACTTGGACCAGAGGAACTGCACCCTTGGATTCTGAAAGAGGTAGCGTTAGAGATTGTGGCGGCATTAGAAACAATCTTCCAAAAATCATTGGATTCTGGCATGGTGCTAGATGACTGGAAAATTGCAAGAGGAATTGCTAGAGGAAGGCAGCAGAAAGGAAATTAAACCAGTTAGTCTGACTTCAGTGGTTGGTAAGATGTTGGAGTCAATTGTTAAGGATGAGGTGATGGAGTATTTGGTGACACAGAACAAGATAGTAAAAAGTCAGCATGGTTTCCTTCAGAGTAAATCCTGGCTGATGAACTTGTTGGAATTCATTGAGGAGATTACAAGTAGGATAGATAAAGGAGATGTAGTGGATGTTGTACATTTGGACTTTCAGCAGGCCTTTGACAAGGTGCCACACATGAGACTGCCTACCAAGTTAAGACCCCATGGTATTACAGGAAAGTTACTAACATGTTTAGAGCACTGGCTGATTGGTAGGAGGCAGCAAGTGGGAATAAAGGGATCCTTTTCTGGTTAGCTGCCAGTGACTAGTGGTGTTCCGCAGGGGTCAGTGTTGGGACCGCTTCTTTTTATGATGTATATCAATGATTTAGATGATGGAATAGATAGCTTTGTTGCCAAGTTTGCACTTGATATGAAGATTGGTGGAGTGGTAGGTAGCGATGAGGAAACAGGTAGGATGCAGAAGAACTTAAACAGATTAGGAAAATGGGCAAGAAACTGGCAAATGAATTACAATGTTGAAAAATGCATGGTCTTGCACTTTGGTAGTAGAAATAAATGTATGGACCATTTTCTAAATGGTGAGAAAATCCAGGAATCTGAGATGCAGAGGGACTTGGGAGACCTTGTGCAGAACACTCTGAAGGTAAGCTTGCAGATTGAGTTAGTGGTGAGGAAGACAAAAACCATGTAAGCATTCTTTCAAGAGGTCTAGAATACAAGAGCAAGCATGTGGTGTGAGGCTTTATAAGGCACTGGTGAGGACTCACCTTGAATATTGTGAACAGTTTTGGGCCTCTCATCTTAGAAAAGATGTGCTGGCATCGGAGAGGGTCCAGAGGAGGTTCACAAGGATGATTCCAGGAATGAAAGTGTTACCATACGAGGAACCTTTGATGGCTCTGGGTCTGTACTTGCTGGAATTCAGAAGGATGAGAGGGGATCTCATTGAAACCTTTCGAATGTTGAAAGGCCTACACAGAGTAGATGTGGAAAGGATGTTTCCCATGGTGGGAGAGCCTAGGACAAGAGGGCTCAGCCTTGGGATAGAGGGGCGCCCTTTCAAAACAGAGATGCAGAGGAATTTCTTTAGCCAAAGGGTGGTGAATTTGTGGAATTTGTTGCCACATGCAGCTGTGGAAACCAGGTCGTTGGGTGTATTTAAGGCAGAGATTGATAGGTTCTTGATCGGACATGGCATCAAAGGTTAAGGGAAGAAGGCCGGGAACTAGGGTTGAGGAGGAGATAGAAAAACAGGATCAGCCATGATTGAATGGCCGAGCAGACTCGATGGGCCAGATGGCCTAATTCTGCTCCTATGTCTTATGGTCTATGCCAATCAGTAGCTTCTTATAGCCTTAATTCCAGATTTTTATTCCAGGTTATTAACTACAATAAACTATTCCCTAGGCATCAGATCAGTAGGCCAGCTTTCAGGAATTCTAATCCAGTAGCATAACTTCACTTTGGCACTTACTATTTCTTTAAAAGGGCTTAAGAATGCTGTCAAAGAGAATAGCGGGCTAATTAATTGGGAAAATGTTATAAAAAAAACACTGGATGGTCGAAGACTGATAAGGATGAAGAAAATAATAAGCTTTCAAGAAATATAAGAGAAAGGTACAGGTTTAGCGTGAATGATTTGGAGGAAGACTTTTTTTCTTCCAGACCATAGGGATAGTGCTGGAGAGGATGGTGAAAGTGGGCAGTTTGGTAGTATTCAGATGAGCACTGCAGTTAAGATTCAGGGGACCATGGAGATTTCATGCATCATAACTGCAGTACCATCCATCATATCACTGACCCGGACTTCCAAGATCAGTGCAGTTCTATCATTCCGACCATAATCTTACTGAAGAGCAGTGCAGACTTGTAGCCCCCATTTGATAAACTGTCAGTTTGGTTATCTACCAAGGCCATCTCTGTCAATCATATATTGTAGATCGTTGCAATAACTGATTCAGTTACATGAAATAAGTTCTCTATGACTGAAATAGTTGGTCAGTACAAACAACTGCACATGGAGGGAATTTAGTTTGGCTGCTGGAGCAGACTTGGAAGTGATTTGAAGCTGCAGAACTGAGGCGAGGCAGGGTCAAGACAGCAGGAACAAGCCGAGGTCTGACCTATTTAAGCGCTGAGCCGAATTGGAAAGGTCAGGTATGGACTGAATCCAGGCAGCGAGTGCCAGGCCCAAGAGTGTATCAAAACAGCAGGGCTCAGGTCTGAGAGAGTTCAGCTGATTTAAGCACCAGGCCAGATTGAAAAGGTCAGGGTGTGGGGGTCGGAGGCAAGGGATGGGCCAGTGTTCAGCTCACTGCTCAGTGAAGTTTACTCGTCTCTGTGCTGAACTGAGGCTGTGGCCTGCAACGAACGGGCTTCTGGATCGGCTGTGACTGGTTTCCTGGCTGTGGACTGACTTCTGTGAACTTCAGTTCTGAATGTTACTTACTTACTCTTATTGTTTGTACAATTTATTTTTTATCCCCCTGCACATTGGATATTTAATAGTTTTCCTTTAATGAGTATTATTGGGTTTCTTTGTTTTTTTAGCTGCCTGTAAGAAGATGAATCTCAAGGCTCTATATAGAATGCATACTTTTATAATAAAGGTACTTTGAACTTTGAGAGAAAATTGCATCTATTTTAATGTAATGTCTATGACTGGTAAGGCAGCTGAACAGAAAGGATTATTTGATTTGGGGGACAACAATATTGCTGCCACCACTGAGCCATGATTAAAAGACAGGCAGAACTGCAGCTCAGGATATGGAAATTTCAGCTGGGGGGGCACTTAAAGTGGAGGAGGTATTGCACTTTCGTCAAAGGACGCATTACTTCAGTACTGAAGTGGGGGATATCCTAGCTGCTTCCTCAAATGAGGACATATGGGTTGACATAAGGCACAAAAAGGTGTTGTCACTTTCCTGAGGGTGTACTACAGATACCCCCACTTCCCCTCCACCAACACTCAACATGAGAAGGAAGAACAGATATCAAAGAAATGAAAGAAAAATAGGGATATAGGACTGGGGGAGGGGTTCAATTTCCCAAATATTAACCAGAATTGTCTTTGACACAGTATGTCATTAATTTGTTATGTGCCGTGTCATATGACGTGGGTGATCACAGACTTTCGAGGACCATGATTGTTCTTGGCAAATTTTTCTACAGAAGTGGTTTGCCATTGTCTTCTTCTGGGCAGTGTCTGCAAAAGATGGGTGACCCCAGCAGTTATCAATACTCTTCAGAGATTGTCTGCATGGTGTCAATTGTCACATATCCAGGACTTGTGATTATGCACCAGCTGCTCATATGACCATCCGCCACATGCTCCCATGGCTTCACGTGACTCTGAACGGTGGGGGGCGGGGGGTGTCTAAGCAGGTGCTACACCTTGCCCAAAGGTGACCGGCTGTTAGCAGAGGAACGGGGGGCCTTACACCTCCTTTGGTAGAGACGTATCTCCACTCCGCCACCCAATGTAGGTAGACCATTAATGAAAGGACCTTATCTGAGGAATTCAAGCTAGTCAAAGGGAGGGAGTGTGAGTGGGGATCACTTAGGAGATGGTGACGATAGCTTTGTATATTTGTAAGGTTGTTATGGAAAAGGAGAGGTGTGGACGAGTAATAAAGGTTTCACACTGGGAAAGCCAATTTCATCAATATTAAACATGACCAGGGCAAGGTAAAGTGGGAGTACTTACTTGAGGATGAGTCTACATCGGCACGATGGGAAACATTCATATTGAAAGTTAGATAAATAGGGAAAAGAGAGGAAACATGTGACAGGTGTAGGGAAGGAATTGCCCTGTAAAATGCTGAGAGAGGAAGTTAGGAAGGCTACAAAGGGTCATGAAAAATCACTGGCAGACAGATTTGAGGTTAAATCTGATAGCATTCTCTAAGTATATCAAAGAGAAAATGACAACTAAGGAAATAGGTGAAGGTCTAGCACAGGTTTCCATCAATAAAGAGGAGTTTCTTGATGCCTTAAGTGCATAAATCCACAGTTCCAGAAGGGGATTTATCCTCGGCTTTTATGGGAGGGAAGGGGAACAACTGTGAGGGCTTTGGCTGAGATTGTTAGAACTTTGGTGGGCACAGATGAGTTACCAGTTGACGAAAGGGAGAGAAAGGACAGAGAGTTATGGTAGAAGTTCTTTTTTTTTGTGAATGGATGCCTGTGATTAGTGACATCACACAGAGATCAGGGGTGACATCGTTGCTGTTAGTAACATACATGAACGCCTTGGACATGGCTGTGGGAGGCATCCTCATTTGCTGATGTCGTGAAAATTGGCGGAGTTGTTGACAGCGTGGAAAGCAGTCGGGCTGTGGAGGGGGTTGATGTGTTGTTCGAATAGGCTGAAAGCTGGCAGATGGAATCTAATCCAGACAAATGTCAGGTGATGTGCTGTGGGAGCACTACTGAGATTAATCATAAGCCATGAATGGTAGGGTCTTAGTGAATACTGAGAAACAGAGCGGTTGTGGTGTACAAGTGGCAAGCATGAGCATTTGAAAAGCATGAGGGATACTGGTATTATTAGCCATAAAATCTAATTCAGAAGTAAGGAAACTATGCTCCAATTTTCCAAGAACTTAGTCAGGTCTCATCTGCAGTCCTGAAAGCAGTTCTGGTCAACATACCATCGGAAGGATGTGATAGCGCTGAAGAGAGTGCGGGGGAGATACACCAGGATGTTGCCTTGGATGGAGCTGTTCAGTTAGGAGGAAAGATTGGAAGAGTTAGGTCTGTTCTGCTTGGACAGAGGTAGTTAAGAGGAGACATGACTGAGGTGTATAAAATTATATAGGGGTATGGTTGGATAGACTGCCTATACTTATAGGCAGGAAACCTTTCAGAGGTAATTAAAACTAGAGGACATAGATTTAGGGTAAGGGGGAAAAGATTTAGGCTGGATATGAGGGAAACTTCTTCACCAAGGAAGTCACAAGAACCCAGAATATATTGCCTGACAGAGTGGTAGAAGCAGGATCACTGACTGCATTAAGAAATATCTCGCTGAGCACTTGAATTGCCTATACATAGAGGACCATAGATCAAGTGCTGGACCATGGAGATAATACAACACGGTGCCCTCTGGTCAGCTTGTACTGAATGGTCTCTAGCCACGCTGTACAATTCTAACTATTTAACTGGCTGCGTGTGAGCGTGAGGGAAAAGGACAGTTGTGGTTGCAGTTCCATGGATGCTCACAAGGTGGAGACATTATCCAAATATTTTGTTCAGACTTCACCGCACCTTGTCCCCATTCCAAGCTCACTCCTTCGGAACGCTCTGCTCTCCACTCCCTCCGCACTAATCCTAACATTATTATTAAACCCGCTGATAAAGGGGGTGCTGTTGTAGTCTGGCGTACTGACCTCTACCTTGCCGAGGCACAGCGACAACTCGCGGATACCTCCTCTTATTTACCCCTCGATCGTGACCCCACTAAGGAGCACCAGGCCATTGTCTCCCACACTATCAACGACTTTATCCGCTCAGGGGATCTCCCATCCACTGCTACCAACCTTATAGTTCCCACACCCCGCACTTCCCGTTTCTACCTCCTACCCAAGATCCACAAACCTGCCTGTCCTGGCCGACCTATTGTCTCAGCTTGCTCCTGCCCCACCGAACTCGTTTCTGCATACCTCGACACCGTTTTATCACCCCTTGTTCAATCCCTTCCGACCTATGTTCGTGACACTTCTCACGCTCTTAAACTTTTCGATGATTTTAAGTTCCCTGGCCCCCACCGCTTTATTTTCACCTTGGATGTCCAGTCCCTATATACTTCCATCCCCCATCAGGAAGGTCTCAAAGCTCTACGCTTCTTTTTGGATTCCAGACCTAATCAGTTCCCCTCTACCACCACTCTGCTCCGTCTAGCAGAATTAGTCCTTACTCTTAATAATTTCTCCTTTTGCTCCTCCCATTTCCTCCAAACTAAAGGTGTAGCTATGGGCACCCGTATGGGTCCTAGCTATGCCTGCCTTTTTGTTGGGTTTGTGGAACAATCTATGTTCCGTGCCTATTCTGGTATCTGTCCCCCACTTTTCCTTCGCTACATCGACGACTGCATTGGCGCTGCTTCCTGCACGCATGCAGAACTCGTTGACTTTATTAACTTTGCCTCCAACTTTCACCCTGCCCTCAAGTTTACCTGGTCCATTTCCGACACCTCCCTCCCCTTTCTAGATCTTTCTGTCTCTGTCTCTGGAGACAGTTTATCCACTGATGTCTACTATAAGCCTACTGACTCTCACAGCTATCTGGACTATTCCTCTTCTCACTCTGTCTCTTGCAAAAACGCCATCCCCTTCTCGCAATTCCTCCGTCTCCGCCGCATCTGCTCTCAGGATGAGGCTTTTCATTCTAGGACGAGGGAGATGTCTTCAATTTTTAAAGAAAGGGGCTTCCCTTCCTCCACTATCAACTCTGCTCTTAAACGCATCTCCCCCATTTCACGTACATCTGCTCTCACTCCATCCTCCCACCACCCCACTAGGAATAGGGTTCCCCTGGTCCTCACCTAGCACCCCACCAGCCTCCGGGTCCAACATATTATTCTCCGTAACTTCCGCCACCTCCAACGGGATCCCACCACTAAGCATATCTTTCCCTCCCCCCCTCTCTCTGCATTCCGCAGGGATCGCTCCCTACACAACTCCCTTGTCCATTCGTCCCCCCCATCCCTCCCCACTGATCTCCCTCCTGGCACTTATCCGTGTAAGTGGAACAAGTGCTACACATGCCCTTACACTTCCTCCCTTACCACCATTCAGGGCCCCAAACAGTCCTTCCAGGTGAGGCAACACTTCACCTGTGAGTCGACTGGGGTGATATACTGCGTCCGGTGCTCCCGATGTGGCCTTTTATATATTGGTGAGACCCGACGCAGACTGGGAGACCGCTTTGCTGAACATCTACGCTCTGTCCGCCAGAGAAAGCAGGATCTCCCAGTGGCCACACATTTTAATTCCACATCCCATTCCCATTCTGACATGTCTATCCACGGCCTCCTCTACTGTAAAGATGAAGCCACACTCAGGTTGGAGGAACAACACCTTATATTCCGTATGGGTAGCCTCCAACCTGATGGCATGAACATTGACTTCTCTAACTTCCGCTAGGCCCCACCTCCCCCTCGTACCCCATCTGTTACTCTTTTTTATGCACACATTCTTTCTCTCACTCTCCTTTTTCTCCCTCTGTCCCTCTGAATATACCTCTTGCCCATCCTCTGGGTCACCCCCCCCCCGTCTTTCTTCCCGGACCTCCTGTCCCATGATCCTCTCGTATCCCCTTCTGCCTATCACCTGTCCAGCTCTCGGCTCCATCCCTCCCCCTCCTGTCTTCTCCTATCATTTTGCATCTCCCCCTCCCCCTCCAGCTTTCAAATCCCTTACTCACTCTTCCTTCAGTTAGTCCTGACGAAGGGTCTCGGCCTGAAACGTCGACTGCGCCTCTTCCTATAGATGCTGCCTGGCCTGCTGCATTCACCAGCAACTTTGATGTATGTTGCTTGAATTTCCAGCATCTGCAGAATTCCTGTTGTTCAGACTTGGTCGTGTTTCTGCTTGGCTGTGAAATGTCATCCAGTTTTCGTTTTGCATTCTCTGTGTTTTATTTTTTCCTCCATTTCCATATTCTCATAACAAGTCTTGATGTAGAATACAAGGCTGTGGCAAAATATTGTCAAAGTATCAGGGCAACTCGTATCATTCTTGTGTTTAAAGATCGATAGCAAGTTACTGTGTCAGTGTGAATCACTGGCATAAAATAAATCCTCTGTATTGCTACTGTTTAGGATGTGAGCTCTCTCTCTCGCACCGTTGTCATTGCTGTCTCGGGAAATCTGCAACCCACGAGTTTTGAATAAATGCCGCTTGGTTCCTTAAGATGGTTATAGACAGGGTGGGAGTGATAGTGGGGATAAGCTCACACTGCCTACTAAATGCTCACAATGGTGTGTGTCTCAAATAGCCTCTGATGAAGTGCAGCTCCTGGCCTTCACATGGAGCTTAGTTACAAGGCCCAGCAGAACCACAGGAGAAGGGGCAAATGCGAGTTACACTTGCCTTAGTAAACCAGTTGCTTCAGGTAGATGGGGCTTGTCATTTGTGGTTGGCAAGTCATCTAGGAGAAAAACTGGTCTCAAACCTCTGCTGACTTGCTGCTATAGCCACTCGTGGGGAAGGCTTCAGGAATAAACCTTGAGAAGAAAAATCTGATGCTGCTGTCCCTAAGGCAGTCCTACGTTGAGCTCAACGCTGACTGGCAACTTCTACATGCCGCTGGTGCCAAGCTGTATTGGTTTCTGCACTTCCTTTGGATTTATCAGTTACATGGAGAGGGGAAGAATGCTGCATGATCAACAGCTTGCTCTCCATATTGTACTGTTCGGGCCTTGCGAATTGTGTAGACAGCTGGGATGCAATATCAATGATCAACTGTGACAAACTGAGGGCCTCGGTTGACACTGTGAACCATTTTTGCATCAATCTTCACTGTGGAAGACACGAGCAATATGGTGCAGGTTCCAGGTCTAAGGACCATGAGGCCTGCGAAGTTGCCATAACTAGAATCAAAATCTGAATCAGGTTTATTATCACCGGCATGTGATGTAAAATTTGTTAACTTAGCAGCAGTTCAATGCAATACATAATCAAGCAGAGAGAGAAAAAATAAATAAATAAAATAAAACATAATAACAAACAAACAAGTAAATCAAATTGCATATATTGAATAGAGTTAAAAAATGTGCAAAAACAGAAATACTGTATATTTTAAAAAGTGAGGTAGTGTCCAAAACTTCAATGTTCATTTAGGAATCGGATGGCAGAGGGGAAGAAGCTGTTCCTGAATCTGTGCCTTCAGGCTTCTGTATCTCCTACCTGATGGTAGCAGTGAGGAAAGGGCATGCCCTGGGTGCTGGAGGTCCTTAATAATGGACGCTGCCTTTCTGAAACACCGCTCCCTAAAGATGTCCTGGGTACATTGTAGGCTAATGCCCAAGATGGAGCTGACTAGACTTATAACCTTCTGCAACTTCTTTCGGTCCTGTACAGTAGCCCCTCCACACCAGACAGTGATGCAGCCTGTCAGAATGGTCTCCACAGTACAACTATAGAAGTTGTTGAGTGTATTTGTTGACATGCCAAATCTCTACAAACTTCTAATAAAGAATAGTCGCTGTCTTGCCTTCGTTATGACTACATCGATATGCTGGGACCAGGTTAGCTCCTCAGAGATCTTGACAGCCAGGAACTTGAAGCTGCTCACTCTCTCCACTTCTGATCCCTCTATGAGGATTGGTATGTGTTCCTTCGTCTTACCCTTCCTGAAGTCCACAATCAGCTCTTTAGTCTTACTGACGTTGAGTGCCAGGTTGTTGCTGCTGAGAAGGTGCTTGGGGAACTGACAGGTCTGACGGTAGATAAATCACCTGGACCAGATGGTGTACAACCCAGGGTTCTGAAAAGGGTGGCTGAAGAGATTGTGGAGGCATTAATAATGAATTTTCAAAAATCACAAGAACCTGCAATGATTCTGGGAGACTAGAAAGTTGCAAATGTCACTCCACTCTTCAAGAAGGGAGAGGGGCAGAAGAAAGGAAACTATAGGCTGGTTCGTCTGACCTCAGAGGTTGGGAAGACATTGGAGTCAGTTATTAAGGATGAGTTTTCAGAACACTTGGAGGCACATGATAAAATAAGCTGTAGTCAACATGGTTTCCTCAAGGGAAAACCTTGTCTGACAAATCTCTTGAAATTCTTCGAAGAAATAGCAAGGATAGACAAAGGAGAATTGTTTGAAGTTGTATACTTGGATTTTCAGAAGGCCTTTGACAAGTTGTCACACATGAGGCTGCTTAACAAGCTATGAGTACTTGGTATTACAGGAAGACTTAGCATGGATAAAGCAGTGGCTGATTGACGGGAGGGGAAGGGTGGGAATGAAGGGAGCCTTTTCTGGCTGGCTGCTGGTAACTAGTGGTGTTCCACAGGGGTCTGAGTTGGGTCTGATTCTCTTTACATTATAGGTCAATGATTTGGATGATGGAATTGATGGCCTTGTAACAAAGTTTGCAGACGATATGAAGATAGGTAGAGGGGCAAGTAGTATTGAGGAAGTAGACAGACTACAAAATGAGTTAGACAGGTTAGGAGAATAGGCAAATAAATGGCAGATGGAATACAATGTTGGGAAGTGTACAGTCATGCAATTTTAGTAGAATAAATGAAAGGCATGATTATTTTCTAAATGGAGAGAAAATACAAAAATTGGGGGTGCTAAGGGACGGGAGTCCTTGAGTAGGATTCTGTAAAGGTTAATTTGCAGATGGTGAGTTTGTGGTGTAGGAGGCAAACGCAATGTTAGCATTCATTTCAAGAGGACTAGAATATAAATGCAAGGATGTAATGTTGAAAATTTATAAAGCACTGGTAAGGCCTCACTTGGAGTATTGTGAACAGGTTGGGGCCCCTTATCTTGGAAAGGATGTGCTGAAACTGGAGAGGGTTCAAAGGAGGTTCATGAAGATGATTCCAGTATTGAATGGCTTGTCATATGAAGAGTGTTTGATGGCTCTGGGTTTGTATTCACTCAAATTCAGAAAAATGAGGGGTGACCTCATTGAAACCTATTAAATGGTGAAAGGCCTTGACAGAGTGGATGTGGAGAGGATGTTTTCTCTGGTGCGAGAGTCCAAGACCAGAGGACACAGCTTCAGAATAGAGGGGTATCCTTATAAGACAGAGATGAAGAGGAATTACTTCAGCCAGAGGACAGTGTATCTGTGGAATTCTTTACCGCCATCAGCTGTGGAAGCCAAGTCTCCATGTATATTTAAGGCAGAGGTTGATAAATTCTTGACTGGTCAGGGCATAAAGGGATATGGGGAGAAGACAGGAGAGACTGGGGCTGAGAGGAAAATTGGATCAGCCATGATGAAATGGCAGAGCAGACACATTGGGTCTATATCTTATGGTCTTATGGTAATTCAACTCCTCATTTATGGTTGATGTGCTGTTTGTTGCAGGAATAAATAGGGATTTGTAAATATTATTTTCAAATTGTACTTACGCTGCTGTCTGACTAACACAGTACATCCTGCATTGCAAACATACAGTGTTTCTCCACAGTTTTTGACCGCTAGTCTGAAAGTATTAACCACTTCAGCAGAGGGATAAGGAATCCAATAATGCCCCCACTATTGAGACACTACACTCAGTTCAGAATCTGAATCAGATTTATTATCACTGACCTATGTCATGAAATTTGCTGGTTTACGGCAGCAATACTGTGCAGATATTTTAAAGTTGCTGGTGAACGCAGCAGGCCAGGCAGCATCTGTAGGAAGAGGCGCAGTCGACGTTTCAGGCCGAGACCCTTCGTCAGGACTAACTGAAGGAAGAGTGAGTAAGGGATTTGAAAGCTGGAGGGGGAGGGGGAGATGCAAAATGATAGGAGAAGACAGGAGGGGGAGGGATAGAGCCGAGAGCTGGACAGGTGATAGGCAGAAGGGGATACGAGAGGATCATGGGACAGGAGGTCCGGGAAGAAAGACGGGGGGGGGGTGACCCAGAGGATGGGCAAGAGGTATATTCAGAGGGACAGAGGGAGAAAAAGGAGAGTGAGAGAAAGAATGTGTGCATTAAAAAGAGTAACAGATGGGGTACGAGGGGGAGGTGGGGCCTAGCGGAAGTTAGAGAAGTCAATGTTCATGCCATCAGGTTGGAGGCTACCCATACGGAATATAAGGTGTTGTTCCTCCAACCTGAGTGTGGCTTCATCTTTACAGTAGAGGAGGCCGTGCATAGACATGTCAGAATGGGAATGGGATGTGGAATTAAAATGTGTGGCCACTGGGAGATCCTGCTTTCTCTGGCGGACAGAGCGTAGATGTTCAGCAAAGCAGTCTCCCAGTCTGCGTCGGGTCTCACCAATATATAAAAGGCCACATCGGGAGCACCGGACGCAGTATATCACCCCAGTCGACTCACAGGTGAAGTGATGCCTCACTTGGAAGGACTGTTTGGGGCCCTGAATGGTGGTAAGGGAGGAAGTGTAAGGGCATGTGTAGCACTTGTTCCACTTACACGGATAAGTGACAGGAGGGAGATCAGTGGGGAGGGATGGGGGGGACGAATGGACAAGGGAGTTGTGTAGGGAGCAATCCCTGCGGCCCCGTCTTTCTTCCCGGACCTCCTGTCCCATGATCCTCTCGTATCCCCTTCTGCCTATCACCTGTCCAGCTCTCGGCTCCATCCCTCCCCCTCCTGTCTTCTCCTATCATTTTGCATCTCCCCCTCCCCCTCCAGCTTTCAAATCCCTTACTCACTCTTCCTTCAGTTAGTCCTGACGAAGGGTCTCGGCCTGAAACGTCGACTGCGCCTCTTCCTATAGATGCTGCCTGGCCTGCTGCGTTCACCAGCAACTTTGATGTATGTTGCTTGAATTTCCAGCATCTGCAGAATTCCTGTTGTTTGCAGATATTTTAAAACTACTTTAAGTCACAATCAAAAATAAAATAACTAAATAAAAGAGGTATCTGTTCATGAGTAGTTCATGGGTGGCTCAATAAGAAGACCGCAGAGGGGAAGAAACTTTCTAAAGCTTTGCGCTAGGTCCTCAGACTCTGGTACCTCTTCCCTGATGGTAGTAATGAGAAGAGAGCATGTCTCAGATGGTGAGGGTCCTTGATAGTGGATGCTGCCTTCTTGAGGTATCACCTCTTGAAGATGTCCTCAATGGTAGGGACTTAGCTAAGTTGTCCAGTCCACGTCTTTCAGGTGCCCAGTACAGTCTCCCAAAACACTCAGTGCTGAAGGAAGGTATTATCAGATGGACAGAGGGAAAGATTCAGTCTCATTGACTTTAGAGAAACAGGGAACCATGACAGCTTGAAGTAAGGAGCATTGTGATGGTTTTCAGAACTGAATCAAAATAGCAGGAGCAAATCGAAGCCCTGAGATGATGAAGGACCTCGATTCAGATTGTCAATAGTTTCTCTTCTCCTGGTTGCCCACCCCCGCTGACGCTGAGCAGTCTGCCGAGTTCCTCCAGTGGTTGGGAGGAGTGCATCGTCCCACAAACTACCCACCCCGTCCCATCAGCTGCCTTCTCCCCCACCTCTGATCGTGGTTACCTACACGAACCCTCATTGATCACCTCAGAATCCACAAAGCAAGGCATCCTCAACCCAGTGGTACACAATCACATCGCTAACATTGGGCAAAACAACTCATTCGTCCCACTTCTTTCTGAAGGAGCTTGTGCGGTGCAAATGTGCGGCCCTGTTCAATTGTCACGCTTCACCCCATGACCATGTTGGTTTCCTCCAAGTGACCTGGTTTCCTCACTCATTCCAAAGACATATGGGTCAGTTATGTTGGCACCAGAAGCACTGCAACACTTCCCCAACACAATCCTTAGACTGTGTTAGCCATTGATGCAAACAACACTTTTGACTCCATGTCTTGATGACAACTAAAGCAAATCTTAATCTTATGAATAGAATAGTATAAATGCAAACCTTCTTTTAAATCACATTTAATACGTTGCGAAGGCAATATGTATTTGGTATCTTCTATTTTGGAGAAACACAGAGTTTAACATATTCAAAAGAAATTCTGTAGATGCTGGAAATCCAAAGCAATACACACAAAATGCTAGAGGAACTCAGCAGGCTAGGCAGCATCCATGGAAATGAATAAACAGTCAACGTTTTAAGCTGAGACTCCTCTTAAGGACTGGAATGGAAGAGTGAAGACACCAGAATAAATAGCTGGGGGTGGGGGGGGTGGGGGAGAAGGGAAGGTGGATAGCTAGAAGGGGATAGGTGAAGCCAGGTGGTTAGCAAAGATAAAGGGCTGAAGAGAAAAGAATCTGATAGGAGGTGGGAGTGGACCTTAGGAGAAAGAGAAGGCATGGCACCAGAGGAAAGGTGATGGGCAGGTGAGAAGAGTGAGAGGCCAGAGTGGGGAATAGAAGAAGTTGGGGGAGGGGAGATTTGTTTCAGTTAAACAAAGTTAAGCATATTTATCTTTTTGTAAACATGTCATCATTTTATTTATAGTTTATAAAAAATAGCACCAAGTTCAGTACAAATTATACCTGACAGTAAAAAGCAAAATTCATTTCAAAAGACAGGTCATGATAGGTCAGAAATAATGTGGAAATAATGTCCAATACCAGTAGAGGAGCATGAACCTCCTTTATACATCAGACTGCAGACCTAATGGGAAACAGAGTCCGACTGCATCCATTTGATACCCAGGTTTCTCCAAACCTTGTAAGGAGCCCCAGTTAGAATCGGAGATTTGCAAAGCCACCATTACTTCCTCAACTCAACTTTTGCTTATGATGTAAAGGGTCAACATTCACTGCTGCACAGGTCAGAGTCAGTATCCCACTTTATAAACATTATTATAACCTGGGCTTTGGTAAAATTTGTACATCCGTGCTGTTACAAGCCACACTGATTTATCCAGGGTTTGGTTTGTGGTACAACCACAGCAACTGCAGTAAACTTAGTGGACAGTAGAACTGATCAGGAAGGCTAAAGTTTGGTGTCCTAAGATGGTGTAACATTGCATCTTAGTTAAGATTCCAGTAGCCGTTCCAATCAAACTCCATATTTGCATTTGTAACCGCACACACTCCTTTCTCGCCTCCCACTGCTCATTTTTCATGATTTCTGTTGCTATTATATCGACGAAAATTAATGTAATATTGGTGAAAATGTCACTACCAAAATAAGTAAAAGGTGTAACATTTACAAGATCCTACTAAAGACACCTTATGCAGAACATCAACTCACATATTGTTTTAAATGTCGAGCCCTGTAGCAGCACACTATAAACATGAGCTGAGCATGTTAATGTCTGCTCTCAATGTACTTATCAGGATTTCAGATACCACTTTCCTTCATCAACAGAGACAGCATTTTGTCAATTTCATTTCATTTCCTGCTTCTCTGATAACACTGTTGTAAAAGTAACACCAACAATCAACATTGCTTGGTACGCTTACCTCGGATGCAGACAGTGAATATTAGCAAACTTAGCTTTCTGAAAAAGATGGATTTAAAAGTAGTAAAGATAGCAAGGTTTGGGTAAACTCTCCATTTGAAAGCAGCCAGCTATCCCACAGGGGTTCAAAGTAGATATATGTCACCATATCTAACACTGAGATTCATTTTCCTGTTGACATGCTCAATAAATCTATAGAATAATAACCATAACAGAATCAATGAAAGAGAGCAACAACTTGGGCATTCAATCGGTGTACAAAAGACAACAAACTGTGTTAGTACAAAAAGAAAGAAATAATAATAATAAACAAATAAGCAATAAATATTGAGAACATGAGATGAAGAGTCCTGGGTGGTAGAGATCCATGATGATGGATGCAGCTTTCCTGCAACAAAGTTTCATGCAGATAGACTGGGCTGTAACTATTACTTTTCGTAGGATTTTCCATTCGAGGGCATTGGTGTTTCCATACCAGGTAGTGATGCAGCCAGTCAATATATTCTCAACCACACATCTATAGAAGTTTGTCAAAGTTTAAGATGTCATGCCAAATCTTCACAAACTCCTAACTTGGAAGTAGAGGCACTGTTGTGCTTTCCTGATGAAGCAGTTATTTGCAAATGCTGATGGTTAAATGGGAGAAATAAACCAAAAATACAAAAGAAATTCTGAGAAATGTATTCTAAATTTCGAACCGGAACTTCACATAGTCTTTCAATTTCCTGATAGCAATGCATTCAGACAAAAAAGCAGACTGTTGGAGGAACTGCTGCAAGTCAAGCAGCATCTGTGAGAGGAAGGAAATTGTTAATGTTACAGGTTGAAGCCCTGCATGAGTACTGAGAGCAAAGTGGTGAGATGGCCACTATAAAGAGAAGGGGAGCAGTGAGACAGGGTTCGGAGGCGATTGGTCGACTGAGAAGGGGTGTCAGATGATGGGCAGGTTTCACTGTATAGGGGAGGAAGAGTAGATATGGAGTTAGGAGACAGTATTGGGTGGATGATAGACAGAGGCAGAAAATGAAAGGGAAAACGTGAGAAGCATATTCCCTAGTCCTTTCCTTTCACCTTATGAGCCTTTGATTCAAGCTTATCATCCTCCATCTTTTTTTTGCCATTGCAACAAGATCCCCACTTTCTGCTTCCTGAGTCACCCCTTCACCCCTTTCTACTTTCTATGGGATCCACTCTCTCCATAACTCCCTTGTCATTCATCCTTCTCTGCCTATCCATCCCTGCAAATGTAGGAGAGGCAACATTTGTCCTTGAACCTCCTCCCTCACCTTCACCTTCCAACCCCATTCCCATCCAGTCCTCCCATTTTTGTCCCCTTTCCTTCAACTTCCACCCACCCTCCCACTACACTCAGTTCACCTTTTGTCTCACTCCACTTACTTATCAGATTCTCGCCCAGCACTGGTAGCTCTTTGTATTCCTGGTTATCATAACTACCTCCAATCATCACGCTGTCTCTGTGAAACGTCCTACCCCCCAGACGCCCAGCCCAACATCTATCATGTCTGCCTCCTTCCATCACTAGCCTGCCAGTATTTCCTGACTCTACCTCCCTACACTGCCGGCAGATTGCCTGTCACTCCAGATTCTAGCATCTGCGGTCTCTTGTGTCTCCACATTCAGACAATAAATTGGGCTCAAAATCATCGAACAGTCTTTAATAAAATTCAGAAGTCACAAGTAGGAAAAGGCTGATGGAGCAGATTTCACCTTGCTTTCTTCCGACACATACCATAAGGTCATAAGGCACAGGAGCAGAGTTAGGCTGTTCAGCCCATTGAGTCTGTTCCTCCATTCGATCACAGCTGATTTATTTCTCTCTCAACGTCACTCTCCTGTTTTCTCCCTGTAACCTTTAATGTCCTTACTAACGAAGAACCTACCAACCTCCGCATGAAATATATCCAAATGACTTGACCTTCATAGTCATCTGTGGCAATGACTTGCAACTGTACCTGCTCTGTTACAGAAAGTCTAATATTTGCTAGATCCTCTTAAACTTCTGATGTATAGATTGTGTGCTAATTAGTCACAGTGCAGTGAAACAAGCAGGTCCAATAACATTCTCCACTTATGAAAGGGTGACGGCTCATTGGCCATCGCCAGAGATGCTCCACGGAAAATCCTTCTCATAGGACTGACGTACTCCAACTCAAAATATTATACCTTCTTGAAATTCAAAGAATAGATTAAAAGCCCAGTGTTAGTAATGAGAATGTGTATCTGTATCCCCAAGTATTTTTCCCTATGTCAGAAATGATTAAACAAATAAGCAAAATATTTATGACAATACCTGTTTTTACCTGTTTTTCTTAATAATTGTTAGATGAGACAATCATTTTGTGTTTCTAAGAGCGATAAAAAGGAAAAGCTCACCAATGGTATTCTTCATTACAGTGAGGAATGTGGATTCTCTGTGACCTGGAGAAGTTAAACCTTCTTAAATTAAGAATTTAAGGTACAGTATATTGCCATGGCTGAAAGAGAGGGAGAAGGGGAGTAAGCGGAGTGGAGTGGAGTGAGACAAGCCTGATTAAAACAAAGGGTTATGAAACTTCCTCTACCTAGTATTTTGTTAGCAAATGTACAGGCGCAGGAGGACAAGCTGAGGCCCTAAGGGTAAGATTGCTGTGTCAGAGAGAAATTAGAAATTGCCACATTCTGAGTTTCATGGAGACATGGCTCAATCCAGACACAACAGATTTGGTGATCAGACCAGAGGGCTTCTCAATACACGTGATGGACTGGACTGCTGATTCAGAGAAGACATAAGGTGGGTGTTTGTGCTTTATGATAACCTCTTTGTGCTGCTCGGAAGCAGCGGTCTTGTCTCAATCTCATTCCCTGACATGGAATATCTAATGATTAAGTTCGGACTGTTCTGTTGACCAATAAAGTTCTACTCCATGGTACTGAGTGCCACCATCAGCAAACAACACAATAGCCTACCCTGATGCATTTAAATCATTGTCAGGAACTTCAGTCAGGCTTGATAATCTGTCCAATTATCATCAACGTATCACCTGCACCACCAGGGGTCTCAACAGAAGGGTCTTCAGAAATCTTCTGATGACTCTGCCATAGTTGGATGCATCAGCAAGGGAGATGAGGCTGAGTACAGGGCTACGGTAGGAAACTTTGTCACATGGTGTGAGCAGAATTATCTGCAGCTTAATGTGAAAGAGACTAAGGAGCTGGTGGTAGACCTGAGGAGAGCTAAGGTACCGGTGACCCCTGTTTCCATCCAGGGGGTCAGTGTGGACATGAAGGAGGATTACAAATACCTGGGGATACGAATTGACAATAAACTGGACTGGTCAAAGAACACAGAGGCTGTCTACAAGAAGGGCCAGAGCCGTCTCTATTTCCTGAGGAGACTGAGGTCCTTTAACATCTGCTGGACAATGCTGAGGATGTTCTACGAGTCTGTGGTGGCCAGTGCTATCATGTTTGCTGTTGTGTGCTGGGGCAGCAGGCTGAGGGTAGCAGACACCAACAGAATCAACAAACTCATTCATAAGGCCAGTGATGTGGTGGGGATGGAACTGGACTCTCTGACGGTGGTGTCTGAAAAGAGGATGCTGTCCAAGTTGCATGCCATCTTGGACAATGTCTCCCATCCACTACATAATGTACCGGTTGGGCACAGGAGTACATTCATCCAGAGACTCATTCCACCGAGATGCAACACAGAGCATCATAGGAAGTCATTCCTGCCTGTGGCCATCAAACTTTACAACTCCTCCCTTGGAGGGTCAGACACCCTGAGCCAATAGGCCGGTCCTGGACTTATTTCCTGGCATAATTTACATATTACTATTTAACTATTTATGGTTTTATTAATATTTATTTATGGTGCAACTGTAATGAAAACCAATTTCCCCCGGGATCAATAAAGTATGACTATGACTAACACACTCAGCAACTGCCATATTGCAATTAAGAATGCCTACCATTCCATCTCTAGACTGCATTTTGGGAAATCTGATCATCCGGCTGTCCTTCTCCTACCTGCATAGGGGCAGAGGCTTAAAATCAGGCTCCAGAAGTAAGGACGTCAAATGGGTGGCCTCAGGAGGCAGAGAGGCAGCTATGGGATTGCTGCAAGTCGGTGGATTGGGCAGTGTTTAAGGACTCATCAGAGGATCTGACAAATACACCACAGTTGTCACGGACCTTATAAATAGAGTCATAGACGAATGTGTCTCTACAGAATAATTCAGAGTCTTCCCTAACCAGGAGCCCTGGATGAACCATCAGATCCACAATCTGCTGAGAGTCTGAGCAGTAGCATTCAGGTCTAACAAGCAACTAAAATACAAGTGGTCTAGGTACAATCTCGGGAAACCATCTCATGGACCCAACTTGTAACACCGAAGGATGCTCAACAGTTGTGGCTGGGCTTGAATGCCATCACCTTCTACAAAGTGAAAACAAGTTTTATAGCTTGGAGAAAGGTTTCACTCCCAAATGAGTTCAATGACTTTTATGCTTACATTGACCATCATAGAGGCACCTTCAGAAACTCGCACTCCCGATAACCCTGTGATTTCAGTTTCTGGGGTGGACATGAGAGCATTCTTCAGGTGTGTGAACCCACGCAAAGCAGACAGCCCAGACAGGGTTCCTGGCCAAGTACTAAAAATATGTGCTGATTATCTGGCTAGAATGTTTACCAACACCTTTAACCTCTTGCTTCAGCAGTACGAGGTACCCATGAGCTTCAATTATACTGGAGCATGAAAAGAAATTGGCAACCTGCCTCGGTGACTATTGTCCAGTAGCACTTACATCTGGCTGGTGATGAAACTTATCAACAGCCTGAAATGCAAGTTGGATCTGCTCCAATTTGCCTACCGTCACAAGAAGGCAATAGTAGATGCCATTTCATTGCCTCTTCATTCGACCTTGGAACATCTGGACAGTGAAGATGCCTACATCAGAATGCTCTTCATTGACTACAGTTCGACGTTCAATACTATCATTCTCTCAAAACTAATCAATAAGCTTCAAGAACTAAGCCTCAATGCCTCTTTGTGCAATTGGATCCTCGACTTCCTCAGTTGCAGACTTCAGTAAGTTCAGATTGACAAAAACATCTCCTCCACAATCTCCATCATCACAGGTGCACCACAAAGCTGTGTGCTTAGCCTCTGCTCTACACCTGTGACTGTGTCCAAGCATAGCTCCAATGCCATATTTAAGTTTGCTAATGATACCTCATTCATAGACCAAATCAAAGGTGGTGATGAATCAGCATGTAGAATGGAGATTGAAAATCTGGCTGAGCGGTGTAGCAACAACAACCTCTCACTCAATGTCAGCAAGACCAAGTATTATTGACTTCAGGACAAAGAAACCAAAAGTCATCGTGCCAGTCCTCAGGGGAGAGGTGGGGGTGGAAATCAGAGATAGAGAGGGTCAGCAACTTTAAATTTCTCAGCACTATAATCACAGAGGATTTGTCCTGGGTCCACCATGCAAATACCATTATAAAGAAACCCTGTCAGCACCTCTACTTTCTTATATGTATGCGTGGATTCTGTATGCCATCGAGATCTTTGACAAACTTCTACAGATGTGCGGTGAAGAGTATACCGACTGGTTGCATCAAAGCCTCGTATGCAAACATTAATGCCCTTGAACAGAAAGGCCTACAGAGAGTAGTGGTTGCAGACAGTCCATTATAGGCAAATCTTGCCCCACTATTGAGCACATCTACATGGAGCACTGTCATAGGATGGCAGAGTCCATCATGAAGGACCCCACCATGCAGACGATGCTCTCTCGTTGGTGCTGCCATTGGAAAGGAGGTACAGGAGCCTCAGGATCCACACCACCAGGTTCACTCACCCCTCTTCTGAACTGTTCCCACAAATTATGGACTCATTTTCAAGGACTCTTCATCTCATGCTCTCGATACTTATTATTTGTTTATTATTATTATTTATTTTTTCTTTCTTTCTTTTTGTATTTGCACAGCTTGTTGTCTTTTGCATATTGGTTGTTTGTCCCTCCTGTTGGGTGCAATCTTTCATTAATTCTACTGTGTTTCTTGTATTTACTGTGAGTACCCACAAGAAAATAAATCTCAGGGTTGTATATGGTGACATACTGTATATGTACTTAGATAATAAATTTATTTTGAATTTTGAACTTTGAACGTTGCAAACAATGAAACTGAGGTAATTTACAAAATCCCACTGGTAGGTGGGATTTAATTGCAGAATAATACCTTCTCTCCATCACTCAGTATAAAACTTGCTGCAAAGTGAAACTATGCCTTTTTATTCTTTGAAACTGAGTGACCCCCCTCCATAACCTGACCAAGCCCTCAGCCACAAAACACACCAGCTTTTGCCAGTCTGCTGACATTAACAGGCTTAGGATATTTGGCCAAGACACCAAGACTCAAGATGAGACATGAAGATTCTTGGTGAAATTCTTAAAACATCTGAAAAGGACCTAATAGATCAGGATTAAACAAATTTTTGCCATGATTGCAAAGTGGTTGAGGTACAGGGATTGGACAGAAAAATGGCACATATAATTAACTAGATATGTTGTATTAATTTAGAATTGTTTTGTCCAATTATCTAGATAATCTAATCCTCATGATTAATCACTGTAATGTCTTTTTACGTGTTATTTCTAGTGTAGCTAATTACAGAGGTATTTGAAAGCACCAGAGGCTAACCAGCTCTCCACATGTACAGTATCTTCCCACAGAATTCCTTGCAGGACCAAGTTGCTCCAGATTACAATCAGAATCACTGCGAGATATCATACAACCCAACATGAGTACCCTTTGGTTCTCCTGTGAGAGTCTCTTCAACAGATGTGAAGATGAATTCAGGTCTGTTACTCCATAGTTTATAACATTTCCTGATGCTTTGAGTAAGTCTTCTGATATAATTAAATTCAGCCTGGTTCGAAGACAAAATCCTGGAGTAAGCTAAGAGCGACGGACACCTCTCTGCAGATGGCGCACGCGTGACCATACTCTCTGATAGGATTTCACTGGCCGAGGAGGACCACCTGGAAAGGCAGCAAAGGTTTAGATTTCAGATCTGTGGCTACAGCTCCACCACTACCACCTGACTTATGGACAACCCGTGATGAGAGATCAGTGGGATGGATGCGGATGAACATGCCAACTGCTGCAAGGCTGCAGGCATCTTCTGCCAGGTGGGAACAGAACACTTTCACATGCCTTCTCTACTCACACACGTGCCTCCCCCACCTTGCCACCAAGCTGTAGCAATCTGGGGCTGGGCTGAGTTGAGCCAAGCGGAGCTGAGAGTGCTGAGCAGACTCAAACGGTCACTCAGTGAGTCAAGAGGCCAATTTACAGCCACTCCTCTTGCACCTGCTCACTCTCCTGTCTCCTGTCACTCTCTGTGACCCTCTCACACACACTGCTTTATTTTCCCATTTCTGGCTGAGGAACAGTTCTCAAGGTTGGAACGAAATTTCCTGGGACTGATTGAATCTCCTGAAACAAAAGCCTCATCATCTGGGTGAAGTAATACTGGGCAACGGGAAAATGGCCAGAAATTTAAGCAAGCATTTTGTGCTGGTCTTCACAGTAGAGGACATGGCTAACATGGCAAAGAGAGATGTTATGGATGCAATGGGAGGTGAGGTCCTTGATACAATCATTATCACTAAAGAGATAGTACTGAGCAAACTACTGGGCCAAATGATAAACAAGTCCCCTGATCCCGATGGAATGCATCCCAGAAAACATGGAAATTATAGCAGAACAATTTGTGATAATTTATCAAAATTCTCTGGACTCTGGGCAAGTCCTAGTGGATTGAAAGACAGCAAATGTCACGCGACTGTTTAAAGGAAAATGCAGGCAAATGGCAGGCAACACACATCAAAGTTGCTGGTGAATGCAGCAGGCCAGGCAGCAACTCTAGGAAGAGGTACAGTCGACATTTCAGGCCGAGACCCTTCGTTACTCCAGTTGGCTTGAGGATTCGTTTCCGAGCCTCTCAATTTGGACCTGAGGATCCCAGGTACTCACATTTTATTGACTCTGCCTCTGGTTGCTTCTCCCGTCAAGCTCTGAAGGCGACCCTCTCCGCCATGAGGAGGTATTTGGTGTCCCTATCCCAGATCCCTCTTCCTAGAGATGCTGCCTGGCCTGCTGCGTTCACCAGCAACTTTGATGTGTGTTGCTTGAATTTCCAGCATCTGCAGAGTTCCTCTTGTTTGCGTTTTTAAAATGGCAGGCAACTATAGGCCAGTTAGCTTAACATCTGTAGTTTGGAAATGCTTGAAGCTATCATTAAGGAAGAAATAATGATACATCTGAATAGCAATGGTTCCGTCAAGCAGATATAGCATGGGGTCAGGAAGGGCAGATCACTAGAGTTCTTTGAGGATATGACATAGATAGAGGGGATCAGGGAGAAGGTGTGTACTTTGATTTCCAGGCTGTATTCAATAACGTGTCACATAAAAGACCTATCCATATAATATTGATGTATGGAGTTGGTGGTAATGCATTTTGTTTCATCAGCAAACTTAGATGTACTACACTCGGTCCTCTCTTCCAAATTGTGAAGGTTTGTGGACAATTGTGAACCCAGCACCAACCCCTGCAGCATTCTGTTCACCACTTATTGTTAGCTGGAGAAACACCTATTTACTTCAAATCTTTGCCTTCCTTTGGTTAACCAATCCTCTATCCATATTAAAATATTCCTACCAACTTCATGCATTGTTATCTTATGGATATGTCCTTTATGCAGTATGTTATCAAACACCTTCTGGAAATTCAATCACAACATAAGAAATCACATTTATTTGTCTTGGTTTCCTAATATCTGGCTGGTATCGCATAGAACAGTAGAGCACGGTACAGGCCCTTCAGGCCATGATGTTGTGCTAACTCTACTCTAAGATCAATCAAGCCCTTCCCTCCCAAGTAATCTCCACTCTTCTCTCATCCATGTGCCTATCTAAGAGTCTTTTAAATGTCCCTAATGCATGTAGCTTTACCACCACCCCTAGCAGGGTGTTCCAAGCATTCACCATTCTCTGTGTAAAAAAAAAACTACCTATACTTTCCTTTGATCACCTGAAAATTATGCCCTCTATTAGCCATTTCCACCCTGGGAAAAAGTCTCTGACTATCCACTTGATCTATCCTTCTTATCATTTAGTACACCTCTATTAAGTTACCTATCAATCCCTTGCTCCAAGGAATAAAGTCCTAACCTGCTCAACCTACCCGCACAAGATATGCTCTCTACTCCAGGCAGCGCTGTGATAAATCTCCTTTGCACCCTCTCCAAAGTTTCGACATCCTTCCCATAACTGAACACAATATTCCAGGTATGGTCTAACCCGGGCTTTATAGAGCTGCAACATTACCTCGTGGCTCTTGAACTCAATCTCCCAACTAATGAAGGGAATATTACCAGGCACCTTCTTAACCCTATCAACTTGCACAGATAGGGTGAAGTCCGAGATTGCTCTGTTCCTCCACACTGCTAAGATCCTGCCATTAACCCAGTATTCTGCCTTCAAATTTGACCTTCCATTGTGAATCACTTCCCATTTTTCCAGGTTGAACTCAAACTATATTTCGGTTCCTCTCTATAAACCTGCTCATTATTATCTCAAAGAATGCTAATGTACAGTGGATCCCGCATAATTGGGACACATCAGGACCAATACATTTTGGCCCACCTAAATAGCTGCTTCAATTAGGAGAAGTATCATGGAAATAGTTAAAAAGGTATAAAAAAGTCAAACTACCATTTAGCTGAGAGACAAATTATGTATTTAACATACAAGAACACTACCTATACTACTACAGTACTTTAAAACTGTGTAATAGTTCCTAATAGTTATCATTCAAGGAATTTTTCCAGTGTACGCTGGCATGTTATTATGATTGACTATAAATGAGCAAGATCAGCACAGATATCTAGTGCAGATAATGGACTGCCTTCATATAATGCTTTCACAGACTGCATCCTCCAAATTTTCATTTTCATTGTGACTTTCAAGATGATTGTTGATACTTTTAAATTCTTCGCAGTTCCGAAGATTTTACTCCTGGTTGTTTCTGACACCTTCAAGCCTGAATGCTTGAAACTGCAGTGAGAAAAACAGTTCTGAATCGTCTTACTGCTTATTTCTCACCAACTATCAGTGACCAAAGTCACTACTTCTGAGTACAAGCACATGCATCTGATGCCATTGTAAAAACTGTACACTCTAAGCCAGGGGTCCCCAACCTTTTTTGCACCGCGGACCAATTTAATATTGACAATATTCTCGCGGACTGGCCGACGGGGGTGGGGTGTTCAGGTAGGGGTGCCAATTTTCTCACTCCCAAATAAGGGACTAAAGTAGCAGTCAAATACGGGACACTTGTGTTTACCTCGAGAAAGACTACCATGACCATGAAGTCTTGCGTGGGCACCTGTGTGCGCATGTGTGACATGTGCATACATGACGTGCGCATGCGTGTACGTGCCGATTTTTTTTCTACAAATCAGTTTTGGCTTAATCTTCCTGATTCTGTTAAGTGAAACTACACTGTACATACATTATTTTCTACTTTATATAGGCCGTGTATTTATCATATCATTCTTGCTTTTACTATATGTTAGTGTTATTTTAGGTTTTGTGTTATTTGGTATGATTTGGTAGGCTATTTCAAGTTCAACAGTGCGTGACAGGGAATGAGGAAAGGTGCAGCTGACTCATATTGTTTCATGTCACCAAATCATATAGTTTCCTCACAGCCCGGTACCGGTCCGTGGCCCGGTGGTTGGGGACCACTGCTCTAAGCACAGTGTAGTGTCTAACAGCCACGCAAATACATGTGTGTGATGCTAGTTAGAGACTGTTCAGCAACAGTCCCCTGACCCAATTAAGCAGCATAGCGTCCCAAATAAACAAAGGGAATCCAAGCTGGTTTCTCAATTAGTTTTTGTTCTTTAAGGTTTGTCCCAAATAAGTGGCTGCCCAATTAACTGATGGCTCAATTAGCCAGAATCCACTGTATTTGTGAACCATTGTAAGATAGAAGACGTAGGCGCAGAATTATGAGTTATGATTAGATGAAAGCGATTCCATCTGTTTCCTTTGAGATTGATCAAGCTACTGTCACATTACACCTGACTTTGACTGTACCTTCTTCACACGTTGGCCCCATCCATTGGAAAGGACATGCACAATTCCCATTACGAGAGTTACAGTGAGCTTTGTTTGCACAGTGGCACACCAAGGAGCAGTTAGGTCCATATCTATTCATTTGACATTCTGGAAGGAAACAAAATAAATATATATTATAAAGGTTGGGGGTGTCATGGATGGTGTGGAGGGTTGTTGGAGGTTACAGCGGGACATTAATAGGATGCAAACCTGGGCTGAGAAGTGGCAGATGGAATTCAACCCAGATAAGTGTGAGGTGGTTCATTTTGGTTGGTCAAATATGATGGCAGAGTATAGCATAAATGGTAAGGCTCTTGGAAGTGTGGAGGATCAGAGGGATCTTGGGGTCTGAGTCCATAGGATACTCAAGCTGTGCAGGTTGACTCTGTGGTTAAGAAGGCATATGGTGGATTGGCCTTCATCAATCGTAGGATTGAGTTTAAGAGCCGAGAGGTAATGTTGCAGCTATATAGGACCCTGGTCAGACCCCACTTGGGGTACTGTGCTTAATTCTGGTCGCCTCACTACAGGAAGGATGTGGAAATGATAGAAAGTGATCAGAGGAGATTTACAAGGATGTTGCCTGGATTGGGGAGCATGCCTTATGAGAATAGGTTGAGTGAACTTGGCTTTTTCTCCTTAGAGTGACGGAGGATGAGAGGTGACCTGATAGAGGTGTACAAGATGATGAGAGGCATTGATCGTGTGGATAGCCAGAGGCCTTTTCCCAGGGCTGAAGTAGCTAGCACAAGAGGGCATAGTTTTCAGGTGCTGGGGAGTAGGTACAGAGGAGATGTCAGGAGTAAGTTTTTTTTTTAAAAAACGCAGAGTGCTGAGTGCATGGAATGGGCTGCCGGCGACGGTGGTGGAGGCGGAAACGATAGGGTCTTTTAAGAGACTCCTGGATAGGTACATGGAGCTTCGAAAAATAGAAGGCTCTGGGTAACCCTAGGTAATTTCTAAGGTAAGGACATATTTGCGTTAGCTTTGTGGGCCGAAGGGCCTGTTTTGTGCTGTAGGTTTTCTACGTTATATATATATATATTTCTTTTAAAAAGTGTTTGTAAATATTTATTGATACAAAAGGTCCAATTTCTTTTACATTTCAACAACTAGACTGCTGATGGTATTCAGAAGAAAGTTGTTCAACATGTCAGTGTTACAGATAACAAAGAATAATTTTGTGGAAAAGTGCTGGTGCTCCTTGAGTGCAAAATGAACCTTTCCAAACTTGCTTTATGATTCAAAAATCCTAATACCTGGAGGAAGCTATTCAGATAATTTTGTCCATTCTAGCCCAAAATGGATATTTGGGTTACTCTCACATCTGTAATCCATTAACACTATATATTACAACTTTAAGTTTCCTTCCCAGTACCTTTAATATGTGAGAATGGTTTTTACCTTCCTTCATCTTTTAGGCAGCCCAGCTGCGAGGGGGTGGAATTTTTTTTTCCTCAATTCCTGACAGATTAGTGGCTAGCCAAAAACAAGAGAAAACTAACTCACACAGCAATGCAAATGAAGCCAAAACACTACATGGAGATTCAATTACACTTTTATCTTCCCAGTGTTGAATTGAGCCTGAGATTCAATGATGATCTTGCAGTATGGCAACTCATTAGATTATTGCCAATATAGTTCAGTTCAAGTGGACACAGTTTGGATTTAAGCCATAGCCCATTAGATAATATGAATAGCTGGAATTTTCCAAAAAAATTCAATCTTTTTACTTATAGATGTATACTAATCTTCTTCTGTTTGTCTGCTAATTGAAATTTTCTGCCTTCTACCACTTGACCATTCCAGAAGGGCAGTCTAACATTTGAGCATTTCAACACTGAGTCTCTGCAGAAAGCAGTTCAGGTTCCCTGTCACAGGAGCAAATATCTACCATGAAAGCTAATGAGCATTTTGAAAAAGGGTTCATTCCCATCCATTGGGCCATTGAAAATCTTTTCAAGAACATGCTGTACTACTTCCAAAGTGTTGAATACTAAATCTCCCTGTACACTGGTGAACTACAGAGAAATGAGTGGTATAATCTTGTCTATTATTTAGATAAAATGCAGGAAAAAAATGAGTAAACAGAATCAACATCACCTGTATCACATCGATCTCCAGTTCTCCCTGGTGGGCAGAAGCACTTCCCTGTTATAGGATGACAAGATGTGATGCCTTCACAGTCACAGGTCCTCTGACATCTGTCCCCAAAGTATCCAGTGTCACAGACTACGAACAAAGTAATGGTTACACAGTAGTACATAGCATGTTCATGAAACCACCTCTGCCCTCGCCACTCTCCCATCAGACATTTAACGGCATACTGTTTGAAGTTTTAAAAGCACATGAAGGAAACTTTCTCCCTTTAAAAAAGCACAGCCCTAAGCATAAAATACTATCAAAGACCAGCTTGTTTTTGACTTTGCTGCTGTCTTCTGTATTTTGTGAGATTGTTTTGTCTGTATGTGTTCATATCGAAAGAAGGAGAGAGGATGGGTGTGATTGAGATTGGGGATCTGTAAAAACATGAAATGGAGGAGCGAGGAAATATGGTGCCAAAGGCTTATGCAGACACCGGTGACTTCTTCCATTTTAATAACTTCTTCCAATCGGGTACAGATATTGATTTTAACTGACATTTCGATAACAAACTCTGCCATCTTTATCAGGGATCTCCTCCGGTTTCATCCCTGATGAAGATGGCAGGGTTTGTCATTGAAACATTGGTTAAAATTGATACCTGTATCTGGCTGGAAGCCTGAGAAGAGCTTATTCATCATATACAGTACGCCGGGAAAGCACGAGATCCTTCTTCCAGTTCGTCCATGAAACAGCTTATTCTTCTTAACTCATGTCTTTCTTTTCTTGTGGTTGGGGCTCTGCTGGAGCCCGTGATCGACAGTTCGAACTGTGGTTCTCCGCAATGTACAACCTGGAGTTTCATTATCTCCAGGGGCGGCCAGGAAGTCATGAAGCTTCAGGGAGTGGTCCTGTAGATGACCTGATCCCTCATTGATTTTGCCAACTTAAGTGTCGTCGGAGACTGAAACACCGGGACAGCAGGCGGGCTATGCTGCTTTGGAAGAAGGCCTCTGTACTCGAGCAATCCCCCTCTCTCTCTCTCGATGAAGGGTGAGAGCCTGCCAGTCCCCGAATCGGGGTCTTGGGGAAGCGATGTGGATGACTGTAACAATGGAGCAGCGAGTTGCTGGTCCGCTCTCGTTGTTGCAGGAGAGCGAACTCGCTTTCCCTCAGTGGAGAGAGAGAACCTGTTCGAGATACCAAAGTGCTGGGTTATGATCTGTAGTTTTTGATGGATTCCAGATCAAGGTCTATTTGGGGGGGGGATTTTGCTATTGTTTGCATGGTGGGGAGGGTCAGTACTTCTGGTGGTGCAAGTGGATGTTTGTACATGGAAGGGAGGAGGTGGGCTTTGGGGTTCTGATGGTTCATTCTTTGGGGTTTCTTGTTTTGTGGAATCTGCAAAGAGTAAGAATTTCAGGTTGTATACATTCTCTGATATTAAATTAAACCATTTGAATCATTCAGCATGGATTAGATAGGCCGAAGGACCTGTTTTTGTGCTATGCTTCTCTACAACTCTGTGCCAAACGCAAAGCAAGGAAACAAGCAAGGAAGTAAGCAAGTGATAAATGATTTAAAAGATACTAAAGATCATTAAAAATAGATTGTTAATCTACAATTCATCCAAATCCATTCTGCAAACCAATATACCACTCCCAGTTAAGGGGTAAATTTGTTCTTCATAGTCAGACTGTGGGACAGCTCTAACAGAGCTTGCATTGAAATCAAAGGAATGAGAAAATGGATGCATAAATTAGGAATATTTATTCTTCCCTGCTCGGGTACTGACAGATAATATAATGTTGGAAAATTCATGGACATGCACTTTGGTATTAAAAATAAATGTGTGGACTATTTTCCAAACGGGGAGAAAATCCTGGAATCTGAGATGCAGAGGGACTTGGGAGACCTTGTGCAGAACACCCTGAAGGTTAACTTTCAGGTTGAGTCGGTGGTGAGGAAGGCAAATGCCATGTTAGCATTCATTTCAAGAGGTCTAGAATACCAGAGCAAGATGTGATGCTGAGACTTTATAAGGCACTGGTGAGGCCTCACCTTGAGTATTGTGAACAGTTTTGAGCCTGTCATCTTAAAAAAGATGTGTCAGCATTGGAAAAGTTCCAGAGGAGGTTCACAAGGATGATTCCAGGAACGAAAGGGTTATCATATGAGGAACGTTTGATGGCTCTGGGTCTGTACTTGCTGGAATTCAGAATGATGAGGGGTGATCTCATTGAAACCTTTCAAATGTTGAAAGGCCTGGATAGTGCAGATGTGGAAAGGATGTTTCCCATGGTGGGAAAGTCTAGGACACGAGGGTACAACCTCAGGATAGAGGGGCTCCCTTTCAAAACAGAGATGCAGAGAAATTTCTTAAGCCAAAGGGTGGTGTATTTGTGGAATTCATTGCCACATGCAGCTGCGGAGTCTGGGTCGTTGGGTGTATTTAAGGCAGAAATTGACAGGTTCTTGATTAGACATGGCATCAAAAGTTACAGGGAGAAGGCCAGAAACTGGGGTTGAGGAGAAGAAAAAATAAAGGACCAGCTATAATTGAATGGCCAAGCACACTCAATGGGCCAGATGGCCAAATTCTGCTCCTATGACTTATGCTGCTATGATCGTACAAGAACCAACCATAAATATCAATTGTTAGAATTGTATAGTAAAACGAAGCTGTATCTCATTCTCCAGGTATCCTCGGGATCATAAGGCAGAAAAAAATAAACCAAATCCCTTGGTGAAATTGCTCTCTCTAACCTTCCCTCATGTTATTATTGGACGTATTGCCCTATTTAAACCCTGTTCCCCATGACATGAGAGGTTCATCTCAATATCTGATCTGTCATGGTGAGAGAGAAGAGTCATAAGAGCCATTACCTTTTTCACAGAAGTCACCTTGGTAACCAGGGGGGCAGATGCAATGGCCTGTGATAGGTTCACAGGGAGCACCATTTTTACAGTCACAGGTCTGATCACAGAACAAGCCATAAAAGCCCAGAGGACAACCTAGGAAAAAATAAACCAAAGGAATGCAAAGTTCAAGATTATTCTCGACCTTTACTGAACCTTTTTCCATCCTCAGTCTACTATGATGCATGAAGAAATAATGTGAATAGCTTCATAAACTCAGCATTTTAGCATGGGTGGCTGGGTGGAGATATGCCTCTACCAAAGGAGATGTAAGGGGCTTCTTCCCTCTGCTAACCTGCAGGTCCCCCTTGGGCAAGGTGTAACACCTGCTTAGCCCCTCGGTCAGGGTCATGTGAAGCCACGGGAGCAGATAGTGGATGGTTGCATGATGCATATCACAAGTCCTAGTTATGCAACCACTGAGGCCAGGTGACAATCTCTGAAGAGTAGTGATAATGCCTGGGGTCACCTGCCTTGTAAAGACACTGCCCAAAAGAAGGCAATGGCAAACCACTTCTGTCGAAATTTTTGCCAAGAACAGTCATGGTCCTGGAAAGAACCTGACAGTACACATCATCAACACAGCACATAACGAACAAATCCTAGTTTGTCCAACTTAGGACAAACCATTGTGCAATTGCTTGCCAGGTTCCTTTTTACAATTGAATTGAAGTCATGATCACAGCAAGCTGTTTGGATCAGACAAAGTTTACTTTGATGATCAATGTTATAAAGATGAACAAGTGCTAAACCTGTATTATAGAAAATAGTTTTAAATGCATCTAACTGCCAATTCCATTTCACATTATGATTCTGATATGAAACCTAAAAGAACAAGTTCTTATGATTTTTATGGCACAGGTCATAAGCTAACCATTTCTACATCACCTTGCAGGCTCCGACAGACTTTATCGTACATCAGAACACTTTGTCAAAGGAATCTTTTGTAAACTACTCTTTTGACATAATGTACACTGGCTGCTGGTGTAAATGATATAAAAGGTGAGTCTACTCACTGTGTTCACACAGAGGACCATAGAAACCTTCCAGACACCGACAGCTGCCTGTGAACCTATCACAGGTTCCGTTATTCAAGCACAAACATTCCAGCTGGCAGTTAGCTCCGTATTTCCCAGCAGGGCATTCTGTCACACACATAAAAAAGATTCTTTACTAAACAGTCTTTCAATATCTTTGTTGAGCCCCTGCCTCCTATCATATAAAGCCCCAGCTATGCTTTCAGGGTTGCTTCCTTTATCACCCACCATCCTTGGAACACCAGACTTATTCAGAACTGCTCTTTCTCAACATCGCTCAATGTTCCCAGGACTGCCCATCATTCCCAAAAGGTCCCATCTTTTCCAGCCTGGCATAATATTCTTGGCAAAGCTCTTTAAAGTGCAAATCCTTTCATCAATGCTCCATACCTCACATAATTCAGACCCTGCAGATGAACCTTGCATGTTTCAGTGCAGACACATCACCCCTAAACTATGAACTTGATACACTTTTCTTCCCTCCACACTGTACTATTCTCTGAAACTCGCACAACATTCTTTAATAGAACATTGATCATCAGTTTCCAAGTAACTCCTTTGTCCACATGTTTCTTCCTACTAATTCCCCTCCTGGTACTTATCGCTGCATGCAGGGCAAGTGCTAAATATACCTGCTCCTACACCCTCTCCCTCAAATCGTTCAGATGGTTCCAGTTTAATCAGAGATCACCAACATTCACAGCCTCAAACAGTTCTTACTGGTGAAGTGACACTTCACCCTCAAGTCTATTGGGGGTCATCTGTGGTATCTGGTGTACTCAGTGTGGCCTCTGCATCGATGAGATTTGACAGAGATTGACAGACCACTTTGTTGAGCATCACCACAAGAGGTGGGATTTCCTAGTGGCCAGCTATTTCAATTCCACTGCCTATTCCCGTTCCGATATATCAAACCATGGCCTCCTCTGCTCCCACGATGGAGCCACACTCAGGTTGGAGAAGCAACAAGTTGTATTCCAACTCGATGGCATGAACATCGATTTCCTTAATTTCCAATAATTAGCCTCCCCCCCCCCATTCTCTTTTTCCCTTCCCCATTTTGGCTTCCTTCTTACCCCTTCTCCTCTGCCCATCATCTCCCTCTAGTGAACCTCCTTCCACTTCTCCCATGGTCCACTGTCCATTCCTCCTTCTTCAGCTGTTTACCTGTTCCACTCTCAACTCCCAGCCTCTTCCATCAGCCCCCTCCCCCCCCATGATATTCATGAATCCGGAATGCTATGTAACTCCTGTAATCACTGAGTATACCTTTTTCACAATCGGTACCAGTCCATCCCAGTCCACAGGAACATGTTCCATCTTCTGGGTTACAGACTCCGCCATTCTGACAGGCACATATATACAAACAGCTTTGTCCGAAACGCCCCTTTGGGCAAACTGCACAAGGTCAATAGCAAAGATAATATTACAAAACAACCCACCACAGGGGGCAGAAATTTGAAATATAAACAGGAAGATGCTGAAAATACTTAGCTGGTCAGACAGAAACTGTGGGGGAGCACACACCCACACATGCAGAGAATAACTTTCCAATCTCCGTACCTAACCTGCTGAGGATTTCCAGCATTTTGTTTACTTTAACTCTGAAGCATTCAGTCATGAACACTTGAAGTATCTGAATATCAAGCTTCGTGTTCAATGTAAAGCCGCCCTTATATTTTTCAGCATAGGATCTCCCTCATGTTTTCCTGGATTTTAAAGGCATTTAAATGGGCTCAAATACAAGGCAACCTCATTGATTAAACAAACTCATGGGCGAGTATACAGAAAAATTCAAGGATAACAATCAAGCACACAGAAACCAACTAACTATCGACAATATAAGACAGACCTTTAAAAATTAGAGTGCTGCCTACTTTTAGAGGAAGTATCATGTCAAAATAAATAAATTACTCATGTATCATATTAGATTAAGCTTTGAAACATTTTCCCAATTAAGATGATGCAAAAATTCAAATCATATTGCACATTAGTAATTTACGACTTATTTTAAGCCTCATGGTACCTTGGTGACAAGTGGGGTCCAGTGCACCAGACTGACACAAGCATTTTCCTGTCACAGGGTCACAGCGACGTTCATTACCACATTGACAGAGATTCATACAGTCCTTCCCATAGTAACCTTCTGGACAAACTGTATGGGAAAACAACATTGTCAGGGAAAATATACATTACGAAATTTAGCCATTAATATATGCATGTGTGCAATAATGTCAGCATATTCAGCATATTAGTTCAGAGTGATCAGTGTTATGTCTTTGATCAACCCAATCAAACTTTGCTGAAGACTCTAAACATAGAAACATAGAAAACCTACAGCACAATACAGGTTCTTTGGCCCACAATGCTATGCTGAACATGTCCTTACTTTAGAAATTACTTAGAGTTACCCATATCTCTCTATTTTTCTAAGCTCCATGTACCTAACCAGGAGTCTCTTAAAAGACCCTTTCGTATCCGCCTCCAACAACATCGCCGACAGCCCATTCCACACACTTACCACTCTCTGCGTAAAAAACTTACCCCTGACATCACCTCTGTACCTACTTCCAAGCACCTTAAAACTGTGCCCTCTTGTGTTAGCCATTTCAACCCTGGGAAAAAGCCTCTGACTATCCACACAATCAATGCCTCTCATCATCTTGTACACCTCTATCAGGTCACTTCTCATCCTCTGTCACTCCAAGGAGAAAAGGCCAAGTTCACTCAACCTATTCTCATGGGGGTGGGTGGGGGGGGGGTCACGTGATGTTGTGCCATTGATCGGGCGCTTCACTGAATAACTCCTACAAAAACTTCTTCACAACCTGTTTATCAGGCTCTCATATAACCTCAATAAAAGCAATGGTTAAAAGGAAAAATCGTGGAAACCCTACTGGCGCTATCACTGCTGGCCCTGCACTCCGGGGAGCGTCTGGAATTGAGGGACGTGGGAGCAGTGGTGAGGAGGCCTGCTCGGCGGATGGTTCCTCTGAGCCTGCGGAAGGTCCAAGGCCAGTGGCAGCGCGGCGGCCTCACCGCCAGGATTCATGTGTTGGCCAATGCAGTCCAGACTTTAACCGGTAGGATGGACAAATTCAAGAGTCATTTAGACCTTATCATGCAAGAATCTAAGGAAATGAAGCAGACTTTGGAATCTTTAAATTTGTGAACTCAGGATTTAGAAAATAGTATGAGGGAAGTTGTGAATAGATTACAAAGCCTGGAAAAAGCAAAAGATTCCTGGAGGACTGAGAAAGTAAAAATAATGGACAAACTGGACTCCCTTGAAAACTATAGCAGAAGAAATAATATCAAAATAGTGGGTTTAAAAGAGGGATTAGAAGGAAGAGACGCAGTAACTTTCTTTCAAGAATGGATCCCCAAAGTCCTGGGGAAAAAGCATTTTGACAAAGAATTAATTATAGAAAGGGCCCACAGGACTTTAATCCCCCGACCACCTCCAGAGCACAGGCCACGCTCTATATTTATACACTTTTTGAAGTATTAAGATAAACAAAAAGTAATACGAGCTGCAGCAATAGAGGCCAGACAGAGAAATGGCCTACTAGAGATTGAAGGGGGAAAGATATTCTTCTTTCCAGATATTAGTGTGGCCTTCTTAAGAAAAAGGAAAAACTTTGACTTAACAAGGAGGTTATTAAAGAAAAAAGGTCTTCAATATTCTTTATTATATCCAGCAAAGCTGAGAATTATTCCGTTGGATGGAGGGAGGAAATGTTTTACTAACCCCCAGGAGGTGATAAACTTTATTCAAAAAATATCTGAGACATCGTGATTCAGAATATTCTTTTGGAACAAGAGGCCTAGAAAGATGTATCTTGGACAAAATATATGAAGAAAATTATTTGATTTTCTTTATTAATATAGATTAATTATAACAACATTATAATCTTGAACTTTGAATCTATATGATTATGGATGAAGACTATTATGATTTAAAATATTGATTATGCATGGTCTTTTTGAATTACTACTTAGGAACTATATAGTTCATCTAATTTTGTTACAACTAGTATGAATAATTTTGATTACATAGATGTCATCTTTTGATTCATTTAATTTTTATTATGTTGGATATGTATTAAGTTACAGTATTTAGGGTTATATTTAGTAAGTTTCTTTGAATTCTATTCTTTATTCGGATATATTGCTATATTAATATTTACTTTCAATATTATAGATTATGTTAGATATTTAGTAATAACAGGTGTGGAATATAATTTATTTTACAGATGTTTAATTAAGGAGTTATTGGGGGAATGGATAATTTTTTTGTCTCTTTTTTTCAAAAAAAGATTAATTATGTTATATGCTAAAGAATGTCCATCTTTAGTGCGATGTTTTATCGGACCCCACAGTAAGAGGGGTTAAGGCGCCATGGACTTGGAGCGCCAGTTGGGAGGGTTTTTCTCCCTTTCTTTTTCTTATTAACTTTTTTTTTTCTTTTACTTTCTTTCCTCTTTGGTTTCCTTTCTATTTTCTATACTCTATTGAGAATGGCACCAAGTATCTCAGAGTCACTCAAAGAAGTGGGATTAATTTATACTTTTTTTGTGGGCAGGATTTATCAACTAATGAAATCTGATAACTTATGAATACAGCAATTAAATTTTTAGGTCGTAATGTTAGTGGGATAAATAGACCGATAAAAAGGAAAAAGGTCCTGGCATATCTTAAAAAAATCATATTGATATTACCTTCCTTCAAGAAACTCATCTTACAGTGACAGAACATAACAAATTAAAGAGAGGATGGGTTGGTCAAGTAATAGTGTCCTCCTTTAATTCTGAAGCCAGAGGAGTGGCAATATTGATAGGGAAGAATTTGCCAGTGAAGCGGGGTGGGGGAACTATCGTAGATCCGGCCGGGAGATTTGTTATGGTCAGTTGTCAAATATATTCAGAATCCTGGACACTTGTGAATTTATATGCCCCCAATTATGACGATGAGAAATTTATCCAAAATATTTTTTTGGAAGTTGCTCAAGGTTATGAAAATATCTTAATTGGAGGGGATTTCAATTTTTGTCTGGATCCAATTTTAGATAGATCAGTTAAAAAAGTTGTGAAGGTCAAGGCAGCAAAAACCACCCTGGCTTTCATGAAGTACTTGAATACAGCAGATGTTTGGAGATGGCAGCATCCAAGGGGAAAAAAACCTACTCTTTCTATTCAAAACAATATGATTCCTACTCTAGAATTGACTTATTTTTAATATCAGCTAAATTAGAAAGTATGATCATTCAAACAGAATATGCTGCTAGACTACTATCAGACCATTCACCTTTAATTTTATCAATTGAAATGTCTGATTAACAAAAAAACATTATATAGATGGTGTTTTAATCCTTTGCTGTTGAAAAGACCAGAGTTTTGCAGTTTTATTAGAGTTCAAATAGAATTGTTCTGTGAGACGAACTCACCCTCTATTGCCAATAATTTCTTATTATGGGACACATTAAAAGCATACTTAAGAGGACAGATAATTGGATATGTTAAGGGTATAAAAAATAAATATGTAACAGAATTAAATGAATTGGAGAAAGAAATAACATAATTAGAAAAAGATTGTCAGAATTTGAGGAAAATTATAAAAAAATTAATAAATAAAAAATTAGAGTATAACACAAAACAAACCTATAGAATAGAAAAAATGATACTAAAATCAAAATAATATTATGAATTAGGAGAGAGAACCCATAAAGTACTATCTTGGCAATTGAGGGTGGAAGAAACCTCCAGGACAATAAATGCGACTCAAACAGAGGAAGGCAAGTTTTTATAAGCCAAAAGAAATAAATGATACTTTTAAGCAGTTCTATTCGGAACTATATAAATCAGAATCAGTGGGTGACTCACTGAAAATTGATGATTTCTTTTCTAATCTACAACTTCCCAAATTGAGTCAACAAGGTCAGGAAGAATTGAATGCCCCTTTTTCTAGGGATGAAATTGAAAGAGCCCTAGGCTTATTACAGGCTAATAAATCGCTGGGAGATGATGGTTTTCCTCCTGAATTTTATAGAGAATTTAAGGATCAACTAATGCCCCTTTTTATGAGGGTTATGACTCAGGCTGAGGAGACCAATACTCTACCGGATTCCCTTTCAACAGCAATTATTACCTTAATTCTTAAGAAGGATAAGGATCCGCTAAAACCAGCATCTTATAGGCCTATCTCACTTTCAAATGCGGACTATAAAATTATAGCAAAGGCACTCGCTAATAGAGTAGCTCGATATCTGCCAAAATTGATTAAATCCGATCAAACAGGATTTATTAAAAATAGACAATTATCTGATAATATTGGCAGACTATTGACTATATTACATTTAGCTAGGACAAAGGTGGACCCGACTGTAGCAGTGGCGTTAGATGCTGAAAAGGCCTTTGATAGACTGAAATGGGATTTTTTATTTAAAACAATGGAAAAATTTAGTCTAGGCCAAATATTAATAAATTGGATAAAAGCACTTTACCATCAGTCTAAGGCCAAAATAATTACGAACGGGCAGATTTCACCAGTTTTCTCTCTACATAGATCCAGTAGACAAGGTTGCCCACTATCTCCAGCTCTATTTGTTCTGGTAATAGAGCCATTGGCTGAGGCTGTTAGATGGGTCCAGACATAAAGGGGTTTAAAGTGGCCCAGGAAGAATATAAAATTAATTTATTTGCTGATGACATTTTAGTGTATTTGGCTGACCTGGCCGGCTCTTTGGTAAGACTTAGGGCCTTGCTGGACAATTATGGTATAGTCCTGGGATATAAAATAAATTGTAATAAAAGTATGGGGTGTCAGGGAGGGGTAGCACCTCTGGTGGGGAACATGTCGCGTCCTTTTCAGGGCGGTTAGTCCACCTTTGGTCCCCACCTGGCACTCAGCTCTCATCTGTGGCTCCCCGTAGCTGTTTGCATGCGACAGCGGCCACACCCCGGGCAACGGCTTCGACAAGCCGGTTAAACCAGGTGAGGGTAGCCGACGGGTCTCAAACCCTCGGTGAGATAGGGAGTTGTCTATCCCAGCATGTGAAGACAGACTCCGGCGGATTGAGCGGACGAGACCAGTGGAAGGTCCAACGGTCAAGAAGGCGGTCTCTGCAAGCGTCGTGGAACGTGTAGAGCAGGACAAGACACAGAAGACGTCCCGGTCATCCACTGCGCCTAGTCCCATCTCCAGCCGTCTCGACTCTGTTTTGCCACTGGATCCAGATGGGAATTGGGAAGAGAGAGTGAGGCTGACGCTGCGCAACTCTCCCTCACTTAAATCCAAATCACGCACTAGTCTTGACACCATCATAATGGTGTCGAGGTCCTTATCGATGTCAACGATGGACGAACAACCAATAAAAGTGAAATTTTACCTTTAGGTAGAGGAGACTATGCCCAATATCAATATGGCACTCAGTTTAGATGGGTTAAATTCAACATGAAATACCTGGGGATTAAGTTTAATTGTAATTTGGATGATCTTTATAAAGTTAATTATCTCCCCTTGCTGCGGAATGTCGAGGAGGAACTACGTAGGTGGTTAAACCTTCCCATCACTCTGATGGGCAAGGTAAACTGTATACAAATGAAGATAATGCCAAGACTTCAGTACTTTTTTCAGTCTTTACCTGTCCCATCACCCAATAATTTTTTTAAGATTCTCAAAGGACATATTCGTTTATTTTTATGGTTGGGTAAAATATCTAGAATTTCCATGGAAAAATTGACCTGGAACTATAAGCAACACACATCAAAGTTGCTGGTGAATGCAGCAGGCCAGGCAGTATCTCTAGGAAGAGGTACAGTTGATGTTTCGGGGCCGAGACCCTTCGTCAGGACGAAGGGTCTGATGAAGGGTCTCGGCCCGAAACGTCGACTGTACCTCTTCCTAGAGATACTGCCAGGCCTGCTGCGTTCACCAGCAACTTTAATGTGTGTTGCTTGAATTTGTAGCATCTGCTGAATTCCTCGAGCCTGGGACTATAAATTGGGAGGGTTAAAATTACCAGATTTTAAAAAATATTATTTAGCTGCACAAGCATGTTTTATTGCTTCTTTTTTTTGATGAGACAACAATTGCTTCTTGGGTTACAATTGGCTTACATATGGTAGGAGAAAAGATGGCAGAAGAATTTATATATAAATGGGACTCTAATTAAAAAGAAAACAAGCAATCCTCTACTGAGACATGTAATTTACATCTGGGAAAAAATTAAACAATTTATGGGTCTTAAAAAAGGAATATCCTCAAGGATACCTCTATCTCAGAACAGATTAATACCCATGACTCTGGGTAATAAATTTCTAGTCACCTGGTATCAACACTGTATCAGGCGCATTGAAGATCGTTACAATCAGTAGGAGCAATTTATGTCTTTTGAGGCACTTAAAAATAAATATAATTTATCTAATAACACATTCTTCTGCTATCTCCAATTACGATCTTTTTTGAGGGACTGTTTGGGTCCATCACTGGCCCTGCCAAGGTGCTTAGACATGGAGATTCTAATTCGAAAGGGGAATACAACTAAATTTATTTCTAAAATGTATTCTTTATTCCAGGACCAATGCCCAAAGCTTGGTATATACAGATCGAGGGAGAGGTGGGAGTCGGATTTGGGCATTGTAATTGATCATCAATGTTGGTCACATCTATGTTTGGATAGCGTTACCTCTGTTATCAACTCTAGATACAGAATGGTACATTTTAATTTTTTTTACATCAGTTGTATCTCACACCTGAAAAAAATACATAAAAATAAACCAGAAATTTCTGACAAGTGTTTCAGGTGTGGCATAGACGTTGGTACCTTTTTGCATTCCACCTGGCTATGCACGAAACTGAGATCTTTTTGGACAGATCTGGGGGAGGTACTGGGAAAGATTCTGGGGATGGATTTCCCTCTAGACCCAGAATTGTTTCTTCTGGGGAACTTAGCAGGTTTGAAAGTTAACCTCCCCAGGAATAAATCCAAACTTATTAAAATTGTGTTGTCAGTGGCCAGGAAATGCATAGCGGTAACATGGAAATCCGATTCCCTTGTACATAATGATCATCGGAATAAAGAAATGCAAAGTTGTATACCCCTTGAGAAGATTACTTATACCCTTGGGAATGGATACACTATGTTCATTGAGATTTGGCAACCATATTTGGATTACTTAAATGCCCAGATTGTTTAATTTATTTATTTTATTTTTTTTAAACTAATATATCCCTTATTATAAGCTAGTTTCTTTAATTTGTATTTTAAACTGACTCAGAGCTGGATGCCTACTCTTCTTTTTCTTTGTTTTCTCTTTTCTTTGTTCTTCTCTCCTTTCTTTCCTGTCTTTACACTGGTCTATAATTTCCTGGGTTATCTCTACTCCCTGTTTTGAATAAGGGAACAACATCTGCAACCCTCTAATCCTCTGGAACCTCTCTTGTCCCCATTGCAGAGATCATTGCCAGAGTCTCAGCAATCTCCTCCCTCACCTCCCACTAGAGCCTGGAGTATATCTCGTCCGGTCCCAGTGACTTATCCCACTTGATGCTTTCCAAAAACTCCAGCACATCCTCTTCCTTAATATCTACATGCTCAAGCTTTTCAGTCCACTGTAAGTCATCCCTACAATCACCAAGATCCTTTTCCGTAGTGAATACTGAACCAAAGTATTTATTAAGTACCTCTGCTATGTCCTCTGGTTCCATACACACTTTTCCATTGTCACACTGGATTGATCCTATTCTCTCTACTCCCAGACTAAAGTCACTGGGTGGGTCACAAATGGAATATTCATGAGATGCATCACTTTCCAGCAAGGTGCCAGCAGCCAATCTTCAAAATATTTCCTTAAATCTGTACAACCAATTAACCTATTTCAGTTCTCTCAGCTTTTTTTTAAATAGCTCATTAGCACCTCAGAAATGTGTCTCACCGCCAGTGAAGCACTCTTAATCTCATAAATAATGGTTTAATCTGGGCAATGACAGGATCCAGTTTGGATACAACCAGGCTTCACAAATGGTAAGGAGATAAATGATCAGACAATTTGTTATAATGAGTCTGGTTAAGCAGTAAATATTGATTAGGAGAACAAGTAAGCTCACTGCCCACTCTTTGTAATGGCCAGCTGAGAGGGCAGGAAACAAATAGTAAATAAATAACTTAACTGACAGTCTGGCACCCTCCCAGTGAGATGTCAGGACAGAATCTCTGCACAACTCTTGAGGGAGCTTTCATCCTGATGAAGAATGCTACAACTGAGCCAAAACTGACAAGGAGAACAGGTGAGATGATAGTAGGTGTTTTGGAAGACACCGAGTAGGGAAGTGTATGGTCATGCACATAGAAGGAGTAAAGGCGTGGACCATTTTCTAAACAGGGAGAAAACTCATAATTAAGAGGTGCAAAGAAACTTGGGAGTCTACGTGCAGGGTTCCCTAAAGATTAACTTGCAGGTTGAGTTGGTAGTAAGAAAGGCAAATGCAATGTTCAAAGTTCAAAGTACATATGTCATCATATACACCTCTGAGGTACACTCTCTCGTGGGCATTCATAATGAATACAAGAAACACAATAGGATCAGTGATCGACTGCACCCAACAGGATTGACAAACAACTAATGTGCAAAAGCCAACAAACTGTGCAAATACAAAAAAGGAAAGAGGAAAAATAAATAATAGTAATAATAAATGAGCAATAAATATCGAGAACATGAAATGAAGAGTCTATGAAAGTGAGTTCATAGGTATTGGGAACAGTTCGGTGATGGGGTGAGTTAAGTTAACCTCTCTGGTTCAAGAGCCTGATGGTTGAAGGGTAATAATTGTTCCTAAACCTAGTTCCTCTGCATCTTGGGGCTGCTGTACATTCTTCCTGATGGCAGCAATGAGAAGAAAGCATAGCCTGGATGGTTGGGGTCCTTGATGATGGATGCTGTATTCCTGTGGCAACACTCCATGTAAATGTGCTCAATTGTGGGGTGGGGGGGGGCTTTATTAGTAGTAGATACTAGTGGGCTGTATCCACTACTTTTTGTAGGCTTTTCCAGTCAAGGCAATCGTGTTCCCCTACCAGGTTGTGATGCAGTCAGTTAATTTTCTTGCCACTGCACATCTATAGAAGTTTGTCAATGTTTTAGATGACATGCAGAATCTTTGTAAACTCCTAAGAAAGTAGAGACGCATTCATATTGAGAGGACTAGTATTTAAAAGCAAAGATGTAATGTTGGGGCTTTATAAGACATTGGCCAGACAACACTTACAGTATTGTGAGCAGTTTTGGGCTAGGAATTGATGTGCAGGCATTATTGAGGGTGCAGAGGAGGTTCACAAGAGTGATCTTGAGAATGAAAGGGTTAACATATGAGGAGCATTGATG